>NW_023270825.1:42595651-42618620 GCF_011800145.1 Mirounga leonina
CTTCTAGAAATCTATCCTACCAAAATCTCAGTCCTGTGCACAAGACTGTGCACTGCTTATGATATGAAAATTGGAAACAACCTCAAAGTCTATCAAGAGGCAATTGGTTAATTAATTATGGTTCATCCATACTTAAGAAGTACTTCCAAGTGGTTGAAAAGAATGCACCAGTGTGGACAGAGATTCATACAACATTTCGTTGCAGTGAAAGAACAACTGCAGGATAATGCACACAGTGGGACCACACTTCTTTTTAAAGTATTTATGAAATCCTCACATATGTTTGTAAGTGTCCAGATAACGACCTAAAAGATGATCCCTGAACTTAGTGCTTATTTTGAAGGCTGAGAGTAGAATTTGGTGGTGAAGGAAGGAGGAAGATGAGAGTTTCAAAGAGAAATTTTTACTCTTCACTATAGCTCCAATTTGCTTGAAGTACAAAATTGCTTTTGAGATTTAAAATATAACTGAAAGAAAGACTGCATCAGCTCTCATCATGTGTAATGGTAATCATCTGGTAATCGGATTGCAAATTTTAATTTGTTAAGAAACCCATGCTGTACCAGAAAAAATTTGATCTCAGGATTTGGTTTAACTGTGAATAACAGATACCCAAAATAACAGTGTCTTAGGCAAGCAAGGACCATAGTTCTTTGGAGGTAGACAATCCAGGGCTAATTTGGCAGCCCTGCTCCCTTGCAACTCCTCCCTCTGTAGTATGTGGTCTGATCCTTTTGGTCTAAGATAGGATCGACGGGGGAACCAACTCACCCCTGTTCCCAGGAGTAGAGTGGAGGAAAGGACAAAGAAGGGGGTCATGTGGGGTCAGACTCAGATCCACTCTCTGCCTGTGTTTTCCTAAATCACTGGCCTCTATACTCTAAGAGAGTGTAATACATGGCGAAAGAGCATATTCTCTAATAGGAGAGTGTGACACACAGAGGGTGCTTTGAGATACCCCTGCTGCTGATTCCAGATGGGCAGGAGCACCTGAAGCCCTCTTCTAGGGGCTCCCTTCTTTTCTTCCTTCACCCCACCTCCCCCATCCTTCTGCACTCCTTTCTTCATCTCTCCACCTGCGCGCCTCACTTTGGTTAGCCAAGCAGGCCCCGCTCACAACCAAGAGTTTGCTGATGCTGAGGTTGCTTTGGGAGCTGCTAGATCCCCTAATCAGAGGGCAGGGGTCACAAATGAAAGCTTCTTGTCTGAGCAGCAATTGGAGAATTACCTCTCAGAGAGTGAGACAGAAAGATACAAAGGATGAAAGTTGCAGCCATTTGGTCAAGTACGGGTTCTGCTCCTGGCTGCAGAAACAGCTGATCTGGTCTGTGTGCATGTATGCACACGCCTATGTGTGCATGCGTGTGCATGCATGTGTGTGTGTGCATGTGTGCGTGTGTGTGCATGCGTGTGTGCGTGCGTGTGTTGTTTATGTGAAATTTTAGCTACTTCATCTCCCAACATGTCTCTCTCAGCCAAACCCCTGAAATGTTTTATTACCAACACCTCTCTTAGGACATTTTACTTTCTCTCTTTTCTCTTTTTTTTGTTGAGATAGAATTGACATATGATATTGTATTAGTTTCAGGTGTACCACATAATTATTTGATATATGTATATGCTGCAAGATGATTACCACAATGAGTTTAATTAACATCTATCCCCTCACATAGTCACATTTTTTTCCTGCGATGAGAACTTATAAGATAAATAATAATATTCATATTATATTGATAAATAAATAATAAATATTAACTGGAGTCACCATGCTGTACATTACGTCCCCACTCATTCCCCCCATCCTCCACCTCCTGCCACTAGCCATCATCAATTTGTGAGTTCAGCTGTTTTTTATATTCCACATATAGGTGAGATCATACAGTATATGTCTTTCTCTGTCTGCCTTAATTTCACTTAGCATAATGCCCTCCAGGTTTGTCCATGTTGTTGCCAATGCAGGATTTCCTTCTTTTTTATGGTTGAATAATATTCCATCACACACACACACCCACACACCCACACACACCACATTTTCTTTATCCATTCATCCATCAGTGGACACTTAGGTTGTTTCCATGTCTTGGCTATTATGAATAATGCTGCAGTGAACATAGGGGTGCAGATATCTCTTTGAGATAGTAATTTTCCCTCCTTGGATATATACTCAGAAGTGGAGTTACTAGATTTACTTTCTCTTTTGTTGTATTTCTTCGTGCATCTATTTCAACTCCCCTTGTGGACTATAAACTTCTGGAAGGTGGAGACTGTTTTGATGCTTCTGTGTATCTTTGGCATCTAGGAAAGAGCCTGACACAAGGCCAGAGCTGAAAGAATGAGCGCACCAAATTTTACTGAATCTAAAGTAATGTATGGGTGAGTAACCTCCCAAAAATAGCTGCACAAAGACACTGTGATGCCCTTTCGAATACAAAAAGAAAAAGGAAGAGGATTTAAACAGAAGGAAAATGTGAAGAAATAAGGTCACGTTCTGGCACATTCTTCCACCTCTTCCCTGGAGTCTCCCTTCATTACTAGAGTTGACACCTTCCTCTTCCTTTCTCAAGCTCCTGTTACACTGATGGTCTGTCCCAGGGCACCAGTGCACTCTCTGATTGGATCAGTGTGACTGCAACCATCTTGTAAACTCTTTTGAGTTGTGGACCTTCCATAGTGCTGGGTACCTAGTAGATGCTCAATAAATAAATTTTCCTTTAATTGATAATTAAATCATCTCTTGATGTGTTAAATATAAGATAAATAGGGACACATAAATGAATTTTGAAGTTAAGTCTTCCTTTCCTGTTTTACTTTTCCAGAGCACCTACCACCCTCTAACATATTGTATAATTTAACTTATTATATTTTGAGTCTGTCCATCTTCCCATCAGAAACTGGAGTCTCATACATTGCTGGTGGGTGTGTAAATTGTAAGAGCCACTTTGGAAAACTGTTAGGCAGCACCTACCAAGGTTACTCCAGCTTACATTTACCTAATAATCCCACTCCTAAATGTATATACACGGGAAATGAGTGCATAAGTCAAACAAAACACAGATTTACGAATTTTCTTATCAGCTCTATTTATAAAAGCTGAAAATGGAAACAAACCAAATATCTGTCAACAGTAGAATGGATAAATAAATATCGCAATATTCATTCAATGAAATATTAAACAACAATAAAAAGGACAAAGTAGTGATGCATGCGACAACGTGGGTGATTCTCGCAGACATTTTTTAGTAAAAGAAGCCAAATACAAAAGAACAACGCAGAAGAATATATATGATTTCATCTATATGATTTCAAGAGACAAAACTAGTCTATGGTAATTGAAGTCAGAACAGTGGTTACCTCTGGGTGGGAGTGGTTACTGATTGGGTAGAAGCATGAAAAATGTTTTGGGATTTGAAGAATGCTCTATTTCTCTGTCTGGGTGGTGCTTACCCTGGAGCATGCACGTGCAACCTCTCAAGCTGTACCCTGAATATGCGTGCACCCTTCAGAATAGTGCTCTACTACAATTGTCTAAAAGTTAGGAAGAAGAACATATGCTCCATAAGGCAGGGTTTCAGATAAGGCCCGACCTAGAGTAGGTTCTCAGTAGATACACATTGAATGAGCAAAGGCACCATGTCTGGGCTTGCATCCTACGTAACCATATGTATTTCTGTCCATGTTTTTTTGGTACCTCTTGGTGGAGTTATGTGAAGGAGGGGGACGTGAACACCGAGGCTCAGAGAAGTTAAGCACCTTGCTCAAAATAAGCCA
Organism: Mirounga leonina; assembly: GCF_011800145.1. Lineage (NCBI taxonomy): Eukaryota > Metazoa > Chordata > Mammalia > Carnivora > Phocidae > Mirounga > Mirounga leonina. The sequence continues at coordinate 42,599,420 of NW_023270825.1, forward strand.
GCTAGGAAGCTTCCCAGGCCTGTGCCCTTAAACTACTGTCCTACTGCTTTATGCTCTGCTTCATGAAGAAACAGGTGACAAACTACGGAAATGGAGGAATGACCAGGGAAGCAGAAGACCATATTCTTGGTCTAAAGAGCCATACGGGTAATAGAGAAGGCCGGAGGGAAAGGAAAGGGTGAGCTTCCAGATTCCGAGGGGCTGCTGTTGGACTCAGGCTGTCCTGTGAGAGTTCTCTGATCCTGGGGTCCGCGACAGTGGCCATAAGCATCGTACACACAGTGGGGGAATCCTTGCTGGGCCCCGGGCTTACTATCTCAGCACTGGATCGCAAACACACTGATTATTCTAGAGGAGGCCAGCCTAGCCTACACCTCACTTTGTGCCAAACGGGACTGTAGTACTGATGATGAAAAAGCAGACAGGTTCTGAGCAACTGAGAAGAATTTAGATATCTGTTTACTGGGCTCTCCTTCCTCCTCCCTTTGCCCAGTTTCTTTTTTCTAACACAACTTAAGTAAAATGAAGAAACCCTCTGTGATTTGCAAGACACAGCAAGGGCTGTAGGGATTTGGGGATCCCTTGCAGCCCCAGGGCCACATGACTGGCAGTTCTGAGAGTGGACTCTTGCCCCCTTGCAGTGTTCCTTCCTACACCCACCAGGACAGATCCAGATGGGAGACGGGAGGGGTATTCGCGAGCTACGGGAAGTGCATTCAGTAGAGAAAGCCGCAGTAGTCACCATTTGTCTCTGTCCTAGAGAGGTTTTTTTTTTTTTTTTTTTTAAGATTTTATTTATTTATTTGTCAGAGAGAGGGAGAGGGAAAGAGGGAGAGGGAGAGAGAGAGTGAGCACAAGCAAGGGGAGCAGCAGGCTCTCCGCTAGCAAGGAGCCCAATGTGGGGCTTGATCCCAGGACCCCGGGATTATGACCTGAGCTGAAAGCAGACAGACGCTTAACCGACTGAGCCACCCAGGTGTCCCACTGGAGAAGATTCTTAAGGGAAGGCCTGGGCTGGATGGCCACAGGCTCTGCTTCTTTGTATCTTCTGCCTCAGAATCTAGAATCTGCAGGTGGGAAAGATACAAACTAGAAGGTGTTCTCCTTGCTGTAACATTTCCCCTCATGCTCCACATTCAGTGCTTCACCAATTCCTATCAACTGCACCCTCCAAAATGTATTTTGAATCCCCACTTCTCTGCATACCCACTTACATCTTAACCATTACTTCCCACCTAGATTATTGCAATATTTTTCTAAGTGCTCTCTCCTTCTACCCTTGCCTTCTCTTTCCACCGGCACGGCAACCAATGTGATGCCTTCTCTCGTGCCTGGAATAAAATCCAACTTGGTTACCAGGGCCCTCAGGTCTCAACTGATGTGAGCCTGCCTGAGAATTTTCGACTTGATTTCATTCACTTTACTAGGCTCACTCACTGACTGCAAATATTCAGGTTTCACTCCCTAGACTGCAAATATTCAGGTTTCACTCATTAGATCGCAAATATTCAGGTTTGTTTTTTTTTAAATAACAGCTTGAGTTATAATTCATATATCATGCCACCCACCAATTTGAAGTATACAATTTAATGGGTTTTTTTTTAGTATAATTACAGAATTGTGTAATCATTACAATCAAGTTTGGAACATTCCCCCCAAATCTGGTATCCACTAGCAATCACTCTGCATTTCCCCCCAATTTCTCCAGCCTAAGGCAATCACTAATCTACTCTGTCTTTCCAGATTTGCGTGGCTTAATTTTTAACTTTTGAACACACCAAGCTTTTCCCTGCGTTAGGTCCTTGCTCATGTGATTTCCTCTGCCTTGACACCTCTCTCAGCCTACTCTTCAGGGTTCCACATGCCCTTCACCCCACATCTAGCATGGCTGGATCCTCTGTCTCATGCCTATATTGAAATGTAATCCACTCAGACCTTTCCTGAATACCCCATGAAAGACCAGGTTTCCAATGTTTTCCTTGTTTAGCTCCTTGTTTTCTTCTTAGCACCTCCAGTTGGTAATCATTGGTTTACTAACTTTTCATCGCCTTATTCTTTCCAGTTGGTTTTAAGCATAACGCGGGAGTGAATATAGCTCTCTTGTTCTCTGCTGTAGCTTTCGTTCTTACTACAGAGCAAAGACCCTTAATAAACATTTGACGAATTAGTGAGTGAACAAATGAATGAATGAACACATAGTTCAGCAGTCTGGCACGACCTGGAAATAAGACTTCTCGCCTATTCGAGCAGTGGATATTACAGTGTACTGTCATTTAAACCATCTAGCTTTTCTGCTGATTCAAGACAGAAGTTTTGGACCAAGCTTCTCCTCAAATCATTTTTAACAGCTGCCCTGAAGAGTTTTCCCCCCCAAAAAATAAGAGTGGTTGTCCCAAGAAGTTTGAACAGAATGATCAATTGCAATATTGAGGATGCTTCCGTATGAATGGAGCAATGTCATTTGGGAGGTTCTACTTTTCCTCCTCCTCTTAAGATTATTGATTGCTGCTCCTTTCCTGTAAACATTAACAGCAAGACAATCACTTGCTGTTAATGGTTGTCTAATCAAGTCTCCCTACTGCTATAAATGATCCATTTAGTGTTTCTTCACTATAAAAAGCTGGGTAAACGATCCCCTTCCACCACCATCAGCACTATCCAAGACTCTGTAGTTGGCTCTGGGAAAAACCAGATTGTAAGCCAATGGAAGGGAAGAATGTACTCTCTTCCCACCTGTTTGGGCTGCTATCCTACGCCTCACCACACACATGTCCAAGAAACTCACAGATAATAGCTACTTATGAACACTTATTGAATGAGTGACAACAGAGTAGGTAATATCCTTCCTGCTTTCTTCCTGACCTCCCCACCCCCTTGGTTACCCCTCTTGTCAATCCTGAGCTTTTAGGCTGCTCAGAGGTTTCAATCATAGAGAAAGTCAATCTGATCAATTCATTCACACTCTGCTGTCTTGTGGACATAAGCAGTGGTGTGCTGGAACAATTGACAATTGTTTACAAGAGCCAATTGTGTGTATCTCTTGGCAACTCTATATTCAGTGATATCAGGTTGGTAGCTTTAAGTCAGCAGTGGTAGGAATATTTATACCAGAGATATTGGCAAATGTTACAAATCAGAGCAGTATTAATATTATTATAATAATTATTATTAAGAGCCAGTTGTTAAACATTTACCAGTATACCAATGACTTAAGGTATTCACATTATTCCCTACCTGTACTTCCACCTCCTTTTTCTAAGAAAATTCTTGATCAGGCTTAATTCAAAGAATGACTCATCAAGAAAGACTTTGAGGCCATATATTTATAAAGCAAATACTTTTCCCCACTCTCCTGCTCGGGCTCTTTCATAGCTTTCACTGTCAAGTACATCCAACCCTCAGCTCTGCTCTTAACCATACACTTCCTGGTTTGCCAAAACAGGCTAAAAACTGCAAATTTTAGGGATTTTTATCTAACTTCTTTATGAAGTTTAGAAGGAATGAAAAGACTGCCTTATGCAGACATCTCCAGTCCTCAAACTGGACCAGACTTGGTGGTGTTTCTAGATCTAGTTGCAACCTTCTGCTCTTCTGGCTTCTGAGACCATGGGAAATTAGATGTCTCCTGGCTTAGCGACAGAAGCACTGACTCTTAGAAATTTAGGTCTACCAGAAAAATGGGATACTACCTGATACAGGGTAGTGGTCTTCAACCTGGCTACACAGCAGCATCACCTGAACAACTTAGAAAAATTTACGAAGGTCTGGGCCTCACTCTAGACAAATTCAATCAGTATCTCCTAGTTTGGGATGGGGCATTTCTAGTTTTAGTAGCTCTCCAAGTGATTCGAAGGTGTCACCAGAGAGAACCACTGATCTAATCACACCTCAATTTTCAGATGAGAAAGCTGAGCACCATTTCTAAGAGTCTTGCTCAAAGCCCCAGAGTGGCTGAGCAAATGCAGAGCTAGTCTAAGACTCAGATCTCTTTGACTCCCAGACCACGGATCTTTCACAGTCATCCTCCAAACCTCAGGACTTCCTCAGTCCTGTTCCATAAGTCTGCAAACATGAGTCATAGAAACAACAAAGGTTTTTGTATGGCAGGAATCTCATAAGACCTGATTTCATTCATAAGTCCAATTGATCCTTGATCTTGAGTGAATGATTTCCCATTTTCCCATTTTTTTTTCAGTATTTCTAAAATTAAAGGGAGAATCTTGGTGATAAAATATGGTAATATAAATTATGTGAAGACAGGGACTACTGAGTCTAATCTTTACTATGTCAAGCATAGGGTCTGATCAAGGGCCACATGCCTGTTAATCTATCTATAAAATAGTTGACACTTGAACACCACAGGTGGGAACTGTGAGGGTCCACTTACACACAGATTTTTTTTTTATAATTACAACACTGTAAATGTATTTTCTCTTCCTTATGTTTTTTCTTAATAACATTTTCTTTTCTCTAGCTAACTTTAATGTAAGAATACAGTACATAATACTTACAACATGCAAAATATGTGTTAATAGACTGTTTATGTTATCAGTAAGACTTCAGGTCAACAGTAGGCTATAGTAGTTAAGTTTTTGAGGAGTCAAAAATTATACATGGATTTTCGATTGTGTGGGGGTTGGTGCCCCTCACCCCTGTGTTGTTCAAGGGTCAATTGTACTTGATTTGTTAAGTGCCTCAGCTAGATGTTTGGAGTCATTTGATAATGTGGTTTTAAGGTGTAGACTTTGAAGTCCTATATCCTGGGTTCAAATACTGGTCTACTATTGGCCAACCGGAGACTTTGACTAAGTTATTTAACCACTCTGTGCTTCAGTTCATTTTATTTTTTAAAACAATTTTAAATATTTTATTTATTTATTTGTCAGACAGAGAGAGAGAGCACAATTGGGGGAGCGACAGGCAGAGGGAGAAGCAAGTTCCCTGCTGAGCAGGGAGCCTGAGGTGGGGCTTGATCCTAGGACCCTGGGATTATGACCTGAGCCAAAGGCAGACGCTTAACTGACTGAGCCACCCAGGCATCCCTGTGCTTCAGTTTAAAAGAATTAAAGATTAAAGAGGCAGTGTATGGAGAGCACTCAGCACATTGCCTGGTTGAGAACTTCGACAAATACTGATCATTATTGTTTGGTTGTATCAGCCTATCTCTACCTCTCACTTGAATCATGCTGGGAGAGGAGAAGAGAAATATAGTAAGTAATGAGGAGAGGCCAGAAGCAGCAGCTTTTGAGCATCTTGAACTGAAATCTGCCTTGGCCTTGAGGTTTGCTGGTAGCAGGACAAAGCTACACTGTACTGTCAAGGGCAAGACATAAGAGGAAGCCTGGAATGGTAGATTCTGTGCTGTCCCCTCCTTCCTCTCTCAGTGAATGGCACTGATTCCTTTCTACATTCTTATTTTAGAAGGCTATTTTATTAGCACAGAATTACTTTTTTTTTAAAGTACACGATTCTCACATAATCTTTAGAAAATTTATTACCTTATGAAAACATGATCTATAGAAAACTTTTCAGGGACAATAGTAGTACCCGTATTACTGTTATAAAAATTTTTTACTGAGCTATAATTGACATATTATATTAGTTTCAGGTGTACAACATAATGACTCAATATCTGTATATATTGCAAAATGATCACCCCAATAAATCTAGTTAACATCTGTCACCACACATAGTCACCAATATTTCTCTTGTAATGAGAACTTCTACTCTCTCCGCATCCTCAAATATGCAGTCCAGTATTATTAACTATAGTCACTGTGCTGTACATTAGGCATTGATTCTAGAGGGCAGCAGCCCAGTGGTCATCCTGTTCTCTCTTGTCCCTCTAACTGGGCACTGGCCTCCAGGCCTGAGCTGCCAGACCTGAGGCCTGGTACAATGGCAGCTCAGCAGCCATTCGCCACCCGCTCCCTGCTCCTCCCTGGGTCGTTTTGCAGCTCGAGCTTGCTTCTCACCCAGCATCCAAGTTCAGCAGACATCTCCTCCCAGACCGATAGGAGATAGTATCAGGAACCTGTCCTCATTCATAACACTGACATGGCTTCTGCCCTTCAGATCAGTTTTTTAAATGAAAACTCCCATGAGATTAAAGCAGAGCAGAGGAAGGAACAGAATGATAAATGTCCTAAAGCAAAATGAGATACAGTTCAGAGATGGTTGGGTTGCAGTTGTTTTTTCAGACAAATATTTTATGAAAGACATTGGCAAAAGTGTCAAAAGCCTTCTGTCTCATTTTCAAATATTAGCACAGGATATTTCCTTCTGGTTATTATTAGATGCAGAAATTCATTCCCAGGTAGGGACCCATGCGGAGCTCAGTCTCCCCCTTCAACCAGGGTATCTTTCTAAAAAACTGGCTCTAAGGTCATAGAAGGAGGAATTTGATGCAAAGAAGCATGTAGATGGGTCAAAATGTGGTTGGGCAAGGCTTTCAGAATCTCATTAGATGAAAAACTGAATTTACAAAATACTTTAGCATACAAATATTCACTTTTCAAAAGGATTCACCTCCATCCGTTCAAGTAGGGCAGAATATATACGTATATATGTATGTATAAATATTTTCTTATTATCCCCACCACTTTTCTATGTAACAGTCTTTTCAGTTTTCCTTAATAGATATTCTGACCCCCAATCCCCTCCCAGCCCTGTTCTCAGCAATTTATCCAAGTTTGAACTCCCCAAAACTGAAAATCGAAGGAATTCAGGATATCTACCCGTATCTCAAAATAAGCATTCTCTTCCAGCTCAGAATAACCAGTTTGCCTATCCTGACAATATGCTTGCACTGGTGAAATGGCATCTTACCCTGCCTATCATTAAGAATTTACCATCAAATTTTTCTTAAAGAACATTTCTGGACCATGAAATATGGAGAAGTTCCTAAGATATTAGCCAGCCCCAAATCTTCACTTTTATAGACTGAAGAAATCAAGATCAACAAGATGAAGACAATTTTTCCAAGGTCAAAAGAAAATTCCTCCAAGGTTAGAAGCAAAGTTAGGATTAGAACCCAAGACTCCTGACTCATAATTGATTGTTAATTAATTAACTGATTAGTTACTGAGTGATTACTATGTGCCCAAACTGTGCAAGATACTAGAACAAATAAACAAACCAAAAAGATATCCTCCTGCCCTCATGTGTAGCAGGAAAGGAGATCTCCAGGTACAAACTCGAATGTTATATAAAGAAGGTAACAGGGAACTTTACCTAGTCTAGGGCACCAGGCACAGCTTCCCGATGAAATGGCCTTTGAGCTGAAATCTAAGACCCAGATGAACAGGAATGAACTTGATGAAGGGGTGTGGCCTGGGGGAGGAGGAGGAGAAGATTCTAGGTAAAGATCTTCAGTGTTTTCCAGTATATATCATAATTTTTTGACCACTGAATCACAGAGAATGCAGCTGTGGTGGTCTTTTGTTTTGTTTGTCAGCCACCCTATTGAATCTTTCCTTTGATTTAGGTAGGTATAATTTAAGAATATAATCTCCAATCACCAATCCCTGTCATCATCTTGTTGATGACAAGAATCAGCAAGCACCAGTTTAGGAGGAAGGTAAAACTTGAGTCTGGAGTGACTTGTTTGGTATGATTATAAAAATCATGATAATGAAGAACTCGTTGGCACTCATTCTAAACTCATTCAAAGCATTGATTTTCGGTCTTCTTTCATATTATTCCAGAAGTGGAAAAGATGTGCCTCACCACATGTCTCTTGATTTTCACCTAACTCTCATTAAACGCAATCCATTTACACTTTCTTAGTTTCTTTGTCTGAAATACAAGGAAAAGAGTGTAAATTTGGAAGCAGCGAGAGACCATGATGCCAGACAGGAAATAAGAGCTTCAGAATTACTAGGGAGACTTCAATATCTGGCTTTCATCTTAAAAGCAAGGAAATTTGAAACACATAAGTAAGCTCTACATATAAAAGGAGGTGGGAAAGAGTAATTAGGAAAGGAGACACCAGGGAAGTAGTGCTGGAGGGCTTTCAGTCCATTCTTCTAGATGTGAACTGCTACAAACTGATTCGAGCACCTCTCTCGTTTGGTCTTTTCATATTCCCTTAATAACCTAACCCACTGCACTTCCTAAACTGCTAGGTCTAGAGTAGTTAGAAGTTGTAGGAGATATAAGATGCAAATGAGCAAGTGCACATACCAACTGGATGCATGGATATGGAATTTAGGTCCTATCCCAAATGGGGGAGAATGAAGGGCACTGGAGCCGTGACTGATGGTTGACACTTTTTCAGATCGGGAGGGGAAAGCATGGGCAGTCACTGCCATATAGATTTATTATCCAGGGTTTATCTGTGCTTCTGCGTTTGCATTATAAATATGCTCGAGTCTTTTAACAACCTGAATCTGAATGGGAAATTGTGATTCATGTTGGCACTAAGTGTTACAATTTTAAAGAAATAAAGCATTCTTTAAGGTTCTTTCTAGTTTGAGTTTTCAAAATGTATGTAGAAATAAAGTTTGATTGATGAGCTTGATTAAGTTCTTTTAATAAATAAATAAATAAATAAATACTGAAAGAGCATAGGATGCAGGCTACAAGGCTAAATGAGAACACTGGTTTAGGAAATTCTGAGCCCATGAGAGTATCAGACCACCAGTAACAATATATAGAAGAGCCACAAAAGACAATGGTATAATTATGTTAATTAGTCTTAGAAAGATCTCAAAGAACAGGACTAGCTGAAGGAGTTATCTTCGTCGTGGCCACCATCTCTAAGAATGATTAAGTCCTATGGTCATTAATATGGCTTCACAACCATTCCTCAGTTTCTTCTTTTCTCAGTTCTTCTATCTGCCAGCTGTACCAACCTCTCTTCATTTCCTCCAAGACAGAAGTGTGGCTTTAGCTTTCTCCATCCCCCATTGTTAATCATCTGTACATAATCTGTCACCAAGTCTGTTTGTTTCTTCTTTCACTGATCTCTTGGGTTAGTTCTTTGGGCTTCTTTTTCTTTGTCAGCATCCTAATCCAAAGCCCTCATCACCTCAGCTGGAATACTGCAATCATCTAGCTAGTCCATGATTAACCAACTCCTCTTCTATGTTTAGAGAATTCTCCATTGTGTGAATCTTGATGGGAGGCTGTGATATTGTGATTTATAATAAGATATATAGATTTGGTCTTTGTCTCATTTTCTGGCAGAGCTTCTAAAACCCTCGGAATTTCGTAAGTGGTGAGAATATAAAGGTATCTTTTGTTATGTTAATGAGGTGATTTTTGGAAAGCCCCTAGGTAACCAAAGGATGGGGGCTGGTTGCCAAGGGACTCAACCATGTGATTAGGGGGTTGGAACTTTCAGTCCCACCCCAAGCTCCAGGAAAGGGAGAAGGGCTGGAGGTTGAATTAATCCCCAATGGCTAATGATTTATCCAATCATCCCTATGTAATGGAACCTCCATAAAAACTCCACAAGGATGGGAGCTTCCTGGTTGGTGAACACATAGAGATTCAGGGAGAGTTCTGTGCCCTTTCTCCATATCTTGCCCTATATATCTCTTCTATCTGGCTATTTCTGAGTTATGTCCTTTTTAGAATAAACCAATAACCTAGTATGTAAGATCTTTCTTTGAGTTCTATGAGCCCCTCTAGCAAATTATTGAACCCAAGGAGGCAGTTGTGAGAACTTGTGATTTATAGCCATTCAGTGAGAAGCACAGGTAACAACCTGGACTGCAGTTGGCATCTGAGGCAGAGGGCAGTCTTGCAGGACTAAGCCCTTAACCTGTTGCTATCTCCAAATAGCCAGTGTCAGCATTGAGTTGAACTGTAGGACAGCCAGCTGGTGTCTTAGAACTGCCTGCTGGTGTGTGGACCCTACCTCCACACACTGGAACTGGGTTCAGGATCATTAGAGGCGGAGCCAACTTCCTTCTGCAGAAGCCAGAAAGGGCAGATGACATCTCCCAGCCCCTCCTGCAGCGAGAGCTCAGGTGTCTGTCCCCGAGTCTGGCCAACCAGAAGTACCCATCCCAGATACTGCAGGAGAGACTAGGATGCATGGGGGATGGAAACAGCGGAGAATGTTCTGCTGCGGTCACAGGGGCAGGTGGGCCACTGATGGATGTCTTCAGTCTCCTGGGTGGAGACCGTCGCCTGCCGGGTCAGCTCCAGCTGCTGGGCAGACAGCTTCCTCACCAGACCAGCTCTATGGGGCTGATTTCAACTGTGACTCTGGCTGTGTCGTTCCCTTCAGTTCTGCTCATTTCCTCAGCCTGGTTCTCTAAACTTCCCAGCTTTTCTGCGAGCTAGCCAATAACCGCTTGAAAAATTCCTTTCATGCTTAAGACAGCAAGGATTGGTGTCTGTTCTGAGAAATGTCAGTGATAGCTCAGTCACCGTATCTGTCCCTGCTCCCAAGCAATCACTCATACCCCTGCCAAACTATTAAAAAACTTCACCTTTGGGGGCGCCTGGGTGGCTCAGTCGGTTAAGTGACTGCCTTCAGCTCAGGTCATGATCCCGGGGTCCTGGGATCGAGTCCCGCATCGGGCTCCCCCTGCTCTGTGGGGAGCCTGCTTCTCTCTCTGCCTCTGCCTGCCACTCACCCTGCCTGTGCTCTCTCTCTCTGTCAAATAAATAAAATCTTTAAAAAAATAAAAAAAATAAAAAACTTCACCTTTACCATATCATTTTTTAATATATGCTTAAGAAGGCAGAGTGGATTCTACATAACGTCAAGCTCCTTAGCTTGCTTTTTAGCATTCTGAATAATCCAGCCTCTCTCAAGGAGCTTTTATTTTCTCTGCTGTCTGGCCAGTAGTTTTCCAAAAAAAAAAAAAAAAGTTTTTATGAGACCCACAGAAATAAACAAATTAAAAGCCAACACACACGTATTCAGCTAAAGCAAACACTTCCTGAAAAATACTTAAATTAGGGCGCCTGGGTGGCTCAGTTGGTTAAGCGACTGCCTTCAGCTCAGGTCATGATCCTGGAGTCCCGGGATCGAGTCCCGCATCGGGCTCCCTGCTCGGCAGGGAGTCTGCTTCTCCCTCTGACCCTCCCCCCTCTCATGTGCTCTCTCTCACTCTCTCTCTCTCAAATAAATAAATAAAATCTTAAAAAAAAACCCTTAAATTATAGGTGATAAACTCTGATATTTTCTATTCCATTCTTTTTTTTTCACTTTTAAAAAAACGCTTGTTGACCCTCATCAAATCGATTTGTAAAATATCGGTTCAGCTTATACTTGTGGTTTTCAGACCACCCGTACTCTGTTAGCAGTTTATGACATGGGCAGGAAGTACATAAAGGAATTAACTCAAAAACTTCAGTTAATCTCACTTTTCCTATTAGGGGTTTCTTATATTTACACAAATGTTGCAGAAAAAAAAAAAATTGGCATCATGACAAAGAAGGCCTATGAAAAACATCATTCTCAGGACTACTGAATAATGCTTGAATACATAGTTAAATCAATCACAAAAAAATTGCTTGCTAAACTTCAATTTGACTTCGCATATTACTGTGGAAGAACAGTTCGATTCCACACTCACAAAGACTTTTTTCTGCCTGGTTAGTCTCTTGGAGGAAGTCCTGTTTTGGTTTAAGGGTGGGCACTGGCTACCTTGATTTGACCCAGAATGTTTCTCTACGGAAACTCTAACCAAACACGTGTGTAACAAATCATTGCTGACATTTTTGAAATGAATGAGGTACAGATAGATTAATAAAAGATTTCTTGAAAATGACTAGAAAAAGTCAAGTCTCTAAGGCTAGGCGTGACGAGTTTCAATGAGCTATTAAAACTGCCAATATCTCTTTATTGAAATCCAAAGGTTGATTTGGGAGATGGAAATGGGACTGAGAATGGGGGGTTGGAGTCCAGAAGAGACAGGTGCAGACTGAAAAGATGACAAGTCAGGGCTGCTAGTGGCACATCTGATTCCTGCCCTGGGGACACCGTCCCCAGCTGCTGTCCTTCCACGGCTTAGCACTCCCTTCCACAAGGTTTCTGATGTCAGTGTGTTTAGGCCTTATGTTGGTGGCCTGTAACCTTTGTGCTTTGCAACCCATCATAACAATCTGTTCACCTCTGTGAATATCTAATAGATAGTAGATTACTCCCTTGAGACCAGAATACATACTGAAGTAAGAAAGAGAAAATATTTCTTTCGGTTAATTCCACAATGGTTCGTATTCCAACACTTCATTGTATTCATCCATCTTTGTGGGCTGGAAAGCTAGCCATATGGAATCAGAGACACAGAGCAGATTCTCCCCCCAAGAGCTTGGGAGCGCATAAATAATGACTCTCTTTCCCTCCGTCTATTGGCTGAAATCTCTTAGACCCCTGGCTATTTCCAATCACTTTGGAGTTTTCTGCAGCTCTGCTTCACATCTTCTTTTCTCTACATTAAAAGAAGCACAGAAAAACCGCCAAAATAAAACCAAACCAGAAATTCCTTGGTAAACAGAAAAATGCATCCTGTATCCTGTATCCTGATGGTCCCATTTCTGCTCCTTCTAGTCACCCCTCCCAGTCCATCCTCGTATTCCTTTTCAGAGCTTCAGGCTTTTGTTACAGTGAAAAGCTGCTGGTATTAGGGAAACTGGCATTTATTTATTCTTTCTTTGTCTAATCCACAGGGACATCTTTGCCTTTCTCTGCAATACCACTTGAGGGTGGGAGTAAAGTAGGAGAAGGTGACTAATGGATCATGGAAAAGAACTCTTGAAATCAGAAACAATCAATAACAAGTATTCCTAATGCTCCTAATACTGCCCCACCCCCCACCCCCCATAGTGGGAGGTAATGCAGAGCAAAGGTTAAGAACCTGTAGTCAGATGACTTGGATTTAAATCCTGCTTTGCCTCTCTTTATCTCCTTATCTGACCTTGACACCTTACTTAACCCCCCAAGGCCTCCATATCCTTGGCACTCTAGTTATCATTATCCACTGCAGGGACAAAGGCCTGTGCTCTACCCTTTAGGAGCCTGCACTGAAATGGAAAGAGGACTCATGCCACGTTCTCCATCATTGCCATTCTGTGTGTCACCAACTGTGGAACCTGCCATGGCCATCAAGTCCCTGGTGAGAATGTGGGAATGTAGATCAAGTGCTTTTCTTAACAGAACTTAGCATTGCAGGCTAGGGGGCTCACCTTTCCTTCCGTGGTTCATCTAGTCTTTAAAGACAAATGACACCCTTGGCCTTCCAGGCTGCTTGATTTCCTAGTGATACGACACCAACCTGAGGTTTCAAAGCAGAATCCCTTCTTGTCAACAGCATGTACGGCACACAGCTGCCACCCTCTTCAGAAGCAGTGACCCATGTGCTGAAATCGATGCTTCTGGCGGCAGATGAACGGATTTCATTCTCCAGCAAAATTTTTCTTTCCTAAGTGTGAGAGAGCTCCTTGCCTTCCTCCTTTCCTCACTTCCTTCTCTTCCTTCTTCCTTCCTTCCTTCCTTTCCTCACTCCCTCCCCCCCTTCCTTCCTTCTTTTTCTCTTCTTTGCCTGTTTGCTGCCCAAAATCATTGGATTATTTGGAACACCTTTATTTTTATTTTTAAATAGGGTGGTTGACATCAACGGGATATCACAGTTTCTTGCAAAATATCTAGAGAGTGTGTCTAATTAGATCCTGGCATTGTTAACAACTCATAGGTCCAACTTCTTCTTCTCCTCCTCCTCCACCTTCACCTTCTCCTTCCTTTTTTTACAAATCTGGAGGACACCAGAGTGGACTGAAATAATTTCCCCATCTGCAAAAGATTTCACAAATAGTACTTAAGCTGAGAAATCCCTTGATAAATTAGCCAGTAGACCAATTCTCTTCACTGGTATGAAGGAGGTTTATAACAGGAATCCTTTGTGCATTGTGGAAGGCAAATGCACATGTATTTTGCATGAGCAAATTCTAAACCAACCAGCCATGACTTTTTTTAAACTACCTTTTCCCCAAAATAACCCCCTTTAAAACAAGTTCTCAAAACCTTCTCTCCATGATTGTAAGCTGCTCTTGAAGCCCTGGAAAGGGTGGAAAGAGAAACTGAGAGTCAAAGGTTTCCACGTAACCACAGCTATTTCTTGCATTGGAAGCTGCCTATTTTTGCTCTCTCTAGAGAGAGAATTGCAGAAGATTTTTATGTCTGTCTCAAAATTGATTATGGGTTTTTAGTTTTACCGAGTTCAGACTTAAAAAAAATACCAACAAAAGAAACACAAAAATAACACTTAGCATTCTCTTCTGCACATGTCAGTGAGTTTGCTCTGCACTTGTGCATGCTTGGGGTAACATCACATGTTGGTATTTACTATAAAACACTACAAACTTAAAAGCAGCAACAGGAGAATACTATGAGGACAGCTTGTGTTCTTTGTGTGAATTGATTCAAGGCTCTCATCCATAAATTACCTAGACCTTTTGGTTAGCTAGGTTTTTGTTTGTTTGTTTTTTGTTTTTTCAGGTGATACCTCAGTAAAATTTGGATCCAATTCACTCTGATTAGTGCTGCCATATAAACAAATTGTTTGAACTCTGGATTTTACTTTTGGAGGGGAGGATAAAAATTAAAAAGCTAAATAGTGTAAACCAATCTTAGTTTTTATTCTTGCATAATTAGTGACCCTTTTACCAACAGAGAAATGCTTAACACAAAACAATGCTGAAGTCAGTAAAGGTAGAAAAGTTATAAAGAAGTAGGACATAAGAGGAAGGAAGTACAGAGGAGATGGAAAGAAAGCAAGGACAGGGGTAAGAAGAGGCAGTGGGGGAGAGAGGATATGCTTGTGTGAGCCTTTACAAAGAACAAGAAAAAAGGAATTTAGTGGAATTACGTCACCCTGGATATTACTGGTGAATATAACATAACAGACACTGAGAGTTTATCCAAAAAATCCTTCAAGTTCTGATACGAAGTTTTCAAATACTTATCCAAACCCAGCGAGCCATATCAGAATGGCCTGCGAAGGCTCTTTTTAATACAACCCACGGGTAGCAGGGATTGCCCTACCCCCTCGAGATCCAGACAAGTTTGGCCTTAACTCTTGTTTTGGGTCTCATAGAAGTCCAAATCTCTGCACCCACTCTGTGGCTTGTCTATTCATTTTCTTACTGTGGTCTTTTGATAGGCAAAAGTTAGTTTTGATGAAGTCAACCTATCAGTGTTTCTTTTGTGGTTTATATATTTTAAGTCCTAGCTTACAAATCTTTGTTTATTCCAAAGAGGAGGTATTTTTAATACAGGATTTCAAGCGATTTTAAATTGAAATTAGACATCTCTGGTGTCTTCCCCTCCACCAAGATATCACATTAGCCACTCTATGCAGAGATGCTTAAGGCTAACACCATCCCCTGGCCCCTCACTTCCACACACTCCAGATGATCCCCCACACCAAGCCCTAAACTCCAAATTGTTCTCCCTCCAGTATAAAGCTATCTGAAATTCTGAAGTTCCAATGTTCATGGGGCACCTGGGTGGCTCAGTCGGTTAAGCGTCTGCCTTCAACTCAGGTCATGATTCTGGGGTCCTGGGATTGAGCCCCGCATGGGGCTCCCTGCTCAGCAGGGAGTCTGCTTCTCCCTCTGCCTCTGTTGCTCCCCCCCTGCTTGTGTGCGTGCTCTCTCTCTCTCAAATAAATAAAATCTTTAAAAAAAAAATAAAGTTCCAGGGTTCACTTTGTATTGGTAAAACCTACAAGCTGTCCTGCAAGTCAAAAGAGTTTTCAAGGACACAGTAGTTGTAATAGCAGTTTTCCTCATCTTCACATTATTAAATCAACTCAAACTTCTGGCCCAAGTTTCCCATCAAATTTTGGGATTCTAGCTAAACTCTGTTTTTTACTGAAATATACACAGAGCCTTAACATCCAGAAACCTCAGACACTTGTTCTCTTTTTATCTTATATCTGAATATGATGTGAGATAGCCGAATAAGAAATGAATAAGCTACTTTTCTCCATGGTTACGTCTTCATCTTCTGGTCTTATGACATTCAACAGAATCATCCCACAGTCCAGAATGTTATCTTGATGACCCTTCCTCTTATTTTCAATTCCTGAGACTATTTCATTCATGTCTACATATGGAAAATCCTAGGCAATGCAGGGTTTGGTTTTGTTTATTTGTTTGTTTTATTATTATGCTATGTTAATCACCATACATTACATCATTAGTTTTTGATGTAGTGTTCCATGATTCATTGTTTGTGTATAACACCCAGTGCTCCATGTAGTACGTGCCCTCTTTAATACCCATCACCAGGGTTGTTTTATAATATAGGGACTCAATCTTAATTGTTCTTCTCAAGAGTTGAACTCCAACTTTGAAATTAATAGATTTTTAAAAAATATTATCTTTTGTTGGATTTCAAACTGTTCTATCACCTCAAGTCCATCATGTCCCAAAGAGAATTTGTCTTTTCCTCCAAAATGGTCCTCCTTTTCCGCACCTCCCATCCAAAGCAGGGCTCAACTCCTAGGCATTTTGGATTCTTATATCCTCATTATCCTGTGTTTATTATGGGCTATTCTTTTGAAATGCCTAAGATTTGTCCTTTTTTCTCCATTCCCACCTTAGAACTGATTTTTCTTAAGTTACTACAGTAACTTATCATTTATTTTCCCTCAATTCTTTTACCGCTCTCACTCTCTGACCCTGTCATCACCCCATATCATTTTTCAGCGAGGTAGTTCTGTCTGAGTTCGCTCAACAGCACACACAGCAGCCTCTGGCCTACCACACCTGCCTGAGCCTGAAGCCTCCTGGAGGCCTCACCCCACCTCTCTGAGTTATTTCCCAACATGAGCTCTGCTCTAGGAAGCCAGTCTCCTCACTCTCTCCCCATGTATACCAGGCTTATTCTGCATGAGTTCTTCACTTGGGCTACTGACTCTCCCCCAGAAACTCACAACCTAAAAGGCTACTTCTCACAGTAACTTTCTAAATCCTTCTCTTTCAAAACTTGGTTCATCTTACCTTCTCCAACTACTTTCTCTCTTCCCTAAACTATTGCTTCACTTATAATTCACCGAGCCTAGTTTGAAATACCTGGAAAACATCATCTGGCTCACAGAGTTCATGTGATAATCAAATGGAAATACACGGAAAAAAAAAAAAAGAAGTCAATACGCTTACAAATCAGAGCCTCCATTAGACAGGAATTGAGCCCTTGAGGCCCCGGGTAAGTAGATTTGGACTCTACTCCTCCCTTTGACATTTCCTTTTATAGCCACTAATTTACACAGGACTGAAAGCCTCCCGGGGAAAACAAAAGACTTGAATGCTGCCCACTATTGGGAATCACACACAGCCATGCTTGATGGACTGGGGTGGCCCCAGCAGGAGCCAGAAGGACAACGGAGTTTTTAGAGAGAAGTTATCACAGAGAAGGGGGAGTCCGGACCAGGGAGCCAGAATGGAGAGGTGATTTTAGGAATGGCCTAAGAGCTGATACCAGAAACTTCCTGACCTAGTCCTAGTGCCAGCATTTGTCATTGTAGATAAAGGGCTTAGTTGTATGAAATGGAATGAGCTGTATATTAAGCACCGTAGCACTGTGGAACTCAATAAACCTTACTGACAACCCTTCCTGCTCTTTCCCCACCCGCCTGCCTGGGCTGAATACAGAAGAGCATTTTTCTCTCTTTGCCAAGATAGTGACAACATCTCTGGCCTCAAGGTACTGTGGCATCACTCCAATTTCCCAAACAATGGGTGCAGTGGATTCCCATCTCCACAGGTGGTGAGGGGGACAAGAGCCAAGTTCCACCCCTAGAGGGGCACCTCTGTGAACCTGCCGGGGGCCCCAGGCTTCAGATTCCTGGCTTGGCTTGACATTGATCACAGGGGCCATCACACTTTCATCTTCACTGGTCACTGTGGCAGGGGCCCCTGTACCCAATGCAATCTATCAGGATGGTTGAGGTCCATTTTCTAGTCCTGGAAATGAAGTGCAATCTTTTTCCACTGCACAGAGCCTCTGAGTCCACACCCAAAACAAGCACACTTGAATGCCACCTGCTGTCCTCCCGTGACTGGGCTGGGGGGAAAGGGAAGGATTCATATAAACTAAAAGGGCTAAAGTTTCTCACCCATTCAGATGGGCTCAGTGCAATCTGAAGGTGAAGAGGGAGTTGTTCTGATGGCCTGTGGGTTCCTGGGAAGTTGGGTCCTTCTTCATTCACTTGGGGGAAGAAATAGCCTGTGTGTTAGGTCTCAGAAGCTGCATAGGCAATAGCGCAGCCCAGGTGACTGTCCTCATTACTTAGACTGACTGCTCTGGGATCCTTGCTATCAGGGGCTAGCTAATGTGGACCTGTGAAGGCTGGGCTGTCTTGTCATGTCATAGGAAATGAGAGGAAAATAACTCACCCTTTAAAATCATGGCTGCATCCATTCCTACACTTACATTTCTAATGTAGCATGCTCACCACATTCAAAATATTGTATTATAACCAAGATGCATCAGTCATAAACATATCTGTCCCATAAACTTCAACTACACTAGGATATAGCCTGATGTCCTAAGAAAGAAAATCTCATTACAAGGTGGCCTCTGCCTAGGGAGCCTAAGGCCGCATGAAGGGAAGGGTGCTAGGATCTCTATCTACCAAGATACCACGCACAACCAGAAGGAGATTCTACTTCATTTTGTGAAGCAATAGTGAGGCTCTTTGGCTTCAAGACCCAGTGGCAACATCACCATTTTGGCATTGAGTGTGTAGATTTCTAGGACTGTTACTATTATGAAAGTTGAACAGTGTAATAGGTTGTATTTGGGTATTAATTTCCTTTTGTGTTTGTTTTCTATAAGCTTAAAATATGTCATAGTTCTCAGAATCCTATAATACATTAGGTACATATCCAACAAAGAACAAATGGCTCTATTTTAGGGTTTACCTCTAGGACTTTTTAAAAATAAAAACACAGTAGGCTATCATGATTAAAGTGGACGCCCATGTTTCCCTCTTCAGCGCTATGTGTTCCTTCTTCTCCCTTCCTACAATCAACTTCTAATGCTACTTATCTTCCATGTCTGTGTTTTCAGTCTCTTAAAAAATTATATCTATTTATATGCATGGAGAATGTATAGTACTGCTTTGCATTCTTAAACTTTTACATCAAAGCCATCATACTGTACAAATCTTTTGGTAACTTGCTCGTCCTTCCTTCCTTCCTTCCTTCCTTCCTTCCTTCCTTCCTTCCTTCC
>NW_023270825.1:42618630-42703237 GCF_011800145.1 Mirounga leonina
TCCTTCCTTCCTTCCTTCCTTCCTTCCTTCCTTCCTTCCTTCCTTCCTTCCCTCCCTCCCTCCCTCCTTCCTTCCTCCCTTCCTTCCTTCTTTTCTTCCTTCCTCCCGACTGATCCATGTCGACACAAAGACATCTAGTTCGTGCATGCAGTCTTGTCTTACTACACAAAATACCATGGACCAGAAGCAGCAGCATCACCAGGAGGCTTCTTCAAAGAGGCAGAACCCCAAGCCCCAGCCCAGACCTAAAGATCCCCAGGTGGTTCCTTTACACATGAAAGTCAGAAAAAAATTTCTGTATCCCATTTCATCAAATGCCAACACCATGGTTTACTTATGCTTTATGATATACAAATATAAATACATGTAAATATGCTTATATTTGCTGCTCCCCTACTGATGGACATGCGAGTTGTTTCCAATTTTTTGCTATTAGAAATAATGCTTCGTTGAATACACTTAGACATGTCTTAGGGTGCGCATATGTAATTTTTCTTATTGTCATGGCCTGGAGGTAGAAATGCAAAGTGGAATGTACATTCGTCTGTCCATCTTCAGCTTGGTATTGCCAAACTGCTTTCCAAAGAGGTTGTGTAAAATATCTACTTCCTTTTCCAGTATACGATCATATCCTTGAGAACACATGACAATGGTAAACCTTTTTTGAATTCTGCAAGTCTAATGAGTGTGAAATTGTATCTCAGATGTTTTTTTTTCTTTTTACAGCTTTATTGAAGTATAAGTGATAGACATCAAGTTGCACAGAGTATGAAATTCGATGTTTTGACATATGTATACTTATATGAAATCATCACTATAGTCAAGATAATGAACATGTATATCATCCCCCCCATCATTTTCTCACGTTTTTCCATAATCTCTCCCTCTTGTTCCTCTCCCTGCCCAGTCTAACTTCAACTGACATTACATACACACATCACATACAGCCTAAGAACCTGATACCAACATTCTTCCATTTCCCTCTTCCTGGCCTTTGTGTCTTGGTTGTACTCAGACATTTGACTTCTACATATGTTCTAACCCTTACAACACGTTGCTATGGTTTTGGTTTTAGATTGTCAGTTAACTTTTAAAATAATTAGAAATAAGGAAAAAATGGCTGTATTTATAGGTGTGCCTCATACCTGTGTAGATTCAGATTCCCATTTGGTATTAGTTTCCTTCTCCCTGAAGGACTTCCTTTAACATCTCCAGAAATGCTGGCTTGCTGGTGAGGAATTCTCAGCTTTTGAATGCCTGAAAGTCTCTCTTTTACCTTTGTTTTTGATCCATATTTTTGCTGACCAGAGAATTCTAGACTCCGTGTTTTTACATTAGTGCTTCAGTGACGTTTCTCCGCTGTCCCCTGACACGTACTGCTTCTGGTGATTAAATCTACTGTAATTGTTAGTCTTTGCTTTTTGGAAAATAATGTATCTCTTTTGTTCTAGTTGCTTTTATTAAACGATTTTGCTTATTTATTTATTTGGGAGAGAGAGAGAGAGAACGAGCAAGCAGGGGGAGGGGTGGAGGGAGAATCTTATGCAGGCTCTGCACCCCACATGGGACTGATCTCACCACCCCTAAGATCACAACCTGAGCTGAAATCAAGAGCTGACACTTAACTGACTGCACCACCCAGGTGCCCCTACTCTAACTGCTTTTAAGATTTTTGCATGATCACTGATTTGAAGCAATTTGATTATGATGTCCTCCGTATCGTTTTCTTCATTTTTTTTGTATATTTGTGTTTGGGCTTATTGAGCTTCTTGAAATGGTAGGATTATAATTTACACCAAATCTGGAAAAATTTTAGTCACTTTCTTCAAATGTATACATATTTTTTAGTCACTCCTTCTTCTTGGACTCAACATGTATTATGAGGCCACCTCAGAAAGTCCCACAGCTCATGGCTGCTCTGTGATTTTTTCAGTCGTTTTTCTCTCTGTGCTTCATTTTAGTTTCAATTGCAAGATTTTTATTTATTTATTTATTTTTATTTTTTAAAGATTTTATTTATTTATTTGAGAGAGAACGCGCGCGCGCACACACATGAGCAGCGGGGAGGGGCAGAGGGAGAAGCAGACTCCCTGCAGAGCAGGGAGCCCGATGCTGGGCTCCATCTGGGATCATGACCTGAGTGCAAGGCAGATGCTTAACCGACTGAGCCACCCAGGTGCCCCAACAATTGCTAGATTTTTTTTTTTAATTTTTTTTTTTTTAAGATTTTATTTATTTATTTGCGAGAGAGACAATGAGAGACAGAGAGCATGAGAGGGAGGAGGGTCAGAGGGAGAAGCAGACTCCCCGCCGAGCAGGGAGCCCGATGCGGGACTTGATCCTGGGACTCCAGGATCATGACCTGAGCAGAAGGCAGTCGCTGAACCGACTGAGCCACCCAGGTGCCCCAATTGCTAGATTTTTAAATGCACTAATTTTTCCTCTCTCAGTGTCTAATCTACAGTTAATCTCATTCTGTGTAGCTTTCATCCCAGATATAATATTTTCATCTCTGGGAATTCTATTTGGGTGCTTTTCTTTTCTTTTTAAATATCTGCCATGTCTCTACTTAACATGCTCTATCTTTCTATTCTTATCATCTGTATGTAGTTAAAATAACTATTTTAATGTCCTTACCTACTGCTTCTATTATCTGTGTCATTTCTGGGTTGGTTTTGGTTGGCTGATTTTTCTTCTCATTATGAGTCATATTTTTGTGTCTCTTTGTATGCCTGGTAATTTTTTATTGGGTCCTAAAACATTGTGAATTTTACTTTATTGAGTGCCAATATTTTGGTATTCCTGTAACTATTCTTGAACTTGTTCTGGGACACAAGTTAATTGGAAACAGTTTGATCCTCTCAAGACTTTGCCTTTAAGCTTTGTTAGGCAGGCTCAGAGCAGTCTTTTGTCTAGGGATAAATTTCCTCACTACTGAGGCAATACCCTTCCGAGGACTCTACCTAATGTTTGATGAGTTATGTAAATGATGAAGTTTTTCCACTCTGGCTGGCAAAACCCCAAACTATTTGCACCACCACATGCACCCTGAAAATTGTTTTGTCTAATCCTTTCTGGTGGTTCTTTCTCCAACCTTGGATACTTTCCTCGCATGCTAATCAGCAATCAGGTGAAGGTTTGAGAGGTCCCTCTTCAGATCTTCAGAGCTCTCTTTGTCTGCAACTCTCTCCTCCCTGGGGTCCTCCCTGCAGACATTAGCTGCCTTGGCATACCCCAGATTCTGAGTTCTATCTCCTCAACTCAGGGAGACCTGGGTTCTCCCTCCAGAACCCTAGAAACACTCAAGGAAGGAAAAGGTGGATCATAGGGTTCACTCCCTTGTCTCAGGGATTACTCTGCCTTACCTCCAATGTCTAGGATAAATATTAGGTATCAGTATTAATGAGATTACATCTGTACTCATTGACTGGTAACCTAGTGCTACTTGGATTGCACATGTATTAATAGTATTATCACCATCTCCCACAGTTTGGCATTGTAACTGTCCTGAAATTTTTTTGCTGTCTTGAAATTTTTTTCTTGCTCATTTGGACAAAACTACTAAACAGTGAGATTAGTTAGTACAAAATAGTAAGGAAAACATATATTTTATTCATCATAATGTCCAGAACCATAGTTTCATACCCTGATGGTGGCTCAGAATCACCCATGACATTTCTTCCCCATACTAATGTCTGGCCTCCACTCAAGTCTCTTCGTCAGAATCTCTAGCAATGATGCTCGCTCAGGAAGATAGATGTCAAAAGCCCCTTGGGTGCTCCTGACCAACAACTTGCTGAGAACAATTTCAGTCATAATTATAGACTCAGAAATATTACTTTTCATTTAGTAACCATTAATTGAGCAACTAGTATTATTATTTATTAAGTGGTGGGAAAGAGATGTAGTTAAGGCATAAATCTGGTCCTTGAGGAGCCCACAGTCTCATGGAGGATGCTGACCTGAAACAGAAAACTTGGTATGAATCTAAGCACAGTGTCACAAATGCAGCGACAGCAGTCTGCCCAGGAGCTATGCCCGCACAGCAGAGAGCACCGCACCCTAAGTCACATGTGGGGAGGTTCAGGCAAGGCATCCTGCTGGAAGCAATACCTGCACTTAGTAAAGGATGAGTATTAAATATCTGGAGGAAGGAGGAAAGAGGAAAGATATGGGCAGAGAGAGCAACGAGCAGAAACATGAAAAATAAAATGCAGGGAGATGAAAGTTGCTCAGTGATCCTGCATCTGAAGGTCCAGGAAAGAATGGAGAATTTTAACACTGCAGAGGTATGGCAAGTGTCAGATAAAACAAGACCTCAAGTAGCTTAAGGATATCAGAGTTTGTCCTATAGGTCAGTGCTTCTCAAACAAGAGTGTGCGCACAAATGACTGTGAATATTGGTAAGAAGTGGACTCTGATTCAGAAGGACTTGGGGGATGGGGGCAGAGATTCCTCATTCTCTAACAAGCTTCCAGGTGATGATGCCTGCACTGCTGGTTTGTGGACCATATTTTGGGCAGCAAGGCCATGTAATAAGACCAACTCATCTGAGATTGTCATACTGAAAAAGCCACGTATAGGCACTCTGGTCGATGGTGTCTGTGGAGCCCAGCTTTTCGGACTTCAGTGACACCATCTTGGGCCCTCCAGACAAGCCTATCTGTCATTTATTTTTTTTTTAAGATTTTATTTACTTATTTGACAGAGAGAGACAGCGAGAGCAGGAACACAAGCAGGAGGAGAGGGAGAGGAAGAAGCAGGCTTCCCGCTGAGCAGGGAGCCCAATGCGGGGCTCGATCCCAGGACTCTGGGACCATGACCTGAGCCGAAGGCAGATGCTTAATGACTGAGCCACCCAGGCCCCCCGATCTGTCATTTAAATACCAACAAGTGATTCTAGTTGATATAGAGCAGGAGATTGCCCAGGTAAGTCCTCTCTGGATTTGTGAACCATGAAATTGTGAGATATAATAAAATGGTTGTTGTTTAAGCCACCAAGTTGTTGGGCAAATAAGTTTTGTTGTGTAGTAATAGATATCCAGAACAGAATTTGGTCTAACATGTTCTAGGTGCATATTAGAGCCAATAGGGGGCTTTTAAAAAAATACTGATTCCTGAACCCTAGCCCCAGAGATTCTGATTCAATTGGTCTTAAGTGGGGCTCAGGCATTAATAGTTTTAAAAGCCCCCAGATATGTTTTATAATACATTCAATACAATTTTTAATGTGCAGGCAGACTCTAAGGCCCTTTCAATAGGTGGTGAAGAACCATCAAGCAGGGAGCTGATATGATCATGTCTATGTTTAATGCAATCATAGCCAACTTTATGGAGGATATAGATTTGAAGGGTTGAAGACTTGCACTAGGGAAACCCATCAGGAAGTTGTTGCAGAAATTCAGGTCAGAAATGATAAAGGTTTAAGCCAGAACAGTGGTAGCAAGGCTGGGGAGGACAGGATGAATGAGAAAGACTCAGAAGACAAACAGACAATTCTAGGAGGCTGGATATGGGAGAGGTGGCAAAGGAAGGAGCTCAGCACAAAGCTTAAGAATACAGCCTGGGTGCCTGGGTGGACGATGGTGACATTTCCAGCAACTGCGAATCTGTGCATAAGAAGAGAAGCAAATGTAGCAAGCAAGATGAGCTCATTGGGGATATGTTAACTCTGCATTACCTAGAATACCTAGGTGGGGCAGTCTGGGAGGCATCTGGGAATATAAATTTGAATTGCAGAGAAGAGGTATTAGCTGCAGATATTGATTTTAGTGGCATCATCATTTAGATAGCAGTTGAAACCAAGAGAATGGATATGTTCGCTCTCTGAGGGATGCCTGTGAGGGATACTTAGATTGTCTAGCTCAACCCCATTCCACCCTCCTTTTAGGGTATCTTCCTATTCTGCAAAGGTGAAGAGGCCTCAAATGACACTTGTCTGAGCTTTGGAAGGCAGATGTAAAGCAGAGGCCATCCTCTTGCAGCTTTCTCCTGGCAAGTAAGACCATGCATTCGTGAGTAGAGAGGCAAGTGCAAGGATAGACTCAGATGCGCCAGAGGATGGCTCCCTGGCTCCTGAGCCTCCAACTCCATTCCACCCCTTTATACCCACACCTATTTTTCCTATGGCCCTACAGACTGTTAGGATCTTCTATCTTCTTGCTATAACTCTGTATCCATAATCTTAAAGTTAAATTAAAAATTTTTTGCTATGTCAACAGTTATTAATTAACACATTAAAAATCACCTAAGCTACTTAAGAAATTGATGCAAAGGTCCCAAGCCCCGATATTCTGATTTAACAGGTCCAGGGTGTGGTCAAGGAATCTTTGTTTTTGAAAACATTCCAGGTGACTTTTTTTTATTTTAGGTGGGGAGGGGCAGAGGGACAGGGAGAAAGAGAATCCCAAGCACACTCCCCACTGAGTGCGAAGCCTGACACAGGGCTCAATCTCACAACCCTGAGTCCACGACCTGAGCCGAAACCAAGGGCCAGACACTTAACTGACTGAGCTGCCCAGGTGATTCTAATACACAGTGAGATTTGAACTACTGACTTGAACTAATATGTATGTTAATCTTGGTAATTTTGGTGCAAACCACAAAAAGTTGTCAGTCGCATCTTCACTGTGTGGATCGTGAAGTAGGGTGGTTATCTGGTTTTCACAGAAGACACCGAGGGACAGTTATTTATCTTGACTTATACAAGTGAAACTTAGGCTAACCAAGGCTTCTTGAATTCAACAGCCATATTATTCATGTTTATATAACTAGGAGGAATATCTTGCACCAAGTAGATGAATAGCAAATAATTATAGAAAGAATATTATTAACCTAAGTATCTTGGAGAAGATTGGCTTCTAAGTCTATTTCATCTCCATAAAGCATTTTCATCAGTATTCATTTATTTAGATTCAGGTTTGATCTGGATTTAAGGTGTGAATATAGCACATGAATGAGATGAACTAGGACTTGAATCTTTTGTTCATGCCAACAGCATCTAATCAGGCTCAAGTTCTTCAAGTCAGTATTCTGATTAAATGCCCCAATTACCAGTTAATTGCTAGAGAATAGATGCAACTGGCTCATTTATCTTACAAATTCCAAGTTGGAAACTCAGATGAACAAGAATAATTCCAGCCCCACAGTTAGTTAAATGTCAGGCTAACCCTCGCCCCTGTCACTGTAAAATATGCCCTCAGCACCACAACCTAAGCATACAGCACCAACGAGACTTCACATTAATAGGGTGTTTTGAAAAGGCGCCATCACAGCATAGAGCTAAAATCCAATAGTGCAAACCATATGGATACACGTTTTCCAAGATAAATACCTCACCTGACTCCTTAATTAAAGTCATTAATGATAATTAACCTCACGGGAAAAATGACTCATCTGATAGGTAAAAATATCTTTGGTTTCCTTTTGGTCTATTATCTTCTTTCTAAGGTTACAGATGAACTGTCTTTCCTTATACACATGTGTACTCAAGAAAGACAACAGAAAGCTCTGGGTGGCCCTTTTGTTGCGTTTTGAAAGATTCAGAGTAAAGATCTGATGCTGTATCCTGATCTCCCCTAAATAAGCCCACTACTGTCCCTGAGGAGACACAGAAAGCAAAGCAGTTCTGTTGACTTAAACATTACATTGGATGACCAGTGATAAATAATGCAAGGTCTACTTACTTTATTGGCTTGCTCAGAGAAATCAATCCAGGGAATCAAATTTATTGTTCACTGAAATGCATGGATCAATTAATATGCATTGTTTACTCCTGGGTTTTTATCAAATTTAAAATAAATGCACTGTATTATGACACCATGAGGGAGTAAGATGTGCACAAGTTCCCAGAACAGAGGCAGAATCCTTCCATTTTCTCATTTTCAATATAGATCTGATGGTGACGAAGAATATTCTGTGAATTTCATCATCCACATAATTGCCAGACTGACCCTCCCCCATCCCTCCTTTTGAGCCATGGAGAATCAAAGTAAATTTGATAGGTATGGGATGGATGAGCTGTTCTTTTGGTCCTAGGGCTAAAATCACCAGGGTTTGGGAGCATGTTTAATTAAAGTAGTATAAGCCTTGATTAAGAGGCTGTCTATGAATGTCCTAAGGCAGATTTAGTTGACTCTTTTCTTCTAAGATTCATCTTGGTACTCCTCATAGAGCATCTCCAATTTCCATGTAAGAACCCTGAGTAAGGAAGACATGGGTAACTTGTTCAGCACTGAAATTATGGTCCACCAGTAGGGTTTATGTCACCTCCTTCATAAACTTTAAAACCAAGTCATATGATTTGTTGTCTCTCTGGTGTGGTGTATTAGATGCTGTGATGTTACATCCAGATCCTCTTTTCAGCATCTGGACGTTCATTCCCTCAGTTCTCTGGAGTGTTGGCTGATGAAGGCTCACAGCTAAGTTACCCTCCATGATTGCCAACAGCTGACAGGAGCTACACTGCAAAGTGTTAACTGTACCTTCTTTTCCCAGGTTGGTGTGTGTGTGTGTGTGGTGTGTGTGTGTTGGTCATACAGAAGCCTAGACCCTCGCCTCAATTTTGGGTAATTATGAAGGGCCACCCTGGCTCCAGAGCTCCCTGTGGGATCAAAACAGATCTCTGTGGCAACTTCATCAAAATTCATCTTCCCCTTCTGCCCACTTCAGCTCCCCTCACCTCCTGCCGGGTATTGTTCCTCAGAGCACTCCCCAATAAACCTCCTGCAAACAAATCTCCATCTCAATGTTTTTTTTCTCAAAGAGCCTCAACCTAACCTACATCTCTACCATCTTTTGAAAAATTGGGTCTAATTCAGTTCCTAAAAGCATTCCAGGTCGTTTGTATTTGGTATACTTAGATAAATGATCACAAAGCTGGAAAGCCTCATTGATTTGAGACAAATTAGTGTTTGTCATCCATCAGACATTACTTAACTTGGCTCCTTTAAAATAATATGGTAACTTCTTTTTTAGATGTAAAACCACACCTTTATTTGGTTTGTAAAATGTACATATATCTAGCACACATTATTACATAAAGCTGTTAAGTCTCTTGAGGGCTGGACAGAGCAAATTATTTTCAACAGTTAGACATTTTAGAACTCTTTGCAAAAACGGATATGCTAACTACAGATAATTTCCTTCTTTAAAGCAGATCATCAAAGGTCCTCATTGAGGAAATATTTTATCAGTTTAGTTTTGATTACTGTGTATATTCAATCAGTGATTTATTTTAAAAATCCATTTTTATTAGTATATATCTCTTTTCCTTCCATTCACTCCAAGTTATTATCACATTACTATTGTGATTAGGGACTTCTAAAATAATGCTGAAACATTGTGAGCCAAATCAGCATATATTAATGACTAAGGCATATTGAATACTCACTCTGTCCCAAGTGTTTTCTGTGTATAAACTCACATAATACTTAACAGGAGATAGCTACTGTTATTATCATTATTTTCCAAATGAGAAAACCTGTCCAAAGTCACAAACCTAGGAAGCAACATGACTAGATTTTGGACCCAAGTGATTTGGCTCCAGAATCTGAGCCCTTAGCCACCCCACGCACTACTTTCTCAATATCCAGAAATCTACACCAAGAAAAGGAGAGAAAGGGTTAAAATATTTTATAAATTTATAGGAAAAAAGAATTAGTCTTATTTAGAGAACTCAGGGAAGGCTTCATTGAAGGGATGATGTTTGAACAAGGTCCCAAAATATAAATAGCATTTATCGGTTATAGTGAATTTCTTTCACCTTTAAAAAAGGGCCTACAAGAAAACCTACCAGTTTCAGCAAAGAGAAAATGGATAGAAAAAAACAAAACACCTAGCCAACTGTGCTTCTCCATCTATTAATAAAAATAAATCATCATATGCCTGGCACTGTAAGGATTATAAAGACTTTTGATGTACGGTCATTGTCGGCAGAAATTTATAATATAGTTGCATAGGTGAGACACTGAACTTGAAAAAGGTAACAAGTAATAACTATAAAGCTCTATATGGTGAATGCCAAATGAGAGTATAATTGGGTGAGTAGGTAAGAGAGAACTGACTGGTATCAGCAACCCCGCCCCCCAAACCCCATCCTCAGGATGTATTTCCAAAGGTTCACTGAAAGACAGGTACATGGGATTTGCCAGGGGGTGGGGCAGAGTTTACTAGGAAATATTTGGAGGAGTAGAGGTGGAAATGAGACAGGGAGCCAAGGTACAGGAGATTCCTTGAGAGTAGATTGGGACTGAGCTTTTCAAATCCCAGGGTTTTCAAGGCTTAACCTTTTTAGCATCCTATGGAGGTAGACAAAGCTAAGAGGAAAATGGTAGAGTGCTGTTTTTAAGGGAAGGCTATGCCCTATGCTCTAGACCCCCAGCCTTTTCAGAGGCCTCCATGCCCCAAGTAGCATGGAAGGCAGAACTGAGTGGGACAAGGAGCATCTCAGACATACCAAATAAGGACAAAAGGCAGACTGTGCTAGATTCTGTAAGACCCATGTGGCCTTTGAGTAATGGCGGGGTGGGGTGGCAAATCCCAATAAGAACTGAGATTGATTTTTTTTTTTGGTCATCCTTTCCAGTGGAATTCCAAGGCATCTAATTTAATATTTGGGATGAACTCATTACTCAGATTTTTTTTGGTCAACCCAGTGTGGTAGTGAAACAAAATTCATACCAGCTATGGGCAATATACACAGTAAGTTTTATGGGATTACATTAAAATCATCACTGCCTAGTCATGCCAAGAAATTTCATGGGAAAAGATGAGCGTTAATAGAAACTTGGAAGATTGAATAAAATTGAGAAAGGTGAAAGGAGACAGTGGGCAACATTCCAATGGCATATGCAAAAACATAAAGATGAGACACACCGTTCCTTGGAGACAGGATACTTTAGGTACTTCTCCAAAAAGCACTAAAAGCACAAGGTCAATAACCGTATCTTTGAGGTGGCACCCAACTCTAAGCAAGAACTGTCCATATCTGTTTCTAAAGAGTCTCCAACACTTCTCAATATGTATTAGACTCATTTAAACTGGAGCTGCAGGTTTAATTTATCATTATCATTACGCATCAACCTCTCATCCCCTTGAGCTGTACTCTGGAGTGTCATGGATGGGACACTCCATTTCCATATCTTGCTGTGCCATATTCCTTAGGAGTCAGGGTGAACATGGGCGCCTCCAGTATTCCTCTGCCCCTGTCATAGTCCACCACAGTCAAAACCAGAAAATGCATCCCATGGATCAGAAATGAATTGTATATCCATTCTTTAAAAACAACTGTGGGCTGCAGTCCTTGGGCACGTATTGTTTTTGCTACTCAGAGTTAAACACCTTTTCCTCCTCACAAGTTAGTGAAAAATGCTGAATCTGCTCTTTTCTAAACCATCCACTGTTTCCATTAGAGATATGTTAACTTTGACCAGCTGCGTGCATCACCTGCAAAACCTGAATTCTTCTATGTAAAGTGGTTTTTATTTAAAGAAGGATAAAGAACTATGGACCTATATTCTACATAAATGCTATTTTAAAATACCATTGTCTAGTATTTGGGCTATAGGAATTGGTGACTCTTTAGAAAAACCCTGGTATTTAATTTTATCCGTGCATGTTCCAGGAGAAAATATATGCAGACACATACTTTCCTCTACTTCTTTTTCTCTGTTTTGCTAGCATCCACTCTTTATCTCCTTCTTCCTCTCCCACATCCCCTCTTCCCACCCCACCACTACCCCCGTCTGACTGCGTGGCTGGGCTCTGATCCATCCATTCCAGAACAAGGAAAGGAGGCTCTCTAACTCCTTACAGCATCTTTTCTGGGCCCTTGAACAACAGTGAATTTGCTCCCTTGCCCTACATTTTTCTTCTGTTTCTTCCACTTGCTCTTTGTTTCTAATGACAATTGAATTTTTGTCAAAAATAATGACAATTATTTTCTGCACAATTCATTTTCTGTATCACAGAGCTACTAGACCCTGACTTTGCTGAGTAGAAAAACCTCTTTCACCCTGATAAATTACACATGGTAAATTTTTGGGGAGACGTATTCAAGATGGATAAATGATTTTTAACAATGAGCAGGTAAGACATATGTCCTAAGATATTCATCCTTGCTCCTGATAGATGCGAAATTTAAAGCTACAGATTTCAGAATGGGGGCAGAATGGGGCAGACAAGATGTTCCTTTTAAAAAAAAAAGTGCATTGGAAATTATCTAGACATAGAGAATGATTTTCTATAGGCTTATAGAAACACCAGCAATTACAGAGGAATGCTGATCTGGCAAGTTTCCTCATTTTGGGGGATGTGTCAGATGTCCATAAATGGCATGAACAGAAATTTCCAACTTGAGTTCAATGGTAACTGAATGTTGAAATTACTACTACTTATCTACTTATGTTTTCCTAACAGTTCCAATTTTGAGGGGAGGCACACCCATACACAAACTATAAGGATGAGTATCATGGTCCAATTCTACTCCTTAGAAGAGTCAAGGACTCCCACAAACTAATATTTATATTAAGTAAACTCTAAGGAATTTATTCCAGGTGCTACAGTCCTGGACAACAGCGTATTCTCACAAGGGACGAAGACAACAGATGTCAACTATTAGCATTGTCACTGTAGATGCGAGATAGCCAGCTTGAGCATGAGACTGACGAGTTTCTGATGCTTTCCATTCAAATGGAGCCCAACTAAAGCCCTGGAGGAAAGGGGGTCACCACCACAGGGAGTGTGCAGCTTGGCTTGGACAGGTAGCTACAGGGAAGCAAAGTGGATGGAGAGGAGGCTGCGTTGAGGGTGTGACAGTCCCAGAGAGAGCAAGGCGCAACAGGTTGGGCCACACAGTTAGTGATCTGTGTCCCAACGTCGGTGATCCCTTGAGCTACTCCTCCTCACAGGAGGGGAGAGAGGAACAGGGATTTCTCCAAACAGCTCTTACCTGGAGAGTAAAGTAGAAGTCCCTCTCTTTTAGGGAACTCAAATTCCCCAAAGAGAAACCCCCCAAAGAGCACTGGGTAGGGTTTCTTTCTGTATCCATTTGCTAAGGCTTCTGTAACAAAGAATCACAGACGGGCTGGCTTCCACAACAGAAACTCATTATCTCACAGTTTTGGAGGCCAGAAATCCCAAATCAAGACATTGGCTGGGTTGGTTCCTTCTAAGGGCTGTGAGGGGAAAAGCTATTCTAGGCCTTTCTTCTTGGCTCATAGACGACAATCTTCTATGTGTCTTCACATTGTCTTCCCTCTATGCTTGTCTCTGTGTCCAAATTTCCCCCTTTCATAAGGACACCAGTCATAGTGGATTAGGGCCCACCCTACTCACCTCATTTTCACTTGATTACCTCTGTAAAGTCCCTTTCTCCAAATAAGGTCACATTAAGTGTGATTTCTTCTTTGAATCAAGTGTTCCGGAAAGAGCCGGTTTAATAACTATGGCAGTTTTTCAATGTATACAGCACTAGCCAGACAGCACAATGTCTTACTCCAAAGTATGTGTGCGCTTTTGGAAAGCGCAGCTCACGCTGAAGAGCCCAGCCACGCAGCTCCAATAGCTGTCAGTTGTGAACAAGACTTCTGGGAAAGGCATACCTGGCTCCAGGAATGCTTTGGGGCCCTACCCCTCAAACGGAGTCTCTGAAAGGAACACGAGTAACCAGCTTGTTTGCACGTGTTCCCTGTCAGAATGGCTCAGCGATCCAGCGCTTCCATCTCTAAATATTTACAAAGTACTATTTATCAGAATGAAAGGGAATGTTTCTGCTCCACAATGTCGGGCATATGGTAGCAGCATGACATAGAAGATAAATCGTGCTGGGTGATTCCAACTGGATTTAATGCCAGCAATAGTTATTTTTAATCAGATGGAAAGTTCCCTCGGTGATACCAGACCATCTAACATTGGAAAGTAATTTTGTCAGTTCTCATTGTCTGATGCTGTTTCTATAAATAATCTCCAAGGGTTTTTGAAGCCTAATTTTTTCCCCCTTTTATCTTTCCCCATGCTTTCTTTCTGTGGGAGTGTTCTACCAGTTCTCTTCCTCCTGGCTGTTCCTTACAGAATGTCTTTATTAAATTGTATAAAGCATCTGAGGCTTCACAAAGTCTCTCACAGCCACACGCAATTTCAACAAATGTCTTGCACATCTCTCCACGTACTTCTTCCCTCCCAGACCCCCCAAAAAGAGGGCAGCAAAACAGAATACCTGCGAGC
Organism: Mirounga leonina; assembly: GCF_011800145.1. Taxonomy (NCBI): domain Eukaryota; kingdom Metazoa; phylum Chordata; class Mammalia; order Carnivora; family Phocidae; genus Mirounga; species Mirounga leonina. Next base: position 42,632,854 of record NW_023270825.1, read on the forward strand.
AGCCTGGGTCAGGAGATATACCCCAAATGTTTGGTGTGGCTAGTGGTGTGTTGCCGGGCGCTAACCACACGGGCCGGGTGTGCGTGCACAACCCCACACCCACCTACACCTCAGGAAGCACAGGAGCATTTCCAAGCCCGCTATGATCTGGAACTTTTTTTAGTAACTGGTAATTTAAAAAATAACTGGCTACTGCACTGCATTCACTTGTAGGTGTAAAAATCATGTGTAGGAAAACAGTACAAATCCTATTTCCAAGCAACACAAAGAGGAGGTTCATAATTTATATCAGTAGGTGAAGGAGGGAAAGTCATGTCTCTGATGCGAACCCACCCCTCAGTTCAAGCTAAAGAATCCTCCGCAACAGCAGGGATTTTTCTTCTGGGCTTTGTGCCACCACGGGTGGTAACACTGGAAACCCAAGTCCTCACCGAGAGAGAGCACAGCCCAGTGTCGGGCCCACCTGACCGTTCTCCCCAAGTTCCCACATTTACTGAATGCCAGGCTGCTCGATCCTATGAGCTGAGGCCTTTGCGGAGCCCCCAGGCCTAGAACAGGCAGCATTTTTGCAACAAACACAAGCGAATTTCCTACAGGTAAGAGGAAGAGCATGAGAAAAAATCCCCTTACGAGAAAGCATTGAGGGCCTTTGACTGGATTGGCTTAGGGGATAAGTCTCAGCAATTCCTGCCTCTGGATCCCTTTGTACACTCACCTTCCTGGTTCTGGAAAAACTGGCTTCTCGTTTTGGCTCCTCCTACTCCAAACTGCAGGCTAACTGTTGGCACCTAAACTCTCCAGGCCACTGAGAAACTAGGTTAGTCCTACTGCTTCCCTGGGGGTAGAAGGAACTGGACCCCAAGCGGACGCCACCACGCCCGGTCCTGCTACTCATCAGAGACCTCCAATAGGTCCTTAGCTGCGGGGAGTCACAAGACGTCCGTGGCACACTACCAACGTGAAGACCGTTGACTTTCAGGGGCATTCCTATCTGTGACCAATCTCGGGATCTTGCCTTCAGACAAATAATCTATTTCATGGTCTGCCTTTGCCGCTGGAAGAAAGAGAGGCCCTACTGATTTTCCATGTAGAGCTCTACTATGATGCCTAGGGGTATAAAAACCTTGGGGTCACCAAGCAAAGGAAAGTTAGAGACATTAGTGCAGACACTGAAAAAGTAAATGATTCAGATGACTGAGTAACAACTCCCTCCTCAAGTCAAATAATTTCCAATTCTTTCCATTTACAGAAATGAAGGAAGAATTGTCACCTGATATATTATTAGAAATAATTTTGGAAAATAGATCATCACGTGATTTTTTTTTTTCCAAATAGCTCAGAGGAATGAACTCAATTTGGAACTATGCTATAGCAAAACCCTTTCTATTTCATCTATTTATTTAGCATTTTTCTTAAATACTTAAAGATATTTATTACATGCCAGGGAAGAGTTTATGCACTTTACACACACTCATTCAATACAACAACGCTGTAAGGTAAGTTTTACTATGACAGCCAATTTACAGATGAAAAAGGAAGCTCAGAGAGGCTGACTATTCATCCAAGTTCACAGAGCAGTAAGTCACAGAATTGGGACTTAAACTCAGGTAGACTCACCCCAGAGGCTGTGTGGATAATGGCTATGCCATGCTAATATTATTCCTTAGCTTACAGCAGTAAAAGCAATAATGGCAATGGAATTGATGCTGAATCCTAACTTATTTTAGCAATAAATATATCTATCCATTGATACATGAATGATTTGAAAATTTTAAAATCCCTATCCATATTGAGATAAATTTCCAATAAAATTTGACATTTTAATTTGATTACCAAACTTTGTAACATATTCTTGTTATTTTTTACTAACTTGATATTGCTAAAATTTATAACAAAGCAGAAGATATTTTGTCATTTACAGACTTGGTCACAGGGAATTAAAAGATTAAATTTCTATGTATATGCATTTTTTGGTTGCAAAGTATAATGGAGTAATAAATATAAGATTTTAATTTTTTAAAAATTTGATTTATCTGTCAGAGAGAGAGAGCACAAGCAGGGGGTGTGGCTGAGGCAGAGGGAGAAGCAGGCTCCCTGCTGATCAAGGAGCCCAATGCGGGACTCCATCCCAGGACCCTGGGATCATGACCCGAGCCAAGGGCAGCCACTTAACCAACTGAGTCACCCAGGCATCCCTAAGTGTAAGATTTTTAAACAAAAATACCACATTAAGATAAATTTTGGGGGCACTGAGAGAGAAAAATAATGGTACAAAATTACCAATTTTTAAAACTGGGCTTATGTGTTTTTCTCATTCTTGTATTTATCTTTGCTATATATTTGAGATATGAGAAATTTTTTTATACATAACACATCCATGTATTTTTTTAAGTGGATAATATTGAGTATCAGACTACCATGTTGTTTAGATTCCTTTGGATTTTTTAAAACCACTTTATAAAGGTGTGATTAACATACAAAAACCTATTGTGACATCTTGACTAGAGATCTCTATTTAAACTCTTTGATCCTTCTTTCACCAATCAGAAGCCAGTCAAACAGCTGCCTATCAGAATCCACACACAGTTCCATGAAGAGACTTTTTTCCCTGCAGAGTGCCTTGTAGATTTTGGAAGGCTAGAGAGGGGTAAAGAGGTGGTGGCGGTATGTTGATAAACAATGAATAGTTGAGGAACAATTTTAAGTCTACCTCTTCCAAATGTCCTTAGTCCTTTTTCTGCCATCCTCCAAATGTTTAAACCAAATGAAGATTCTTTGAAGTCTTTTGGGGGGTGGTGCAGAAAGGGAAGAACTAGGAAATATGCATAGTAAGAGAGGAAATAATATACTCATACATTATATTTATCATTAAAATCTTGACTTATACCTATCATCAGCAAACATATGAGTAATCTAGCTTACGCAATGAATAAAAATCCATGAGTAATGGAAACATCTAGTTTTTGTGTGTGCATTTTTGGGAGCTGATTCTTATAAAAGACAAGGCAGAGAAAGCTAGAACACAAAGTTTTTCCAAAAAGTAAGAGCCCCAATATCCATCATCATGAACAATAGCTTCCTTTCAGACATATCAAGTTTAAGCAACACAGGTAATCTTTGAGCCTTGAAAGATTTAAGATCCCTAATTCCCACCCCATTCTGTTGCACTGCTCCCCTTCCCAAATCCACTCTCCCCCTTTCCTAAGTAATAGAATCCCTGATCTTTAGCTGGGCATACTGCCACCCAATTGAAAGAACACTTTCACCAGGCCATAAAAGTTGTAAAGAGAGACCATATGACCAAGTTTTGGCCAGAGAGGTCCATGTGACTTCTGAGCAGTCTCTTTAAGGGAGGAGTATGTTCTTCGTCCATATATCCACATAGCTGCCTGGAGCAAGGATATGATGGCTAGAGATCAAGAGGCCACCTCAGAACATGAGGGAGGGCAAGCAGAGAGCTGGGAAGTGCCTGTGTCTCTGATGACTTAGGAGAAGCCCCAGAGAAGCTTTCAGACTTCTTTCACTTGAGATAGACATAAGCTCCTGTCCTGTTCAAGCCACTGTTACTTTAGCTTTTTCTGTTCTATGGAATCAATTCATAGTGCCTGAAAATTATTCCATCCCTAATATAAATTATGTATCATGACACGCTCATTTTCATGATAAGGTTTAACACTTAGTATTTTCATGACAAAGTGGAAGGGCAGAGAGATTTGTCATTTGATTCATTCCACTCTAGTTCCATGCTTGAAAAGCTGTTGGGTTTCCCTCAAGTTTGCTTGATCATGCAGTGATTCCCAATGACTTTGGCCAGCATGTTTGAAAACTGGTTTATATGTCATAACTATCTGGACCCCTACAGTAAAACAGATCTTTTATTTTCGTATGTCAAATTCCCTATGAAAAAGAAGAAATACTTTTAAAGCTAGACCCCATTAACTTCTGTGAAACCGCCTTATGTGTTATTGACTGCAAATGTGTTCTCTGGTTACTGGATACACGGACACCCACCACTTGCTTCCTCGTAACTTTCACTGTGCCCCAGCTACAGCCTCATCATCCTAAAGATAAGGTGGATACTTGTCAGGAATGTTTTGATTTAAAATGAGAGAGATTTCATTCAAGCTAACTTAACAAAAGCATCATTTCTTTGTTCATGCCACCAAATAGTCCGTGGGACATAGGTCTGCCGGCTTACGGCAAGGCTGGGTCAAGTGGTCATCAGAAATCTGTTTCTTCACATTTTAAGGCCTGCTCTCCTCGGTGGTGGCAGGACTTCTCTGTATGGTGGACAAAACAGTTCCCAGCAGTTAAAGGTTCCCACAGTCTTTCATTTTAGCATTACTATCCCAAAATGGGCTGCCTCTAATTTTTCTGGCTTAAGACATGTGCTCACCTGTGAATGCATCCATACCTGGGGGACAAAGTGTTCTGATTAGCAAGGTCTTATAGCCAGGGGTACTGCATGAGCAGAGCATAAGAAGAGAACGAGAAAGAAAGAAGAGGGATTTTATCACCAGAAAAGAACATATTCTACAGGGCAATTCAACAACTCTAAGAATAAGAAGGACAAATAACGTTACTTTCAACATCTTTGGATGCTGTCTAGGTCTCAGACTTTTCATCTTACTATATCTTACAGCTGACTCTATTTTACCACTAATGTGTAGTACAGCTAATACTTATTTTGTATATAGTTTTCTCGCCTTGTTTTTTGTTTTGTTTTGTTTTTTTTAAGATTTTATTTGACAGAGAGAGAGAGAGACAGCGAGAGAGGGAACACAAGCAGGGGGAGTGGGAGAGTGAGAAGTAGGCTTCCTGCAGAGTAGGGAGCCTGATGTGGGGCTCGATCCCAGGACCCTGGGATCATGACCTGAGCTGAAGGCAGACGCTTAACGACTGAGCCACCCAGGTGCCCCTAGTTTTCTCGCCTTCTAATGTCTCTTCCAGACTTCTGGCTTTTCAACCTACAGGTGCATGACTGAGAAGACCGAGGCTGTGTAGAAATGGGGACTTTATAATTCTTTGCTTAAACCCAATACAGAAGAGTTGGGTTTAAATGTTTTGGGGCATAACGAGGTAGAGAGTGAAACAGCCCTGACTTAGAAAGTGCTTTGTGAGACCATGACCCTGGGTGCTATTGCTATGTGAAAGGAACAGTACTGACAACTAGCATAGAGACTCTACCATCCAGTAGAGTTTGTGTATCACAGGTTTTCATATCTCTGTGGAGTTTCAGCTCTAGTTCCTACAGGGACTTTAATAGGAACCAGGCAGACAGAGGAGACCAGGACATGGTGGAAGCAAGGGTGGATCAAGAATGACTGTTAGCCAGTCATCCAAATGGAAATGGTGCCCTCAGCCTTGACCAAATGGCATCAATAGCCATGTGCTCCTGATGTGGTAAGCAGCATAAGACAACCAACAGTATGCAAGTCAAGAGGTGACCATGTCCAAGTCTCAAGTGTGGAACAGGGCTCCACACAGCAATAGTGGTTACTGAGAGATCGGTGTTCTTCCCGCAAGAATAGGTACTGGAAAAAGCTAGGTGAACTCACCAAACCTCAGACAAGTGGCTTAACATTACTACAACAACAACAACAACAACAAAACCCTTCACCCCCAGCAGGGAACCTCGGGTATAAATCAAGAAACAAATGCAATAATAGCACAATTATGGAGACTGGGGGGTGGTGGCTTTGATCTGGGGCATGCGACCGCCAGGTAAATCCCAGATTACAGTAACTGGGGAGTGTGGAAGTGCTTATACCTTGGGACTTGAATCACAATGGTTGAGAAACCTGGAGCTGAGTTTTCAGGGTAAAGTTAGCTGCCGGAGCCTTACAATGAGGAGGAAAAAAATAAATTTGAGTAAATTCTCAACTAGTTTATAAACTTACACTTACTTTTTGTATCTTGAAGCACCTACTATAGTGCTAGGCACTGTATTCAGTACAGACTTATTGAATTAAAGGAGGAATGACACGGTGCGCCTGGCTGATGCAGTCGGTTAAGCGTCCGACTCTTGGTTTCAGCTCAGGTCGTTATCTTGGGATCAAGCCTCTTGTCAGGCTCTTTGCTCAGCGTGGAGTCTGCTTAAGACTCTCTCTCCCTTTCCCTCTGCTCCTCCCTACCACACTCTCTCTCTCTGAAGTAAATAAATAAATCTTTAAAAAAAAATAAAGGAGGAATGACACACACACTCTTCTTCCTATGAGACCATACACCAAACAAGTACTATACCACAAGTATGGCCACAAATGGGAAGAATGCTAACTGGGTCATCTGGTTACCCAGATGGTCGGCTTGTTTAAGTATTCTAACCAAACAAGCCAACCAGCTTCCGCCTACACCTCCAGGAGCCACAAAAACTCTTGTTAATATCAATCTGCCTTTCTAGTTCCCAGGAGTGATGTGAGGTCTACATTTTATTGAACTTTGGAGTTATTGGGAGAGATAACAGTGAGAGCTTTTGGAATTAGAAACACGGCGGTTTTCACCCCCAGAATAATGACATTTCCAGGCCCAGTACTAACTAGGAAGGGATCTGTCCTTTTGAAATTTGTATACTGGGGTGGTCTGATGTACTACTTCAGGGCATTCTCATCCACTGTATGTTTCTGGCTCTGATCTAAGGAAAACCCTCTTGCACCTTCCGAGTTTATTTCCCTCTCAAAAGGCATGCAAACTTAGGTTATAGAAGAAACCCTTTGTGGCTTCTGTGACCACTAGTCATATGAGATGGCAAAATAGTTTTTGGAACCTCTTGGGAATCAAAAAGGGGAGGTGTTGCCAGATTATCTTGGCCATCATTGCGCTGACAGATGTCACATCCAGGTTGTTCTCATGCCCAAGTGATTACTGGGAGCCAGGCCAGGCCTCCAAGCTGGTGGTCCAAGGGCACACACAGTCAGATTGGGCAGTGCGCACAAGGCATAGACAAATCTGTTCTTCTCGGGTCAAATCAGGCAGCTAGCCTGAGACGTAATCAAAGTTAAGCAAGGCAAGGTTCCCTGTGGGGACAGAAATGGAGTTTGTACCCCCTGTACCAGAGAACATTTAGGTGAAGGGGAAAAAAAATGCATTGAATAGCTCTGTGTGCTCACAAGCGTCGTTGACTTTAGGGAAGGCTTGATGAGAAGACATCATGGAGGTCTACTGACACAGTCTGAGACCCTCTTCATTGGTCACTACCTCCTTCACTCTCGGAGCTCTACTTGTGAAAGGGACTCGGTTCCTGTTGTGTGACACGGACTTTGTCTCTATGGACTCATCTTCAAACACCCCGTCCATACGTACTTAGGAGCTATAAGCCTTAGTCTCATGGGAGGCTCAGGTCTTCTCATCTGAATAAGGGCTGGGGATGGAGGCAGGGACCACACACTTGGGAAAGTGACGGCGCTGGGGAGGAGCCTTGCCCATGCTCCTGACCATTCTTCCCTGGTGGCAGGGCCAGCGAGGCAGCCCACTGCATTCTGCTGAGATCTCCAGCTGCAAGCTGAGGCAAGTGCTCAGGGCGAGCACGGCCCATTCCACCTTTGCTGGTGGTACAGTTGGCCTTGGCATTTGTGTGCAAGATCCCTGGGCCTCTGCATTGTGCAGGAGCATTTGGGAGAAGGTGGCAGCTCTGGACAGACATTCTCTCCTCACCCACATAAATCCTCAGAGGGTTTCCCTCTGTGGGTTTATAAAAGCCCATTATCTAATTCATGACTCAGAGAACTGAGCTCTCTGGCAAGAGGCTTTTTGAGTCACATTTTGAATGATTTCTCAGCAATTCATTACATAAGAAAATAGGTCCTTTTTGTTCTAATACTTACCCTAGGAATGCTGCTCCTCTCTGCCAGATTCATTAACAAAACCTGTGTATGGGGGCTGAGCATCTCTGGCCAGTTTCTTAAATGTACTAAAACTTGCTGATCATTGAAATGCAAATCTTTACCTTTGGCTGGAAATGATTCATGGGTCTCAGCTTGTAGGAAATGGCAATGTCACTTTCAAATGCCCAGGACAGTGCCAGACCAAGTGCCCATTGTGAGATGAGGCTTAACGTGTGGCAACAAAGCCACAGCCACATGTCATTTTTCCAAATGGCAGCAGAAGGGAGGGCCAGTAATGAACATGGTCACAGCTTGAGGGGAAAAAAGTCCCCCTCATTGGCAATATAGTGACCCACAGCTCAGCAGAGCCCCACGACAGGACCAGACTGTTTAAGCTCCTGGTCATACCAATTATCATCACTGTGAAAACAGTTCAGACTTGCCACCCCAGGCTGGCCTTGCAGAGTGGTGGGCAGGGTTCTCTACACAGAGGAAGGGGAGTTGTGGCCAATGGACCCCAAACCAATGAAGCGGGTAAAATGGGATGAGGCATAAGAAGTCATCTCAGCACTGGGTATTATACGCAAACAATGAATCATGGAACACTACATCAAAAACTAATGAAGTACTGTATGGTGATTAACATAACATGAGAGAAAGAAAGAAAGAGAAGAAAGAGAAGAAGAAAGAAAGAAAGAAGGAAAGGAAGGAAGGAAGGAAGGAAGGAAAGAAAGAAAGAAAGAAAGAAAGAAAGAAAGAAAGAAAGAAAGAAAGCAAGCAAGCAAGCAAGCAAGCAAGCAAGCCATCTCAGGGAACAGTGCTGCTTGACATAAAACTGGATATACTTATTTCTAAATATATATTTTTATTTATATTATGTGTGATATAAGATTATATATAATATGCAATATATGTTTAAAATATTTAATGTGTTGAAAATAAAATCTTAAAATATTTTAAAACATGTTATACCTTTTAAATTTTTTGATTGTGATAAAATACATGACATAAAATTTACCATCTTAACCATTTTTTTAAAAGATTTTATTTATTTATTTAAGAGAGGGCGTGAGAGAGCACAAGCAGGGGAAGAGGGAGAAGGAGTAGCAGACTCCCCACTGAGCAGGGAGCCCGATGCAGGGCTCTATCCCAGGACCCCGGGATCATGAACTGAGCCTAAGGCAAATGCTTAACTGAGCTACCCATGTGCCCCCATCTTAACCATTTTTAAGTGAGCAGTTTAGTGATATTAACTGCATCCAAACTGCTGCATAACCATGACCACCATCCATCTCCAGAACTCTTTTCACCTTGTAAAACTGAACCTCTGCATCCATATTTTTTCATTTTATTATTATTATTATTTTAAATTTAAATTTTAGGTAGTTAACATACAGTGCAATATTGGTTCCTGGAATAGAATTCGGTGATTCATCACTTACATACAACACCCAGTGCTCATCACAAGTATCCTATTTAATTCCCATCATCCATCTAGCCCATTCCCAACCCACCTCCCTCCATCAATCCTCAGTTTATTCTCTATGGTTAAGAGTCTCTTATGGTTTGTTTCCCTTTCTCCCTTCCCACATTTCATCTGTTTTTTTCTTTTCCCCCTTCCCACATATTCATCTGTTCTCTTTCTTAAATTCCACACATGAGTGAGATTTATGGTATTTATCTTTCTCTGACTTTTTCACTTAGCATAATACACTCTTGCTCCATACACATCGTTGCAAATGGCAAGATTTCATTCTTTTTGATGGCTGAGTAATATTCCGTGGCACATGTATATGTATGTGTGTGTGTGTGTGTGTGTGTGTATACATCACATCTTCTTTATCCATTCATCAGTTGATGGACATTTGGGTTCTCTCCATTGTTTGGCTATTGTTGATAATGCTGCTATAAACATCGGGGTGCATGTATCCCTTTGATTCTATATTTTTGTATCCTTTAGGTAAATACCTAGTAGTGCAATTGCTCAATCATAGGGTAGTTCTATTTTTAACTTTTTGAGGAACCTCCATATTGTTTTCCAGAGGGGCACCAGTTGCATTCCCACCAACAGTGCAAGAGGGTTCCCCTTTCTCTGCATCCTCACAAACACCTGTTGTTTCTTGTGTTGTTAATTAGCCATCCTGACAGGCGTGAGATGGTATCTCATCATGGTTTTGATATGTATTTCCCTGATGATGAGTGATGTTGAGCACCTTTTTATGTGTCTATTAGCCATCTGGACGTCTTTTTTGGAAAAGTGTCTACTCATGTCTTCTGCCCATTTCTTAACTGGGTTATTTGCTTTTTGGGTGTTGAGTTTGATAAGGTCTTTGTAGATTTTGGATACTAACCCTTTATCCGGTATGTCATTTGCATATATCTTCTCACATTCTACAGGTTGTCTGTTAGTTTTGTTGATTGTTTCCTTTGCTGTGCAGAAGCTTTTTATCTTGATGAAGTCCCAATAGTTCATTTTTGCTTTTGTTTCCCTTGCCTGTGGTGATATGTCTAGTAAGAAGTTGCTACGGCCAAGGTCAAAGAGGTTGCTACCTGTGTTCTCTACGATTTTGATGGTTTCCTGTCCTACTGACATTAAGGTCTTTCATCCATTTTAAATTTATTTTTGTGTATGGTGTAAGAAAGTGGTCCAGTTTCATTCTTCTGCATGTGGCTGTCCAGTTTTCCCAACCATTTTTTGAAGAGAATGTCTTTTTTCCATTGGATATTTTTTCCTGCTTTGTCAAAGATTAGTTGACCATATAGTTGCAGGTCCATTTCTGGGTTCTCTATTCTGTTCCATTGATTCTGTGCCAATACCATACTGTCTTGATGACTACAGCTTTGTAATGTAACTTGAAATCTGGGATCATGATGCCTCCAGTTTTGTTTTTCTCTTTCAGAACTGCTTTGACTATTTGGGGTTGAAGCTTCAGAAAAAGAAATCAAGGAATCTGTCCCATTTGCAATTGCACCAAAAATAAGATACCTAGGAATAAATCTAACTCAAAAGATCTATACTCCAAAAACTACAGAACACTTATGAAAGAAATTGAAGACCACACAAAGAAATGGAAAAACATTCCGTGCTCATGGATTGGAAGAACAAATATTGTTAAAATGTCTATACTACCCAAAGCAATCTATACATTTAATGAGATCCCTATCAAAATACCACGAGCATTTTTCACAGAGCTAGAACAAACAATCCTAAAATTTATATGGAACCACAAAAGACGCTGAATAGCCAAAGCAATTCTGTATCCATTAAACAATAACTCTCTATTCCCCCGCTCCTTCAGCCTCTGGCAACCATCATTTTATTTTCTGTCCCTATGATTTTGACTACTCTAATTACCTCACATCCATGAAATCACATAGTATTTGTCTTTTTGTGACTGGTTTATTTCATTTAGCATAATGTTCTCAAAGTTCAGCATGTCATAGCATATGTCAGAATTTCTTTTTAAAGACTTATTAATATTCCATTGTGTATATATACCACTTTCATCTGTCAATGGACACTTGGGTTGCTTATGCTGCTATGAACATGGATTTATGTCTTAGTTAGCTTGGGTTGCCTTAACAAAATACCACAGAGTGGGTGGCTTACACAAGAGAAATTTATTTTCTTACAGTTCTAGATGTTGGAAGCCCCAGATCAGGGTGCCAGCCTGGTCAGGTTCTTTTTTTTCTTTTTTCAGATTTTTTTATTTAGAGAGAGGGGGAAAGAGAGTGTGTGAGCAGGGGTAGGGACAGAGGGAGAGGGAGAGAGAATCTCAAGCAGACTCCTCACCGAGCACGGAGCCCAATGTGAGGCTCGATCTTACGACTCTGAGATCATGACCTGAGCGGAAATCAAGAGTTGGACGCTTAACCAACTGTGCCACCCAGGCACCCCACAGGTTCTAATGAAAGCGCTCTTCTGGCTTGCAGATGACTACCTTCTCACTGTGTCCTCATATGGGAGATGGGGGGCGGAGGGAGAGAGAAAGGGAGAAAGAGAGGGAGAAGGAGAGAGGGGGAGAGAGAGTGAAAACTCTCTAATGTCGCTTCTAAGGGCACTAATCTCATTATGAGGTTTCCTTCATGACCTCATCTAAACCTAATTACCTCCCAAAGGCCCCATCTCCAAACACCATCATATTGGGGATTCAAGTTTCAACACACGAATTTTGAGGGGACATAATTCAGCCCATACCAGTATACAAACATCTCTTTGAGACCCTGCTTTCAATTCTTTCGGGTATATACCCAGAAATGAAATTGCTGGATCATTTTAAGTTTTTGAGGAACTATGATATTTTATTCCATAGAGCTGTACCATTTTATATCCCCACCAACAGTACTTGGGTTCCACTTTCTCCACATCCTCACCAACTCTTGTGATTTCCTGGTGTTTTGAGAGTAGCCATCCTAATGGGTATGAAATGGTATCTCATTGTGATTTCGATTTGCATTTCCTTAATGATTAGTGATATTGAGCATCTTTTCATGTATTTACTGGCCATTCAAAAATATATAACACATACTTTTAATTAATACATACTTTATACATTTTATTTATTTATTTATTTTAAAGATTTTATTTATTCACCTGACAGATATAGACAGAGCAAGAGAGGGAACACAAGCAGGGGGAGAGGGAGGAGAAGCAGGCCTCCCGCCAAGCAGGGAGCCTGATGTGGGGCTCGATCCCAGGACCCTCAGATCATGACCTGAGCTGAAGGCAGACGCCTAACGACTGAGCCACCCAGGTGCCCCTATACTTTATACATTTTATAAGTACATGTTAAACAGATGCTTGGAAAAAAACAGAAGAAATTATACTGTAAGATTATTGATTCTGCTGGCAAGATTAAGGGTGGTTTTTTTCCTTATATTTTTTATATGTTCTAAGATGATTTTAATAAGGAAGGTTTTCTCTTATAATTATAGTTGTCATATCATTAGCATCGCCATCTAACATTTATTGTTAGATAATTTTGTTCCTGGCACTGCACTAAGCATTTAACATGCATAATTCCAAATAAACTCTATGATCACCATTGGTAACTGGCATCACAATTATTTGTACATATGTTATTTTGTTAAAAAAAAAAAAAAGAATTCCTGTTCAAGAATCTCAGGACTATCCAACAAAACCAAAAGACAACCAACAGAATGGGAGAAGATATTTGCAAATGACATATCAGATAAAGGGCTAGTATCCCAAAATCTATAAAGAAGTGATCAAACTCAACACCCAAAGAATAAATAATCCAATCAAGAAATAGGCAGAAGACAGAACAGACATTTTTCCAAAGAAGACATCCAAATGGCCAACAGACACATGAAAAAGTGCTCAATATCACTCGGCATCAGGGAAATCCAAATCAAAACCTCAATGAGATATCACCTCACACCGGTCAGAATGGCTAAAATTCACAAGTCAGGAAATGAGAGATGTTGGTGAGGATGCGGAGAAAGGGAAACCCTCCTACACTGTTGGTGGGAATGCAAGCTGGTGCAACCACTCTGGAAAACAGTATGGAGGTTCCTCAAAAAGTTAAAAAAGAGCTACCCTATGACCCAGCAATTGTACTATTGGGTATTTACCCCAAAGATACAAATGTAGTGATCCAAAGGGGTACGTGCACCCCAATGTTTATAGCAGCAATGTCCACAATAGCCAAAATACAGAAAGAGCCAAGATGTCCATCAACAGATGAATGGGTAAAGAAGATGTGGTATGTGTATATATATATATATATATATATACACACACACACAATGGAATATTATGCAGCCATAAAAAACCCCCACAAAATCTTGCCATTTGCAACGACGTGGATGGAACTAGAGGGTATTAGGCTAAGCAAAATAAGTCAACCAGAGAAAGACAAGTATCATATGATCTCACTGATACAAGGAATTCTTAGTCTCAGGAAACAAACTGAGGGTTGCTGGAGTGGTGGGGGGTGGGAGGGATGGGGTGGCTGGGTGATAGACATTGGGGAGGGTATGTGTTATGGTGAGTACTGTGAATTGTGTAAGACTATTGAATCACAGACCTGTACCCCTGAAACAAATAATACATTATATGTTAAAAAAAAATAAAAGAAGATAATAGGAAGGGAAAAATGAAGGGGGGAAATCGGAGGGGGAGAAGAACCATGAGGGACGATGGACTCTGAGAAACAAATTGAGGGTTTTAGAGGGGACGGGGGTGGGGGAATGGGTTAGCCAGGTGATGGGTATTAAGGAGGCTATGTATTGAATGGAGCACTGAGTATTATACACAAACAATGAATCATGGAACACTACATCAAAAACTAATGATGTACTGTATGGTGATTAACATAACATAATAATAAAAAAAAAGAATCTCAGGACTATCAAGGTGACTCACCACCACGTTCATTAGAAATCCTTTATTGGTCACTTCCATAGCACATTCTGTCCCTGAGTTTGAAGTTAAGATACGTTGCTTAGTAGTAGATAAGACAAACTTCTTTGTACTAGTGTTCTCAGCAGCACTCCATAGAGGTGAATTATACACTTAATTTGTTTAAACAATGAAAAAAATAATTAAGGAGAACCTACTATGCACTAGGCACTCAGACACTGGGCTACAGACAAAATGCTAAGAGAAAAGACAGTCCCCGCCCTCCAGGGTTTGACAGGGCTAGGCATGTGAGCAAGCTCCTGGAGCTTCCGATAAATGCTCTACAGGGAAGCCACTGTAGCGGCCCAGAGGAAGGAGGACTCTGTCTCTGGCGGCACATCAAAATTATCTGGAGTTCTTAGTAACACCACCCCAGACTTCCTGAATTAGAATCTCTGGGACAGAGCCCTGGGAATATGTATTTTTAAAATAGTTGCCCAGGTGATTGTGATTGTAGCCAGGATCAGGAATCACCAGATTTTGCGTGGTACATTGAAGTAGCTATTGCTAACTGACAGAGTAATCTCTCTTTAGATAAAAGAGGAAGGGGGAAGGCTTATAGAATAAGAGACACTTAAGATGGGTGTGGAAGGATGCTTATGAATCTCAGATTTTATTCCTTCATTCACGTATCATCCTATGGGTAACATCTCGCAGAAGTGTTAAAGAAGACCTATCTCTTTGGTACAGCCATTATGGAAAACAGTATGGAGTTTCCTCAAAAAATTAAAATTAGAACGACTATATGATCCAGCAATCCCACTCCGAGTTATATAGCTGAAGGAAATAAAAGCAGCATCTGCAAGTGAGATCTGCGCACCCATGTTCACTGCAGTATTATTCACCATGGCCAAGATGTAGAAACAACCTGAATGTCCTATGTCCTTTGACAGATGAGTGGATAGAGTAAATGTGGTACACATATCAGTGGAATATAATTCAGCCATAAAAAAGAAGGAAATCTTGCCATCTGTGACAACACAGATGGAACTTGAGGGCATCATGCCAAGTGAAATAAGTCAGAGAACAGACAGAGCCATCCCAAGAAGCTCTCGGCCTCTCCAATTAGTCAAGTTTTCTAAAGGCAGTCTTGACATTTATAAATTCTGTACAATCATTGATCATGTCAAAAAGAGACTGCTTTGTTGCCAGATTTGTGGGATTTGGAGAAAGATTTTGCTGTCATGGAAGACTGGGTAGAAGGACAGACTGCTCTTTCTTGCTTACAGAAAATCTGTTCCTGCCCCGGAGCTTGCGTTTCCATTTCCTTTGCTTTGATAAACTACAGCTGGTTTTAAATTGAGTCATAAATTTCTCCAGGCCTTTTAAAAACCAACCCCCTGCCTTTGATTCCCTCACCTCCTGTGGCAGTGAAATCTGGCTGAAGACATACACATACTGCTTTGCACACATTAAGGCTGGGAGTTTGAAATTTACAGGTGATGCCTTGCAGAGTGACCTCGACTTCTGATAGCCTGAGATGGGACCAGAGAGACTGCAAGTGAGGATGCGCCAGGGCCTCAGGTCTCCAGGACAGAGTCAGCTGTGTCTAGAAAAGACCCTAATACCATATGCTTGAAGCAAACAATTTACTGGTGGCTCTGATAAACTCCTTGAGGTGACCATATTGACTACTGGCTTTGGAGTCATGGTCTAAAATGAGTTTTCCTTTTCTAACTCATGATTTTTAACATATACACATTGCTTTGATTAACTATGTCAGAGCTACAGGGACCGCATAATTTTAAGTGTAAAGCCAGTGTTCAGTGAGCACCAAGAAATAATATTGATCTCATCACTAAAGCTTGGTACATGCTTTTGGTGGGCTGTGTGCAGAAGACCCTGGGTGGGTCTGTGGGACCCCCTATCGATCCCTGCTTCTCTAGAATCAGGTGATCACATGAGAGACAGCAAAGTGAGCATGGCGTGCTTCTAAGTGGGTGGGATTCCTATGGCCCCTCTTCCCCTCTCCTGCAGCCTGTACTCTTCCAGGTGGCTCAGAGCGTGCTGGGCAGGGCTTCACGTTCCCCAGTCATGGCCAACTGCAGTCTGTTCTCCGAGGAGGCCTGACTTGAAGCAAAAGAAAATTCCAACTTTGAAGTTCTGCCTGAAGTCAAACCTATCCCCAGCTCTCCCTGCAGGCCAAACACATGCTACTTTTGCTTCTCAGTCCTGGCCTGCCTTAATTACACACAGCCTCGTGCTCCCAAATTCTCCTTTTCTCTCCTTCTCGGTATGCTGTCCTCTCCCTCAGCACAGCTCATGTCAAGAAGTGTTGGAGACATAATGGTCTCATCAGACTGATTCTCATTAAGGGGTGCATAATCTATAGGCTCCTCACCATCCCGGTAAACCTTCAGTTTTAGGAGTTAGAGCTTTAGACCAAGTCTTCCTCCAATTAGCTGTAGAGCGTCACGTAAGTCACTCTGTGGCGCTGTCATCCATCCACCTGTATCTTCACTCATTCATTCCAGTATTTCCCTAGCACCAGTACAGCCTGGTATTTAAAGGGTGTAGGTGGCCTGGGCTCCAATCCCTTCTCTGACAATTTGCATAAGCATGGGTGAGTTGTTCGACCTCTCTTTGCCACTCTTGGCATCTCTGAGGAGAGAAAAGTAGCACGTACCTCAAGGCATCGTTTATTTATTTAGCAAATACTTTTATAGTGCTCAGGACACATCACTCCCATCCTAAGCCTTTTTACCAGTCCTGTAGGCCTTCATACATGCATACATATTATACATATATAATATGCATTATATACATACAGGTAATATGTATGTACACATATATGCAAATATGTATGAGTACATAAAATAACTAGTTAATCCCCATAATATGAACAGCTATGAGGTAGGTACTATTATTAGACCCAAAGTGACACTTGGGTGACACCTAGCCTCTCCCCACTGGGAGCCATTTGAGTGTGTTCTTTATTTTCTTCCATTCTAAAAACTGAAGTATAGTTAACACGCAGTGTTATATTAGTTTCAGGTGTACAATAGAGTGATTCAACAACTCTATATGTTACTCAGTGCTCATCCCAGTATGTGTCCCCTTAGTCCCCTTTATCTATTTCAGCTTCTCTCCGTTCTCCGTATTTAAGAGTCTGGTTTTTTGTCTCTTTTTTTGTTTTGTTTCTTAAATTCCACTTAGGAGTGAAATCATATGGTATTTGTTTTTCTCACTTAGCATTATACCCTCTAGGTCCATCCATGTTGTTGTAAATGGCAAGATCCCAACTTTTTTATGGCTGAGTAATATTCCATTATGTAGCTATACCCCATGTTCTTGATCCATTCATCTATAAATGTACCCTTGGGTTGCTTCCATATGTTGGCCATTGTAAATAAAGCTGCAATAAACACAGGGGTGTATGTTATTCTTTTGAATTAGTGTTTTCATTTTCTTTGGGTAAATACCCAGTAGTGGAATGACTGGATCATGTGGTAGTTCTACTTTTACTTTTTTTTAAGGAAACTCCATACCGTTTTCCACAGTGGCTGTGCTAATTTATATGCCCACCTACAATGCATGAGGGTTCCTGTTTCCCCACCAAAATTAAACATCTGAGTGTGTTCTTTACCATACTTCATGTTCAGAAAAGGCATCCCTGCACTTCTTAGAGTGCAGGTCACCTCATTTCTCCAGAGGTGTTTGTCAGGGCCCTTGGATGACAGGCGGTGCTGAAATTCCTAAGGGCTGGGCTTTGGAAGGAGGGGGCGGGCTTGTTCTTTACCCCTCCCTGGGGCACTGAGGTTCTCATTCTTACCATGACCTCTGGGAAAAGTGAAGGAGGGACTGGCCTCTGGTTTTGTGTGAACAGTTACTCTCCTCACTGGTACCATGGGAGGAGGCCTGGAGAAGACTGAGTGGTGGGGAGAGGGACACACACCTCGGTCACTATTCCTAATGTGTTTCTGAGAGCTTCGGAAGAAAGACAAGCCTCATGTCAGCAGGCTTCACCTGCTGCAACCAGCCAGGCAGGAAAAGACAACTTTGTGGGGTTTTTTTTTTTCCTGTCTTCCTGTTTTTGAAAAATGGTACATTATAAGAGGGTTTAAGATGTAAGAGAGAGGTAGCTGCAAGACCCCTTGGGGAAAGGAGCAGGAAGAAAAGGGTACCCTGAGAACAGCAGTGTTCTCTGCACACCAAATGCCTGCTGCGCAAATGGACAGGGAGATTTATTACTCACCAAGGCTTAGAGAACAGACACTTGATATTCCAGAGATTTGGCACTCTGGAATTTATAGACTTAATATAGTTTATGCTTTTGTGGCCTCGTTGGTTAGGAAACTGCAAGGTTCCGTGTTAATAAAATTCAAAGCAGGGATGATAAACCACATCCCACAGGGAATGTGGTTGCAACTGAGAATCCCCCAGCACGGGGCCCACCAAACCCTCCATGTGGGACAAGGGGCCTGGGTTTGCCTCAGGCAGCTCCACTGCTCTGGGCACTTTTTTACCCTCGCCCCTCCACCCCTCCCTCAGTGATACAACAAGTGTCTCCAAGAAGGGACACTCAGAGACTGAAATGAGGTAAAGCTGAGCAACTTCATGCCTAACTGGACAGGACTCTTAGGGCTCCCTGGAAATTCACAGGGAAAGGGTCGGCTCTGTTGTGCGTTACCTACGCGGATATGTTATCTTGCTGTCAACTGAAACTGTAATGAAGAGGCACAAACATTTGTTTCAGCTTCTGGACACTGCCTCACATAGATATGGGAAAGAATTTGGTAAATAATTGGGTTATTTGAAATCAGTGTTTTCCTTTTCTTGGTGACATCCTAAAGTACTTATTACCAGGCAAGCAAATGTTGCAGTTCAGCTGGAAGCTTAAGGTGCCCAGAAATGGATTTAATTGAATATCATCATCGAAGTACACCCTTTAAGCACCTAGTTATTAGAGAAGGAAGGGGACTATGTGAGTCAGAGGCTGAGAGCATTCCTAAGAAAATACAAGTTTTTATTACCCTTGTGGTATTTCAAGGCAGAGGCAGGGAGGCAGGTGACGAGGACCCAGCGACTCATGGTTCCCAGGCTGCCGGCAACACAAGAGTCCTTAAATGCAATACACAGGCGAGGGGCAAACAAAGGGAAAACACACTGGAGGAGGCTGCAACTCGGCTATTTTTAAACTGCCAATTAGAATGTCTGAAATTACGTGGCTAGAGCTACCACATCCACTCCAAGTTAATCATACTTTTCTGAGCCGAAGTTTTAAATCTTGTTTTCAAAGACCCTGATCAGAATATTCAAAAAGATCGAGTCTTGACTCTGTGAGGCCCAAAGCCAAACTGGTTCAGTATGGTTTCTCTTTTCTTGGTTAGAGGTCTTAAAACCTGTCTTCTGAATATTTTTGTTTGTTTGTTTGTTTCTGGGGGAAAGATAAAGAAAAAAAAGAAATAGAGATTAAAAAACTAAAGAGCCAGAATGACAGAAAAAAATCAGGAAAAAAGAAAGAGCTTGTATGGGGATTTTAAAAAATGACATAATGATTCTGTGATTCTGTTTGACTAAAATACCCTGATTAACATGGGCCTGCTCACCACTTAGCCTTGGCCTCCTGTTAGCCCTCTTTTCCCTCCAGGCCCCACTAGCCAAGCAGTCAGAATACAAGGTTTTGCCCAGGGCAAACGACTCCAGTTTTTTCCACTGACATTGGACCCCAGAGAGCTCAATTCAAATGAAATGGGAGAGACGGTGCATATTAAAATCCTCACCACTTAAGGGGCGCCTGGGTGGCTCAGTCATTAAATGTCTGCCTTCGGCTCAGGTCATGATCCCAGGATCCTGGGATCGAGCCCCACATCGGGCTCCCTGCTCGGTGGGAAGCCTGCTTCTCCCTCTCCCACTCCCCCTGCTTGTGTTCCCTCTCTTGCTGTCTCCCTCTGTCAAATAAATAAATAAAATCTTCAAAAAAAAAAAAAAAAAATCCTAGCTACTTAAAAGACCTGCTACAGGGTCTAGGCTTCACAAAGGCTGCCTGAACCATGAAAGTGTGTGGAATCCCCAATAACTCCCACCTTGGCTGGGTAATGTGTGGCTACTAGTACTTAGGCTCGCGAAGCTATCAGAGATAGGAGCACAACTCTGAATGCCAATAAGACTGAAAGAGAAAACTGCAAACAAACAAACATACATACATATATAGCTTTCTGGGTAGCATCTAAGTGAAATTAACCTTATTAAATGGAGGTCTTGGGTTTTAGCCCATGCCTCTCTATGTTTTGAGGAAGGAATATTCCATGTGGTCATTTAGAAGCTGCATCCTATTTGCCACGACTATGCATTTCTTGCTTTAAATTCTGTCAGTCCGGAGAAGAATGTCAATTTGTCTTCCTCAGAAAAGAATATGAAAGCATCTTGAAGACAAATAGCATGTTTTCCAAATAACGTTGTGTTGTGGCAACACCTCCGGACAGAAAGGGAATGTGTGGCACCCACATACGTGCTCGGCCCAAGTGCTGGCGGCTGGGAGGAGGCTGGCTGTCCCCTTGCAGACTCCCGCCCTGAGCACACTTAGCTCTGGAAGACTCCTTCTCCAGAGGTGACCAAAAGAAATTAGAAATGATATGAAGGAAGGGCTGCTGCCACCACCAGCATCTGTCTAGCTTAGTGTTCGATGTATTTCCCAATTATTACATTTCCCAGCACAAGGCTCCATCCTCCATAATCTCACATTTAACAAAAGGCTGCCTACACCATTAAAAAAAAAAGGCAAATAGTGGTGAACACAAAATTACTTTTTAAATGTGTACTCATGGCTTCTAAGCATGAAAAAATGTATCTGTGTACCCAGTGGAACTGCCACGATGGCATACATACTGCAGCTAAAACCACCTTAAAATGAGGTCCTTTGTGTCTTTCAGTAACCACAACCATTCGGATGAAGGCAAGATGATGCAGACAGTACTGCCTCAGGTTCCAGAGCAGTATCGTAAGGGATCTTAAAGCTACAAAAAAATGCAGTGCTTCTATTTTATGGTGGGGAAATTGAGAGACACAGCGATTACATAATTGTTCCAAAATTAAATTGAAAAAAAGAAATCAGGAACAGAGTTCAAGTGGAGTCCTCGTCTCCAAGCTCTTCCAGCTACGTCCTCTCTACGTCGAAATCCTACACTATATCTTCCTCCTGCCACAATAAATAATATAAGCTCTCCTCTCTCCTGAAGAGTTCATTCTGGGGACCAGACAGGGTGCCTCTTTCTTTTTTAATACTGCCCCTCAGTCCTGTGAGCTCTGATTAAATGATTTCACATGCTGAGTTCAATAATTGGAGTTGCCTAGTTCCCGACCATTCGTTTTCCAGCTATAATGAATGTCACTGTTTTAAGGGAATGACTGATACACTAAAAAAGCAAGAAAAGGGCCGTGAGGACTAGCAAACAAGGAATCCTATTCAGGATTTAGATGGGAGGCGCTAAAGGTCACCACTGCCAAGCCTCCTGGGTTCACCCCACACCCCCACCCACCCCATACCTGCTGGCTTATACATTGCAAATCCACATTCAGAGCCCAACACTACCCTTGCAAACTGCACCGGAAGTTTGAATGCTAGTAATATCCAGGCCCAGTTCCTAGCCCTTGCTTTGTTTTTGTCGTTTACCAGTTGAGCCCTCGGGCAAGCTGCCTCCTGTCTCAGAAGTTTCCTCATCTGTCGAAAAGAGCCCTAACAGGACCTCAGTGACATTCTGTGGTTCCTATGAGACAAGCTGGTTTGAGGAACCCTAATGAAAGCCCACCACAATCACCCAGGGGCCCAGGGGAAAATCTGTGAGCCGCAGAGTGTTATTTGATGTAGAAGAATGGGGAAGGTCTATACTAAAACATAGACTCTGTCTGCACTAACAAACTTAAAACTTCATAGGTTCATGAAATTGAGAAAAGGAAATCTATAAGAGAGCATATATACAACACTTAACAGTTTTATTAAGTATGTAAAATGGGTCTTGATGTTTAAGAATTCATTAAAATGTCTCCAGAGCATCTGCCATGCACTCCACACTGTAGTGGGTGCTTGAAAAGGACAAGACATAACCCTCAGGGGCTCCAAGTTTGCCAGGGATCATCAAGTGCCAGGAAGCATGCCAAATGCTGCCTAGGGGCATGTGGTCAAAGAAGGTGACCCGGACTGAGCCTTACAAGCAAGCAGGAGTTAGCCAGACAGAAAGGAGTTTAAGAATCCAAACCTGGACAAATACAAGAGGCCAAGGAACACAGATGGCCTGAGCAACAGCAGGCTCTGGAGCGACTGGAGCACGAGTTAGTGGAGGGGGAAAGGGGCAAGGAGGAGGCTGGCAAGGAGCAAGGAGAGGGGCCCTCAGGAGAGAGGCATCCAGGCCCAGGAGGCTGAGATCTACCACACAAACACAGCTTGGGAGGCAGCAGGAGGGCGGTTTTGAGCAGGGAGGAACGCAGTCCATCGTGTTTACCTTGTAGGAAGATTATTCTGATAGCAAAGATGGACGACTGGGGCGAGTGTATGTGAGGCAGAGGAAGGACAGAAAATTGGGGAGGTAAGCAGGACAAAATAGTGGTGACTGTAACTGGTATTAAAATAAGGAGGTTTTGGTCCATACATTATGAGGAGACAGCCTAAGGTGTGGGGGGGCAAGCTGTGGCCAGTGGGCCAAATCCTGCCCCTTACCTGGTTTTGTGCAGCTCGAAGCTAAGAATAATTTTTATATCTTTAAATGATTGAAAAAAATCAAAAGAAGAATAATATTTCATGGCACATAAAAATTTCATGAAATTCTAATTTCTGTGTCCATAATTAAAATTTTATTAAAGCACAGCCATGCCCATTTGTTTAATATTGTTTATGGCTGTTTAATGGTTGCAACATAACAAATGGCTTGAAACGCCAAAAATATTTACTACCTGGCCTTTTATAGAAGTCTTTTGTGGACCCCTGGCCTAAGGCTTGAAGATGAGAGGAGAGAGTATAGGCTCCTTGAGGGCAGGGATGGTGTTATCTCATCTCTGAATGCCCAGCTTATGTCTAGCTCATACTAAATTCTTAGTTTGCTGGATGGAGAAATGAGCGAGGGCCAGAAGGCAACAGTCATAAAACTATAATGATGACAAGGCTGCCCTACCAAGTGGCAAAGTTGGTGTTTTCTTGGCAGGACGATCTTTGCATCTGGGAAGGACCCAGAACCCCCACATCCCCCAAGATATTTTACCACCTTTCGTGGGATAGGAGACAAGGGAAAGACCCCCCCAAAGCAAGGTGTAACACAAAAAGACTCATTATTTTCCTTTATTTAAAAATAATCCTAAGGCACCTACAATGAGTGAGAACTGGACAGGTCCGGGGGACACATCTGGAATACAGCACCGGTCTCCTAACTAGTGTTCCTGTTTCTCTTCCCCCCACTCCAATTCGTTTTCCAGGCAAACACTAGGGTAATTTTTCAGAAACACGGAAGACAGCACTTCATGCCCCGTATTTCAGCCTCTGCTACAAAAAAAGTCCAAGCCTGGGGCACCTGGGTGGCTCAGTAGGTTAAGCGTCTGCCTTCGGCTCAGGTCATGATCCCAGGGTCCTGGGATCGAGCCCCACTTCAGCCTCCCTGCTCAGCGGGGAGTCTGCTTCTCCCTCTCCCACTCCCCCTGCTTGTGCTCTCTTTCTCTCTCTCTGACAAATAAATAAATAAATAAAATCTTAAAAAAAAAAAAGAAGTCCAAGCCCTTGACCATGCCCTAAAGGCCCTCTGAGGTCTGGTCCTTCCTGAGCCATCACTCACCAAGTTCTCCTCTCAGTGCCATCCTCTAAGGACACCTACCTACTGGCAATTTCCTAAACGGGCCAAGCTATTTTGGGTCTCCGAACCTTTATTTTCTGCTGGTCCCTCTGCCTGCAATGTGAACCCTCCCTCCCCACAGTGTCTTCCCATTCAGTACAATTCAGCTGCAGAGTCACTAGGCACAGAGCTGGCAGATGTGAGGACATGCAGGGCAACAGTATGTACTGGACGATTGTGGCAGAGAGGTGGGAAACCTGCCTCCTGAATCGCAAAGATCCTATTTATTAGGGAAGAGCACAGGGTTAAGATAGCAGTGGTAGCCTCAGAGCTGAGGTTGGGACTCGGGGCTCAGGTTGCTCTTAGGTTGTCAGAAGTTACTGATTTTATGAGAGGTGGGCTTCTTAAACTTAGGTGTGCATCAGAATTATCTAGGAGCTCATTAAAAAATCCCAGGTATCCAACCAGAGTGGCTAAAATTAAAAACACTGACAAAACCCAAGTGTTGGTGCAGATGTAGAGGAACTGGGGAACTCTCAAACAGGGCTGGTGGGAATCTAAAAATGGTGCCACCATTTTGGAGAACAATCTAGCAGTTTTTTATAAAGTTAAACATATATTTATCATATGGCCCAGAAATTCCATGCAAAAACTTTTACATGATGATTATAGGAGTTTTAGTCTTAATAAGCAAAAACTCCATAACAACCCAATGACCATCGAATAGTAGGTGGGTAACTAATTGTGTTATGCCACACAGTGGAATACTAATTCCCAATTAAAAGGAATGAATCAATGATATATGCAACAAAATGGCTGAATCTCAAAACATTATGTTGGGAGAAATAAGCCAGATACAAAATAATGTATTATTTATGGTAATGGATGATTCCATTTTTTATGAAATTCTAGAAAAGGCACTAATTATGGTAACAGCAAATCAATGGATGACGGGAGCCAGGAGTTTAGTGGAGAGGGGCACTGAGTTCAAAGGACATGAGAAAATGTGTTTTGGTGATGGAAATGTTCTATACCTTGATTGTGCGGGTGATTACAGAGATGTATGCTTTCATCAAAACTGACTGAACTTTGTACTTAAAATGAGTCTATTTTATTGTTCGGAAATTATACCTCAATAAAGGTGACAAAAATAAATGATTCAGGCCCTGTGACAAAACTCCTGACTTAAATTCTCTGTAAGCTGGGCCCAGGGCATCAGTGTGTTCAACAGGCCCAAATGGTGATTCTGCACTAAGTTTGTGAATCGTCCCATTACCATTTTACTGAGCTGGCTGAAAATACCACAGCCATAGCTCCCTTCAGCTATCAACCTCGGCTTTCGGAGAGAGTTGTGGTGTCACAGTTTCTCCAAAGAGACTTCACTAAGCCAAAGGGAACCTTATAAGTTCACACAAGCCAATGCCCTGCATCTGGGCAATTCTAGGTACAAATCTGCTCCTCGGTTTCTCTCTAGCCTAACTGCATGCAGGAGAAGATCCCAGAGTCTCCTTGAAATGGGCTCTTGAATGGGCTTCACACTCAGAGTCCCCAATAGGGAACACCTCCAGATAACAACCCAAGGTCAAATCTACCCACAGTAAGTAAAGGAACTCCTCTCCCCCAAAGCTCCTACCAGAGGCAAGTAATACTGCAGTCCAGCCTGTATTCTGAAAGCGTGCAGAGTTTCCAAAGTTAGGTTACTTACTCATCTACTCATCCATGGAAATTAAGACAGTTAGGCATTGGACATGCTTACATGCAACCGTGCCTGATTTTTAAAAAGTCTCAACAGTTTGTCTAATCTAGTTTAGATTTAAAAAGTCGAACAGTTAGATTGTAGAAAGTTACAATTTTTACCTAAAATACATATGCCACTTTGGGAAAGGATGAGGAATTCTGTGTCTCTGAGGTTTCTCAGGATGGGTTCGGGAGTTTAGATGTAATGCAATCCGTGACACCACCTGTGATAAAATGCTTCTCTATGTCAGTAACTAGCACCCCAGGGTTGCTGCCACCTGCCTAATTGTGTAAGACAGCTTAGGACATGGGTAGCATGCGATAATTTGGAGAGCAATGCATTATGGGTTAAATTAAATTAACACCCAAATACTACTGATAAATTATGGCTAAGGGTAGTAATGGATATTATATTGTCTTTGGGGGTAGAAATTTTACCTTCCTGGAAGCTGACTGCCTTGTCTTGATCACAATTGCTGCTCCTCAGGCACCTGCATTAATGTAACAAATCACTGGATAAAATAGAGCCAGTGTCACAGAGCAATTGCTGCATAAAGAACAGCGTGAACAGCTTGAATCGCCCGACAACGTCAAAGAAATTCAATACCCAAGTCAGGGACCTTCACAGGATTATCGGGAAGATTATTTTTGGTATTGTTCCTGTTATTTTTGTTAATGTCTTTAAAATTTTGGTTCACAGTTTTAAAGCAGTCTGATTCTACAGAAAAATTCTTGATCGAGACTTTTTTCATTAAGTAAATCAACATTCCTAAACAACGTGAGACAAAATTACATGCCCACTACACGCTTCTCAGAAGAATGAATGATGGAACCAAATATCCTTATATCACCGTATCTCAGACACATCTAGCATTAGAACAAAGAGGGAAAGGCTTTGGTGCTTTAAGAAAGCAAGTGAGAATATCTATCACTTCCTAGCAACAGTGTCTAGGACTGGGGATGAGTTTTTTTCCCGGAGAAACAGGGACGGTGGCATTTGTAGTGGACATCACAGTAACACCACTTGGAGAGCACTATCTGTTGTGACAGTATATGCCCCGGAGTTGAGAAGATGCTTGAAAGAATGTACATGAAGCCCTTGGTACAGCTCTCAGGACATCGTAAGTGCTTAATAAAGGTTAATTACCATCAGCATCTTCTTTTTCATCATCAACCCTGTTTTAGAAATAATGAAATTGAGGATCACAGAGACTCTGCAGCTTGCTCAGGGTCATAAAGTAGTTAAGTGTCATAACAGGATTCTAACTTACTCTAGAGTCTGAGTGGCTCTAAATCCATAGTTTTAACCAATTTCTAGCACTTTCTTGGATGTAGCTGCATCGGTCAACTGAGAAAATTATTTTCCCCAATACAGAATTACTCTCCTTGGTCCAGGAAAATAACTAAGATCTTGTAAACAACTCAGAGGTCTATATTTATCTATTGCTGAGTCTCTAGTTAGGGCACCTGAGCTGACTGAAGGAGGTTCACAGGCTGATAGATGTGGGAGAGAGGCAGGACTTTGTCAGGCTAAGGGATGGCTTTGTGTACAACCTTGCGGAAGTACCTGGTTCCTGCAACTCCTCGAGCCTCCTGTTCTCAATCAGAGGTAGCTTTCACAGGTATGCAGAGCATATGGCCATCGATGTTGCCAGAATTCGTCCTATCGCTCTAGTGATCTTAGGATACGTGTTCAAGTTTTTTAATGACTTGTTTCACAGTTTCTCCCAAGAAAACACATAAGGTGTCTAAAGTCAAGTATATTTAATGTGATCATTTGGTAAGGAAAGACATTTCAGCCCTGAGTGATGAAAATCACTTATTTCATCTACAGTCGAGGATACAAATACATCTGTGCTGAAGAAGTACTGCAGAAATCAGAAACCAACAATGTTCACGGGCAGCACTGAGATGGGTCCTGTTGCTAGGGTGTCTGTTGATGCATAAATAGATAAGGACTGCAGAAAATCTTATTAATAAAGTTGATGTGTCTTTGGTTGACTGTCCAACTCTGGCTGCCTTCAAAATCATTAAACTTCAGACCAGGCTTAAGATTTATTAAGAGATCTTGCTGCCTGATAGTCTGTGTAGGGCTATTCTTTTTTTTTTTTTTCTTAAGATTTATTTATTTATTTGAGAGAGAGAAAGAGAGAGAGAGAGGAGGGGCATAGGGAGAGGGAGAGGTAGAGAAGTAGACTCCCGGCAGAGCATGGAGCCCAATTCGGGACTTGATCTCAAGACCCTGAGATCTTGACCTGAGCTGAAATCAAGAGTCAGATGTTTAACCAACTGAACCACCCAGGTGTGTAGGGCTATTCTTATAACAGTTGCTGCTATTGTGTTCAGCCACGGGGTCCATTTCCAGCAACCAAAGTTTTGAGAGAAACTGAAATCAAGTTTAGTATAATTCAACCACAACAAGAATGTAACAGGAATTAAAACAGAAATCTCCAGATACCAATGACTGCCTCCTAGACCATTTAGATAATTGACATTATAGATTAATTGCCTTAAAACACAGGAATCCAGGAAAGAACATTTTTATTCTACATGAAAGTACTGTTGATTCTTCATCGCCATCCCATTGTCCCAGCTAACATTTATTGACCACTTAGCACACATGAGGCAACCGTGCTTAAGCACTGTGTATCTCATGTAGTCCTACCAAAACTATAAAATAAGTGCAACTATTATCTTTCATTTTACAGTGAGGCTCCTGAGGTTTAAAGCAAGTAACCTGCCTATGTTTATGTAGTTAACAAGTGGCAAAGCTGATAATCAACTCAAGTCATCTGTTTCTGAGTCCATGTGCTCACTGTGATGGCAGACATTATACTCCGTACTTTTTTGAATTCAATTCTGACAAAAGTCCAATGAGGTAAGTAGCAGCACGTACTGGGCACAAACTTTGTGCAGTTTCCCAATTCTCTTGACCACCTGCTTCTTTCCAAAGGCATCTCTCAGACTCTACCACTGCTGGTACTTTGCTGGTGCCCCGGCTCAGCACTCCCAGTAGATTGGAGTCCACACCACGCATGCTGAGCCTTATCTTCTCTCATTCCCTTCTACTTCTGCGTGGGGATAAAATACCACACTGCAGACCATTGGATTTGGATTCCTGAGTACTTGCCAAGGGCCTGGATGATGCAACCCTGAAGTTGGGGAAAAGCTGTTGCCAATGAGGTAAACCTTGACCAACAGGAGACATGAAATAGGAAGGAACTGAACAGGTCCCCCTCCTTTCTCCTTTCCACGAATGGCTCTGAGATGTGGTTTCTGATCATAAACTCTGTGGTGAACACCCCTATTGAACAACTTGTCAAGTAGTGTGGCCAGCATAGCAGCGCATTGCAACACATTTTCTCACCTTTGCCTTTCTTGCCTCACTTCCCTTCTTCCTTTTACCTGCGTGGCTCTAGGTTTGTGCTTCTTAAATAAAGCTTCAGCACTTTCATCCCTGCCTTGAGTTCTACTTTCTAGAGGTCTAGGGCTGAGGCACAGTATTATCCCAATTTCGCATCTAAAAAACTGGGTTTCAGAGAAGTGACTTGCCCTAGATAACACAAACTCTATGGCAAAACCAGTATTTAAACCCATTTCCAGCAAACTCAAAAGCCTAGTGTTGAAGAAATCAACCTGACTAGATACTAGGTAGTTGTACTGTTCAAAGCACGCAAGAGTCTAGTAAGGTGATAGGGGATTCACATATGTTGCCTCAGTCCTGAATCACACGTGTTAACAAGTACCACACCACCACACCTTCAAGCAGCAAATTCAAATTGGAGGGACAGTACTCCTTCTATTTCACTCATAACTTTTTAATTGCTCCTAATGTTAATTGTAAAATTTTTATGATATATCTTATGATATATTTCCAGTTTTATTAAGTATTTGTTGGGGATCATCTACATGCAATCTACTGGGCAAGCCACTCTACAGTTTTCTGAATCTGATGTCACTTACATTTAAACTGGACAGAGGAGAGCCCAAAGTCTGATCGGCCTTGAGCTTGCCCCACCCTTCCAAGAACAGTCCCTTCTCTGGAACTCTAATGAATTAGACACGGGTCTTTCTCTGGATTCGAGAGTACTCACCCTCAACCGTAATTGGGACACACAAAAGTATGTCCGCTATTATCTCAAGGTATCCCAAAAGACAAAGAACATTCTCTTGTAAAAGGTCTAAGCAAATTAACCTCAATTTTTTAAAAATTTTGTTTGTTTTCCTCCAACATCTTTTTTTTTCCTTCTTTGGCAAAAGTGTTTTATTTTTTTAAATTTCATTTTATTATGTTATGTTAGTCACCATACATTACATCATTAGTTTTTGATGTAGTGATCCATGATCCATTGTTTTCGTATAACACCCAGTGCTCCATGCAGTACGTGCCCTCCCTAAATTTTTTTAAAGAAACAAATGTACGCCATCCATCACTTCTAGTTACAAGAGGCATTAGATAAAATAAAACTAAATAAAATGGGATGCCTACATCCCAAAATGGTCAGGGTTATGCCTTTAAAGCATCTCGGAAATCACCAAAATTGTGTATCTGGCCAATGAATATAAAAACTGATTAAACTAGTTCCTTGGGGAAACTTATTAGAACCAACACTCAAGGATTAGGCTCCAGAAAGTCAGTTCCTTGAGGATACAGAGAGATACTTGTGTTACCTTCCATAATTAGAGCCTTTTGAAATACTGTATGAAACCAGGAGCATCAGCTTATCTTTGAATAAGGTAAATGTACAAAATGACGGAAGGGCTGAACCACTCCGCAGGACAAAGAAGGAATCCTCCTTTTGCACTTCCCTTCCCTCCTCCCTTCATTCAGAGGCAGTAGATGTGCCCATCTACCTTAAACCTCTGGAGACAGGTCTAAGTGCCAAAAGGTGCTACTCTCAAGGTATTGCAAAGGACATATTAAATACTTCTTTTTTTACTTCACTTACAGCTTTTGCCATCAAAAAAGTCATCTTTATAAATATCTCTTTTCCTATTTTTACCCTCTTCTCTCTAGGAGAGTCAAGGCAGAATTCCCATAGTGCTCCCCTTCTAAATGGAACATTCAAAGCTGAGGATGATCTCAGTATGTCCCCCCTAAACTAGTGTCTTCGTTTGGACTTCTCCCAAAAGAGGTCCTGAAACAAAGATCTGAGTACTGTACAAGTAGTTTATTTGGGTGGTGATCCTTGGGAGTAGAATTAAGGAGTGGGAACGTGAACTAGGAGAAGGGAGAAAGCTAGAAAAGTGTGCATCAATGAAGAAGTCACTGTTGTGGGCACCTGAGGTACAATTCCCCTGGAGACCTTCTGAGAAGTCATGTGGAACACACATCAGAACCACACCACTAGAGGACAGAGATTGTCTACCAACTCCCATCTCTCACTGGTGGAGGGCTCCTCCCGCAGCATGAGTACCCCCCGCACTTCCAGTTTACTCCAGACTACTCATGGAGGGTAGGGAGTGAGCAGGAGAAAGCCCTCCTGCAAAGAAGAAGTGAGCTGCAGATGCTGGAGGAGGGAAGCTGCTGGTCTTCCCCTGCAGCTGCAGGGAGACTCGAGCTGGCTGGGGGATATAGGACAGGGCAACTGCTTTTCAGTTACTCTTCTGCACTCTTCTAAAATATGTTCCAAAAGTTCTTAACCAACTGAATGTTTATAAGCAGGGAAGAGATAGGGTCAAAGCAGTGGTTTAGGAAGAATAATTCAGCATTACATATGGATGAGTCAAAGCAGGAGAAGATGGGAAGGTGAGGGCCGGTTTAGAGTCCACTGCAACAGTGTTTGTATAGTATGAGCTTACAAAGTCTAGATTTGATTTTGACTTTGACTCATGAAAAGAAAATGCACACTGGAAATGAACTGGCTGGGGAAGACAGAAAAGGGTGAGTTAAGTGAGAAAGTGTCGACAGTCACTCTGAAGATTTAGTCTGGAAGACTGGAGAATGGTGCCATTACAAGTAAGAAGGCTGGAGGAAGGACCCCTGCCTGGGAGGTTGGGGGCAGGATGGGAAGTGAGGCAGGGAATCAACTGTTTTAGATGTCCTGTTTGTGAGGCTGGGGAGACATGCAGGTGGAAATCTTCAAAGAGCAGTTGAAAATTTGGTGCAGGGTCAGGGAAGAAAAGTTCAACAGAAGATAATGAGTAGAGTCAGCTTGCTAGGGGTAGGAGCAGATGAGATCAATGCCATTTACCTATCAATACAATAGAGCTTTGGAGAAAAAACCCAGACCTTTTGGCTCTTTCACTGGCTAGTGAGTGACCTTGGCCTCAGCCCCCTTGTTCGCACACTGAAGCTAATGATAATAAAAGCAACACTGACAGTGGGCATCCAGTCCACATGGGTGGGTCCCTTCTCTTACACATCCTGTAACAAGATATGGCTTTCTGAGGGGCGCCTGGGTGGCTCAGTCGTTAAGAGTCTGCCTTCGGCTCAGGTCATGATCCCGGGGTCCTGGGATCGAGCCCCGCATTGGGCTCCCTGCTCCTTGGGAAGCCTGCTTCTCCCTCTCCCACTCCCCCTGCTTGTGTTCCCTATCTCGCTGTGTCTCTCTCTATCAAATAAATAAATAAAATCTTTAAAAAAAAAAAAAGATGTGGCTTTCTGATCAATTGTTCTCAGTTACATGACTGCCTGGAAATGATTTTGTACCATTAGCTACCTGGCCCCAAGTGTGCCTCAGTATCTCCACGGACATGCCCAGGCCTGTATTGACCCCCCATTTTTAATTCAGTTAGATCATAGTAAATATGACTTGTACCTAACATACTTCTCATATTATCTGAACATTGTTTGATAATTTTCCACCCCATACACTCCTCATTGCTTACTACCCCTGCCTTGCGGTAAGAACTTTGAAAAGGACTTTATTCTCCCACCTGGCCAAATTTCTACTGAATTTATTTTTGAACCACATTTTAGCTTTCTGAATATTTTATTATTCAGTTCTCTATCCTAAAATCCTCAACATGCATGTTCTATCCATTGTTTCCATCCATAGGAAGGACAATGAATGTCCACCATCCCTTTTATCATTAAGACAGAGTATCTACTTGACAGTCCTTTCTCACATTAGAATTTGAAACCAAGAGAAAAGTCTTTTGGACAGAAACACCTCCCGCTGCTGAATAGCAATGGTCTAGTATCCAAACAGGGCCTAAGGACACATCTCTAAAAGGCCAATGGTAAATAACTGGCTTTGTATCAGTAACTCGACCTGATAGGACATCTGATGATTCCAGGCCTGATCCTGTGCTCTGCCACCGCAGAGAGCACTCCTACCACCATCTTCACTTATGAAGCACCCTTGACAGGAAGTACACTCTTATTTTAAAAATGAGGTTTGTGTATATGTGTGTATGCAGAGGTTCAGGTGTGCTACACTGTCCCACACAAGCTGGCATTAACTCTTGCTGGTTCGTAAGTACCGCTTTTAATAAATCATTATTACTATATTTACATATGTCCAGCCTCTGAGCCAAACTACACTTCTTAGAAGATGACAGACACCTACGTCTATAAAGTAACATCATTACATGAGCACTGGGTGTTATATGCAACTGATAAATTATTGAACACTACATCTGAAACTAATGATGTACTTACTACATGTTAGCTAATTGAATTTAAATAAAAAAATTTTTTTAAAGTAACTTCATTATGGGCGCCTGGGTGGCTCAGTTGGTTAAGCGACTGCCTTCGGCTCAGGTCATGATCCTGGAGTCCCTGGATCGAGTCCCGCATCGGGCTCCCTGCTCACCAAGGAGCTTGCTTCTCCCTCTCGCCTCCCCCCTCTCATGTGCTCTCTCTCATTCTCTCTGTCTCAAATAAATAAATAAAATCTTTAAAAAAAAAAAAAGTAACTTCATTATATACTTACTATTTACTCAGTATTATATTATTATATAGCAGATATTGAAATTACTCTTTTAATTTTCATAGTAATTCCATGAAGGTGTATTATTAACCTCACATTATAGGTGAGGAGAGTTAAGTAATCTGCCCAATGCTATCAATCAGCAAAGGTGGGCTGGGAATTTGAATTTGAGTATTCCTGGGCAGGGTCTCTTTCTATCCTGATTATCATTAGGGATCAGTAAATGTTTGCTAAATGAGTGAATGAATGAGGGACTTTAAAACCCACCTTTAAATTTGATGTCATACTGGACCATTTTATAGTCACAATAATAAGCCCAATACCTTGGACATTGCATATATTCCCTAGATGTAGATAGTTGACAATTATATGAAATCAAGAGTTGTCTTCAAAAAAATGCAGAGTAGATAAATTAACTGTGGTACATCCGGACAATGGAATATTTTTCAGTTCTAAAAAAAAAGAGCCATGAAAAGACATGGAGGAAACTTAAATGCACATTACTAAGTGAAAGAAAACCAATACGAAAAAGCTACATACTTTATAATTCCAACTATATGACATTCTCATTAAAGGGTACACTGTGAAAACAGTAAAAAGATCAGTGGTTATGGTGGGGGGCAGAGGAAAGGATAAACAGGCAGAGCACAGAAGATTTTTAGGGCAGTGAAAACATTCTGTGTAATACTATAATGATGGACACATGTCATTATAAATGTGTCCAAACACATAGAATGTACAACACTAAGAGTGAATGAACCCCAAGTAAGTAGTGTACTTTGGGTGATTATGATGTCCATGTAGGTTCATTAGTTTGTAACAAATTACCAATCTGGTGAGGGATGCTGGTAATGGGGGAGGCTATGCATATGTAGTGGCAGGAGGTATACAGGAAATATCTGTGTCTTCCTCTCAATTTTGCTGTGAACCTAAAATAACTCTAAAAAATAAAGGCTTTTTGGGTGCCTGGGTGGCTTAGTTGGTTAAGTGTCTGCCTTCGGCTCAGGTCATGATCCCAGGGTCCTGGGATCAAGTCCCGCATTGGGCTCCCTGTTCAGCGGAGAGCCTGCTTCTCCCTCTCCCTCTGCTGCTCCCCCTGCTTGTGTGCTCACTCTCTCTCGCTGTCAAATAAATAAATGAAATCTTCAAAAAAAAAAAAGCTTTTTTTTTTTTAATGGGGAGGGCAATTATAGCTGAAAACCAAGAAATACATTACTACCTAAATCGATTGATAAACTTTCAGCTAAAGTAATATTATTGAAAGCCTGATTTCCATTACAAGAACCAAGCTTTTGGGTGATAGGTTTCTTTTTCTTTCTTTCTTTCTTTCTTTTTTTTTTTTTGGAGGAGTACAAATTAATAAGTAGGAAACAGTACATGCAGAGAGGGAAGATCAAGTACAAAAGCAAAAAAAGAGCTAGACGTTTCCTCTTTTGTATTTGGCACAGCACAAAGGAAGGGCTCAAGTTATACTTACTTCTGCTTTTTCAAATTTCATCTCTTCTTTTTTTTTTACCACTATCCATTATCTATTTGTTTATTTGCTCAATCCTGGTATACATGTATAGTGGTGTCAGAATTGTTAACCTACGCTCCCATGGGAAACAACTTTATTAGCTACAGTAGAGTGCTTCTGTAGAGTTGCTTTAGTTCTTAGTCATATAGTCTCTACTCATTTCCTAAATTATTTGGGTAAATTTTCCCCCACTCCCATCCATGAAATTATGTCATACATCTGTAACACTGATTATTAAAAAATAAATTTATACCCCTGCATCCATTAAAAAAAATTTAATAAAGTCTTTAAAAAAAAGTAACACTGGGGGACAAAATCCAAAAGCTGAACAAACAGACCACGGTCACGTGATCTGTGTGTGGAGAAAACCTGCACTGTGCTCTGGTGATCTTTATAACTGCCATTGTAAACGGTTGGATACCACCATTCCTCAAGTCAAAATCTGAACTCGGGGCATCTGGGTGGCTCGGTAGGTTAAGCAGCTGCCTTTGGCTCAGGTCATGATCTCGGGGTCCTGGGATCGGTCGAGCCCCATGAAGGGCTCCCCGTTCAGTGGAGAGCCTGCTTCTTCCTCTTCCCCTGCCCCTCCCCCACTCGTGCACACTCACTCTTTCGCTCTCTCTTTCAAAAAAATAAACAAAACCTTTAAAAAAAACTCTGAACTCAAATAGGCCACACTTACCAAGAACTGACCAAAAGGTGTAGAGATCAGCTTGGTTTCGGACCATTAATTTCACACATGAGGATCTACAAAGGACTTACTGCGACCGAGGCATGGTGCTAGGTCCTAGGGTTGAGTTCCAACCTTCCCACCCGCAGTCTGGGCTCTGGAGTACATTCCTACAATAGCTAGGATACACTGCGGCTGTTTTCCTGCCCTGGGATTTAAATGATAGCCCCGTAAGCTGAGGAACACCCGCACAGGAGGGTCCCTGATGTCATAAAGCTGCAGCAGCAGCATAGGATAGCTGGCTGGGGGCTACTGCTGTCCCCTCCCGAACGCGCGCAACACTGCTCCACAGTTCAATTACGTAACGACAAGGAATGAACGTCCATTCCCTCTTGGCTCTCCCCTACCTGTCTTTAAATAGTCACCTCTTCTTAACTCATCTCTCCTTCTACCAAGCAAATTTTTCTATTAGAGGTTATCTCTGGAGTTCACTGTCGAGTCCATTTTAATTCTTGCATTTCCCTATGAGATACTCATTCAAAATGAACTGCTATCCTATCAGTTGAATAGCTCTGCTCCTGGCATGGGAATTGTATTTCTTTAATGGCTTTATTCCTCTAAACATATTCTTTTTAGAGGTCTCCATTATGCTGCAGTCCTTAGAGGGACCCACTGGCAATCGCAGAATAGGGCTCTTTGCTGCCTAGAGGCTTGAGAAACAAATCCGAAATATGTGAAAACTAAAAAAGCTCCCGAACTGATGTGTGTCCTGGATTGACTGTTACTGGGCACCGAGCACCAAACACAACACAGAATGGCAATTATTCTTCCCAGCAGTTAGGGTGCCAAACGAATTTTTTTCTGCACTTCAAAACGGACAGAGATTTTCAGTAATTGAATGAAATAATGAACAATAATTTAAAATATTGTACATTCAGAGAGAAATTAGGCTTTAATTAAATGGCATCATTTACTATACCGTCCGGCAGATACTATAATTGGTTTCTTTAGCAGAGAGCACAGTAATATCTAAGCTTTACTCAAGTGCTAATGGTACGAATTTAGCCCAGTGGATACATAAACAGCTTGGCTGCTTCTGACACCCCCGGGGAACGAGAAGTGAGCTTTGATCATGACATCTGCGCAACTCTCCATCAGTCATTTCTTTCTGAAATAAAATTATTAATCACCCAGACTAAACAAACCCTGTTTACATTAAACAGGTATGATACCTGGGACTTTCAGGGGTATTAAGCTGTTCATTTCTATGGATACAAAAAGGGAGGGTTATCTTCAAAGCAGTTATGAAATTACATTTCATTTGCGTAGGGAGAATGGCATTTATTATTCTTAAAACGTGGTATAAATGCAAACCAGCACTCCCCAGTTTGTTCAGGGAGGGCAGACAATTTTCTGGCACAACAACAGTTGTGTATTTTAACTCCTATCGTCTGTTGGTCATTTACAAGGACGTTTTCATTTCCAGGCTTGGCTCCTGTTTCCTCATGGCTCATTCTCGAAATGTGATACAATAAGGTCCTATTCTCTTCAAGCCATTCTGCTTGATAATTCTGAACAAAGCCAGAGGGGGATGGGGGTGGGGTGGGGGAAAATTTAACAGAATCTAAAAGAGGGAAAAAAAAAAATCGCCTTCTAAGGTCTAATGCTCCCAGACAAATTAAAAAGTAACCAGAGATTAGATTAAATTCCTTTGCTAAATTCTTTGTTTCCAAAAATATATACGCTGCACCTAGGGATGGAAAATTTTCATTTCCCTGTTTGCAAATGACCATCAACATGTTTATTTTGGAAAAGAATGGAAACATTGATTATAGCAAAGAGCTAGCTGGGTCACAATGTCAGCAAAACAGGCTGGCTCTATCACTGGGTGGGCAAACAGAATTGGCAACCATAGGATAGGGTTCTGGGGTGTAACTCCACCTTTGCAGACTTCCCAGTGGATTATCAGGGACCTGGTGCAGCACTTCACAATGCCTCCCTGCCCCCTGAGAATTCAGGGAGGGTGTTCCTGGGTTTGTCCTCAGAAGATGAAAAATGTAACTGGGGATACAGGAATGATTTGCAAATGGCATGCTGGAAACTCTAAAACCAGGACACTCCCTGCAAGCTCAAGGGAGCTGGCAACCTGGGGAAAAGAATCTCCTGAGTTGAACAAAGGCTGCCTCCGAGTCGGCCTGGGTCTCACAGTCAGAGAACACACCTCATACAACACAACTGTACGTGCGAATACAACTCTCAGAAACCAACAGAGTCACTGGAGGCCATCAGGACTCCTGTCATGCTTGGGTTTTCTTCCTGTCAAAGCAAGCCACACTCACTGGACAGAACAACCACCACGAAAAAGCAACTATGCTCTGGATGATCAGAGCCTCTACTCGCCTGCCGGTAAATTACTTTTTAAACCAGGGCCATCCACCCAGCTGCAACCAGAGCACCGTTCTGGTGCCAAATCCAGGGGCCTGTTTTCAGTCACTGCCCTTCCTGGCCTTTCTGGGGCAATCCAAATGGTTAAATACTGCCTCCTTGGATGCTCCCCTCTACTGGTTGCAACAACCTTATGTAAGACCCTTCCTCCTTTCTCTCTGACTGCTAGAGTAATTGTTCTAGAATGTGAAGATGCTCCAAGTTTTCCCCCACTTAAATCTTATATTGGCTTCTAGTTCCTACAGTATAAAAAGCAAACTAATGGCAAGGCGTACAAAAATCTTCAAAGATGGCCTCAAACGTCCTGATTTTTCTTGCCTTGTTTCCTGAAACTTCCTCACAGATAGCTTTCTATCTGTTCACTCTCTTTTTCTCCCCCTCTCCTACCTGGCCCTCCCCCTTCTCCCTCTCTCCCCGCCCTCCCCCCAACACAGAGACTTTCTTGTCATTGTCTTAGCATTCCTTGCTTTTCCAAGCCTCCTGACTTTGCCCATTTGCTTTCCTTCTCTCTTTGTCTTCCTTCTTAACCTGATGGGCCTAACTCATGTCTCAAAATCCTTCCTGGCCCACTAGATGGAAAACTACATGAGGGCACAGACTTCTCTTGTCTTGCCCATCACAGGTTCCTAGCATGGAGCCTGGCACGTTGCAGGCGTGCAGTGTACGTTTGCTACAATGAGTTAAGTCAATGTTCCCAAATATTTAGTTGCACTGTCCTTCATGTTCCCACTGAACTTTCTACCCATCTTAAACATGATAATTTTTACTTTATGCCTTAATTATCTGGATGGGAATCACCCCTACCAAAAGTGTTTTTTTCCAGATCAGGGGCCTTTTCTTAGCCATTTGCTTGGCACACGGTATAGTAGGCACCCAAGAACTTTTTGTTGGGCGAGGGAAGAGAATGTGGCAAGTGGCCCTGTGAGCACCAAGAGGCGGATTTTCCACAGAACACCTATGCTCTCCCCCTTTCTCAGGGTGGCATTTCCATAACATTACCAGCTCCAAAAGGGGGTCTTTTAAGTCCTGTCTCCTGAATTCCTGCTGTGACCCAATAGTCACAAAGCAGGCAAGGACTGATTTGGCACTTCACACACAGCCCAACTCACAGCCTGCCTCAGGGATAAAGAAGCCTGTTCTAATCTAATAAAGGGCAGCTTCATGAGGCTTCATGTGCCCAGATTCTCTGCATTCTGCTGCCTACTCCCTTAGACACCCACCAGGAAATAACAGCAGCCTCCCAAGCCTGCAAGATAAACCCACTGGGATTGCAGCCATTCCCCACAATTGAGCAAACCGCCTCTCGCAATGCCCATACATTTTGCATTAAACACAGTGTATCAAATTAAAAATAAAATTCAAGTTGTTTGGTTAATGGTTTTCCCAGGCCTGAGGTTGAGACCAGACCGCTGACCCGTCTCTTCAAGAATGTCGGCTGGTTTTGCTGCCTGCCACAGACACTGTTTAGCTATTATGTGCCACATGAAGCACTTTTATTCACTCTTAAACCTAATGTCCAATTAACTGAGAGAGGGGAACTCATTAAATAATTTAAACTAGATCCAAATTAAAGGGCAGTTTTCTCTGTCCTATTGCAAAGAAGTTCAATTTGGCTGAAGGACGCCATCATTTTAAGCCCGTGTTGGTTTGGGACACTCTCTAATGGGGTAATCTTTAATCAGCTCCATTTATATCTATTTTTCATAGGTAGCATACGGAAATCTTGCCTGTGATACCATAGACAACATCTCCTCCTTGACAGTGTGTTTAAGTTAATTCTTTGAAGAACTGTGTGAAAGCGTTTTGGTCATAATTACATGTTCAGCTTTTACTTGAGAGGACCTGTTAGACTAGATGATGAGTCATATTCACTGCCAAATGCTAGAAAAAATCCCGAGTACCATCTGGAAAGCCGGTCGATTGCAGACATCATTCGTGTCGGTTTATTCTTAGCAGAGTGGGGAATAGAACTAGGAACATTTCACTCGTGTTCCAGTCCTTCCCACCTCACTACTTACTACTGTGCTAGGAAGACCCACAGTCCAGAGCCTGGTCACAGGGAAAGCCGTTTAGGGAGTTCCAGTATCTGCAGAACACACTGTTGTGCTAGGGAATGCAAGAGGAGCAAGCAGTTCTCCTGTTCCTGAAAGCTGCTTTCTCTAAGTTTGCATGCAGTTCTTCCTGCCGATAAAAATCAAGACAGAAACCCTGTGAGTATTTCTTTCAAGTCCAAGGCTTGACTCAGACCATCAGAGCTTCTAGAATAACTTCTACCCTGAATATCCCACTGTTCCTTTTTCCAAAGAGTGGGTCCAAAGAAAAGTACATGCAAACAGTCCTTTCAGGGGGCCTTCCTCAGATGACCACCTGCAAAACACTCAACTCTCTGGGCCAAGGAACTGCTCCCATAGGCAGCCCTTCCTCCGGGTGCCCGCCCTTTCCCAAACAAACTTTCTGGGCCTTGAATTGTGTCTTTTACTCTCGTTAGTCAATGTAATAATACTAATAATAGTTATTACTGTTGACCGCAAAACACTTATTCCCAGTTGCCCTCTTGGTGGGGAGCAGGTACTTAGCCCAGCTGCCCTCTCCCTTCCCAGGAAATGAGGCTGGGGAGACAGCAGAGGCCGAGGCCTTCAGGCAGTCTGGCTCTGCCTGCGCGAGGTTCCATGCTGCTCCTGTTGCTGCTTTTCGGCTGCTCTTCCTCACAGGAGGCACCGGCCACATCTTTTGGCAGCAGCTCCGAGTGGGGGAGCTTTTGTTAAGTGCAGTCCCTCCTACCTGTCCTGCCCCCACCCCAGTTGGTCACATGGGCGATTTCCAGCGACTCCCGTCCATGGTTTCTCTGGCCTCCTGGAACAGGTCTGTAACTTCCTAGTAGTTGAAAACTTCATTTATGGTCTCAGTACCACCGCAGAGGGCCCACTCAGAGTCCTCTAAAAGTAGCTACAGAGCTAAACAACCCCTCTAACAAACATTGAGAGGGGGAAAACCCACCATAACCTTTATAAAGAGGTGTGAGAGGGGAACCCATTAAATAATTTAAACTAGATCCAAATTAAAGGGCAGTTGCTAGACAGTAACTCTACACACACTCCCTATTTGCATTTTCACAAAAGCCATATGACATAGGCCATATCATTTTATAGATGAAGACCTTTGTAAAAAATCCCCAATTCTTCTATGTTCCTCTGCTCTCACTTTCACTTCTGGAAGATATGAAGGAACCTAATTACTCTGCTCCTGTCACTTCTGTGCCCATCTATGACTCCTCATTGCCTACAGAATAAAATCCTAATTCCTTAACTGAGGGCACAGGCCATATTCAATATGATTAAATTCTTCTCATCCCAGTTTGTCTCCTAGTTCCCTTCTATGTGCATGCTATGATCCAGAAGAATGAGTCATTGTGTGCCCCACACTCGCCCATCTATGAGAGACACCATGATGCTGTGAGAAAGCATTAGATTTGGATACAGAGCGATTTTTTTCAGATGTCCAGCTCTACCATTAACCAGCTATTTGACCTTGAGAAAGTAACCTAAGCCCTCTGAGCCACAGGTTTAAAAAATCAATTTGCCCATTTGCTTTCCTTCTCTCTTTGTCTTTCTTCTTTACCTGACGGTAAAGGTTACTTTCATTGAAATATATTTACTGGTGAACAACAGACATGGTCCTTGCTGTTGAGGAGCTCATCCCCTCTGGGTTCTAATGGAAAGATGGGAGATGCAGGCTCAACCTCGGTGCTGGTCAAGTGAGTGGGGAGGGGCAGTCAAAAGGGAGGTGCAGAACAGGGAACTGAAAGAATCTGGTGTGACTGCAGGATGGATGTGGGACAGGAGAATGGTCCAAGATGAGGCTGAGGAAGGAAGCAGAGGCCAGATCATGAAGGCTCTTCAAGCTTCGTTCAAGAATCCTTTATTCAAAGGGAAATGACAAGTAGTCACAGAATTTTAATCAAGGGAAGAATGTGACCAAATCTGCATGCTGCAGTGATCTCTCTGGCTGCTGTGTGGAGAATGGACTGAATGAGGATGGGGTAGGAGGACAATACCAGAAGCCACAAGATCTACTAGTAGAAGGTGGTTGCAATGGTGCATGGCAGGGGCGGGGGGGGGGGTACTCTGGACAGTGGCAGCCAGGGCGCGGGAAAGTGGGTGGATTCCAGACATGTTTAGAGGGTGGAATCAATAGGGCTCTATGAGGCTGAAGGGTGGAGGGGGAGGAGTCGAGAATTATGAGGAGAAGTCAAGCCGTGCAACAGAAATGGGTAGCAAGTGATATCACTTGCCTGGATAGACACACGGGGTGGGGGGGGGAGGAACAGGATAGAAGGAGAGAAAAGCAGTGAGTTCAGCCTGAAAATTTTGTGTCTTAAGTGCTTGTGGAACAAACAGCAATACCATCCAATAGAGTTCTTAAAAGAATTAAATGAAATGATATACACAACATTCCTTGTACCTAGTGGATACCCACTGTTATAAATTCAATGTTTGTGTCCTCTGGAAATTTATATGTTAAAATGTTAGCCCCCAGTACAATAGTATTTGGAGGCAGGGCCTTCAGGAGGTGATTAGGTTTGGATTAGGTCATGAGGATGTTGTTCTCATGACAGGATTAGTGCCCTTAGAAGAAGAGGAAGAGATACCTGAGTTCTCTCTCTCTCTCTCTTTCTCTCTCTCTTTCTCTCTCTCTCTGCATGCTTGCATTGAGGAAATGCTATATGAGCACATGAGCTACAAGAAGGCATACAAGCCAGGAAGAGTCTCACCAAGGTCAGAATTTGCTAGCACCACGATCTTGGGCTTCCCAGCCTCCAGAATTTTAAGAAATAAATGTCTGTTGTTTAAACCACCTAGGCAATGGTATTTTGTTACAGCAGCCTGAGCTGACTGAGATACCCACTAAAGTATAGTTTTATGTTCTATTTCTCGGACCACTCTCTTTGCTTGGAATGCCCTCTCCTTCATTTCCACAAGTTCAGATCCAACCCATATTGCAAAGCCTATTTCAAAGGTCACGTTCTCCCTGAAGCCTTTTCTGATCTTCCCAGGTAGAAGCTTTCCATGTTCTGACCTCAGAGCACACACACATTCTGCCTTGAATTGTGGTTATGTATGTAAGTATCACATTGTTCCTACAGCTACGGACATTTCATTAGTGATAGGACCCATGCCTGATTGACTTCTGGCCCTCAAATTAGTACCCAGTAAAAAATAATTATTTACATAATAATAAGCAACAAAATAATTATTTATATAATGTATATAACATACTATATGCAATTATAATACAATTACAGCAGTATTAATAGAATAATTCAGGGAGCCAATGCATTCATTATCAAACGAATGTACACATTTTGCCAGCCCATTTCTCTCCTGAAGGCAGCAAAGAGAGATTGGGGAAAGAGCACAGATTTATGAATAAGTTGGACTTGAAAAAAATAGTTCTTTTGCTTCTTAATCATGTGACTTTAAGAAAGTTACTTAATATCTCTGAACCTCAGTTTCTCACTATGGGAAATGGTAATTAAAAAAAAAAAACTGGCACTGGACATAATCATGAACACAGACTAAACCCTGGCATAGAATCTGGCACTTGATCAACAAATTCTGGCTCCTCCCCAGTCCCACTCTTGGCATTCACTAAAGATCAAGGAGCAATGGAGAACCAGACAATAGCAAAAAAACAGTATTTATATATTTCAATTTTTTTCAGGTATCATATCCATTTGGTATTCTCATTTCTAATAGAACTTTCCAGTATGCCTCCTGCTGTTAATGAGGCTGTAATGTTTCAAACCATGGTCTGTTTTCATGTCCCATCACATTGTATGCCTTGCTTCCTATTACTCTGCTCCCTCTGCAAATCTGTATAATACTCACAAACAGTAAACAAGGGCCTTTGCTTTGATCAGAGTCAGACAGATATCACTGATGAAAAGCTGAACTTCCCATTGTGTAAAGAATCTTATAAGAACAGGAGATAATGAAGTAGAAAACAGGAAAAATATTACTGAGCACAACCACAGAAGTCAGAATGCCACCCTATGTAACCAGGACTTAAAAGAAACAGCAAAATGTTTAAAATCAGAAGTTTAGAGATGCAAAGACTCAGAGATGAAGAGTAATTTTTGACAATTTTTACATTT
Source organism: Mirounga leonina (assembly GCF_011800145.1). NCBI lineage: Eukaryota > Metazoa > Chordata > Mammalia > Carnivora > Phocidae > Mirounga > Mirounga leonina. Next base: position 42,677,249 of record NW_023270825.1, read on the forward strand.
GAGGATAAAAGGGTTTAGCTTCTTGTCATTAATATCCAATTTGGCTTTATATTTTTTGGATCAATCACATAATTAAAAACATATCTGTTAACAGATGATAGCAAAAAAGCACTTTTCAATATTATACCATGTTAAGAGATGTTAAAAAAAAAGCTCAACATAAAAACAAGAATTACAGCCATGAAAGAAAAACAGACACATCATTTATGAGTTCCCCCTGTGTGTGCTCTGAAAAAGGGAGATAATTCATTTTCCATGTAAAACATCCTTGAGATTGAGAAGAAAGTTACCTCCAACATTTTCTGAATCTCTTCTACATAATCAATCAAAGTATAGAATTTGGAACTATGCAGCTCCCTCCCCAGTAGACCAACCTCCATCTTTATCTGCTCTTGTCAAATAGATCTAATAGCAAACCAGAAGGCAAGATCATAGGCATTCTTACAAGTGAGCAGAGTGAAGGCTATGCAGAGGTCTGAGCCTCAGCTCTGCCCTCACTGTGAAAAATAGAATACAATCTCTTCTCCATTTGTGTGCATTACACAAGTTCATACATGTCCTAGAATTCCTCTCACACAAATGATGGCTTTCATAGAGTGAGAGAGTATAACTTCAAAATTGCTGAATGATCAGGCAACCCTACCTAAAAAACAAAAGCATCTCTCTTTGGTCCCAGGTCACCCCATTCCAGGTTTACTGCTCCATCTGCTCCCCTTTAAGGCCCCAGCATGCTTCGGGGCTGAGTCCACATGGGTCACGACTCTTTGCAGTACATTTTCTGAAGAAGGTCCAGAGTTCTAATCCTGTTACTTTCTTCTAAGGCAACATTAGAACAATATTGTAATGGAATGGTGCTTATCAGCTCTCTTTCCCGGTTGATGTTTTCTCTCGGGATTTTTATGGTCTTAGCATGGTCTATGTCCATCTCACCTACACACACTCATCAGTGCTAGTTAATAATGATAATAATTTTAAAACTCACATCTGTTGCTAGGGTTATGATTAATTTTCAGGAATCTGGACAAAAGGGTATCTGAGTTTCTATTAGCAATCATCTTTTATGTTCTCAGTGGGTGGCAAAATTGGTTTAGGGACCTGTTAGGGGCAGGGGGAGCTCCTCTCACTCACTATGTCTGCCTTTCTTCCAGGGTTCTGAAAAAAGAAGCTGGAGGATCAGTTCTACCTAGGCCACAACTTCCAGTAGGAGAAAGCTCACTGGGGCTCAGACCTGCAGCACTATGTGGGCAAAGGAAGAGTGAGCTGAGCAGGTGACCACCTCTACCTTGGATATTGTCATTGTTGGAGGCCAACTCAACCCATGGGCTCTCGGACAGCCAATCTTGTTATAAATTAATTTTGAACCCACCAAGAGGTTATCAGTTTACATACATCTTTAAGCCTGGCTAGGAAACAAGAGTGTGAATTTTCTCAACAAGAATGAATCACAGGTCGGGAAAGGAGTACTAGAGGATCCATGGCCTGACTGTCTTGCCTTTCTCTTCCTATGATTTAGCATCTACCCTGTGGTTAGAGATTGAGTGAGCACGCATTTTTGTAGGAATCCAGCACCATCAAAGTCCTTTATTCAAAAACTGTTTATTGATCACCTACTCTGAGCTCACGAAATAACATGTAAATGTTACTTCTTCTGTCTGTCTAAATTTTTTCAGGAAGGAATTCAGCCTCTTGCTATCTGTTCTAGATTAACATAATAGAATTTCTAAACCAGAAAGATTCTAGGAACTGAATTCAATGCCTTCTTTTTAGAGGTGAGAAAATAGAGTCTAGGAGACTAAGTGACTTTCCCAATGTTATAAAAGTAGACATGACAAAGGTCTCATCCTCAGGTCTCCTGGCTCACCGGCAGTGCTCTTTGCTGCTACAGGAAATTTCTTGAAGGTCAGCATGAACATAATCAAGTCCTCAGAGTAATACAATGAAGCATTCAAACATTATCTTTCAATTAATCAATAAGGTTGTATGGAGTGCCCACCTATGACTGCATTGTGACTTCTGTGAGGACCCAAGCAGTTCTATCTTTGTGGGCTTGCTCCTCCATAAAAAAAAAAAAAAAAAAAAAAAAACACTAAAAATTATATTGAACAACTGCATTGTTACAAAGATGAATATATTCATATTATATATGAAAACATAGTCTTTGACCCAAAATTCATTATTTTTCTTCTAATTTTAAAAGAAATTAAGACATTTTCACGGACCTCTAAAAGTCTTATTGGCCCTGGGTGCTGTGCCTCCCTGTTCTAGGGGCTAAGTTAGTCCACATGGGCCAAATGCAAGGCATGGAATGTGGTCCCAGAAAGGAGACTAAAGGGGTGGGAAGACATATTCTCGCCCTCAACCAGCATATAAAATAGTGAAGGAGGGTATAGAATACAATTTGTTCTGTGAGTAGTTGATCTTCTTCAGACATAGTAAGATTAGCATTTACTAAAATAAAAACTGTGCTAGTCACAGTTCATTCCCTGCATCAACATCTCTCCCTGAGGAAACCCAGACACAAACATTTTCGTTGAGTCATGCCTGTCAATTCTCCTGCCCTCTTTGGCCCAACCATTTCTAACAACAGCCAACCTTTCTAGGGATGGAGATAATAAGCCCATCTTGAGCAGGGTAATATCTTCTCTCACTTTATCATCAGGGATGATTAGTGTCATCTTTCTTAATAAAAAGCCATTGCCAGGAGCTATCTCCACTAAATACTCTTGACATCACTTCCTTTAATAGAGCTTAAAAGTTATAAAACATTTAAGCAGCAAGGTGTGACGGAGCATTTATTACCCTGGACCATTCATTCAGCTCTGTCTTCTGGTGTGAGACAAGATGCTGAAGGCCAGTTCCCTGCTTCCCCTGGAACATGAGTATGGATGCTGAATGCTGCTTCATCGGGAGATGATTTTATTACCAATGTTGATTCTAAAAATAATTACTAGATGAAAAGGCATCAGCACAGATGATTGCCATGAAAATAAACTGACACCCAGCAGTGCCAAGTCTCTGGCTGTCTATCCTCTGATTATTCTGTGATGTTGTAGTCTATCTATACCAGTGGATAGCTAACTTATTTGAGCGAGGCCTTCTTTTCTCATTTTTATTATTTTTTAATCATGATAAGTGTACTCTTCAATCCCCATCCTCTATTTCACCTGTTCCCCCACTCACCTACCCTCTGGTCACCATCAGTTTGTTCTCTATAGTTAAGAGTCTGTTTCTTGGTTTCTTTCTCTTTTTTTAACTTTGCTCATTTGTTTTATTTCTTAAATTTCACATATGAGTGCAATCATATGGTACTTGTCTTTCTCTGACTGACTTATCTTGCTTAGTATTATACTCTCTAGCTCCATCCATGATGTTGCAAATGGCAAGATTTTGTTCTTTTTCTGGCTGAGTAATATTCCATTGTACATATATATCATGCATGATATTTAAGCCAGGCAAAAAACTGTGTAAGCTACTGACACCACCTATTCCCTACTTCTTGGTGAAGAAAGAACTGGGTGACCACAAGAGTTGGAGAGGAGCTAAACTGAAACCAAAAGGCTAACTGTACAGCATTACACACACACACAAAAATAAAGTTTTAACAGAAGTTAAAAGCTACAAATACAAGCTAGGACACAATACTAGGACAACAGCAATGAAAATCCACAATCATCCCAAAGCAACACTCATTCTGTGCTGATAATGATGTATTTTCAAGAATTCCAACTGCCTGCAGGGTCATATATCCAGTAAGAGCTCTTCAAAATAATCAAGATATTTTAGTAGAATAACTATTATGCCTAAGTTAGCTCTCTCTCCTAATGTGTTAACTTATAAATATCACATTTAAATAAGCCTTAATAATTCATGTTACAGATTACTAGACAGTGGCCATTAGTTGTTAGTAAAAATGAAAATATAAAATTACGCATCATTTGCATATCTGATCTAAAGGAAAGGGTTGTACTTTTGAATTGGTTCTCACCTCACCCTTAAGAACAAACACTTAAAAAAAAAAAAAAGTAGGTGCTCAAGAAAACATAAACCTTTGATCCTAAGAGTTCCCACCATTCATTCCCCTTTCTCTTTAGTAGGGTGACAAATCATTACCTCACTAAGACACATGTATCTTGGTAGGACATAGAGTCCAAGAGCCAGGATACAGAATCCACATTCCTTGCCCTTTAAAAGTATCTCCCAGGAACACCCACAACTCTTGTACAGGTCAGATAAAATTAATTTTTTAAAAATAAATTTTAAAAAATGAGTGTTTGAAGGCTTTGAGAAATCAGACCAAAAATGGAAAATGCAGAGTAGAATGTGAGTGAGTAATTAGGTGGCAGCTCATGTCTTGACAGATGATTCCAGAGAAAAAGCCAAACAAAGCCAGCCATATGTTCAGCTTTCTATGTAAACCACTATAGACAGAGCTTTATGGAATATCCTATAGCATATGTCTAGTCAGTATGTTGTTCCACCCTACTTGTTGCCAAGTTCCAAATGCTTAAAATAATTACCCTTTGCCACCTCTTTGGAAAGCTCTGCAATGCATTCCTTTGCTTTACTCTGTCATCCTTGGAGGAAGACCCCACCAAATTCACCAATGGAGTAGGCTTATTCCCCTCTGAAATTCAATACTAGTATATATGTTAAGAAATCTCTCTTCTAGGAATACTATTTAGGTGACTGTACAAACGAATGCCAAACACTACTTTTTCAACCATTAAGAAAGGCATATAAGAAATAATATTAATGAAACAAGCATTTTACTCAAATTGCTATATGTAAGAATTTTTTTTTATTAGTTGTCCTATTGAACACTGATAGTACCTACTACATGTTAGGTGCTTCAGATACAAATATAAATGAGACATGTTCTTTGATCAAAATAATTTATACCCTGATGGCAGAAACATATCTGCAAAGAGCTACTATTCTTATCAAAGGAAGGTATGGGGGTGTAATGGATTTGTAGTGTCAGCTCAGTTTCACTGGATCCATGTTTCTCAGAATTCCCTTTCCTCTACAGTTCCAGGTTAGCAAGGAGCTCAAGAGCTGTTTCATGGGAAATTTGGAAGAAACTATATTCTTCCTACACACAAAGGGTTAGAGCAGGGCAAGGGGTTCTGTGACATCTCACATATGTGGCTGAGTATCTGCTGGTTTACCTGGTTGAGGCCTGGGTCAGGCAGCAAGCTAGACTCACAGCAACTCTGGCTCTTACTGTTTCCTCCTTCAGCCTCCTTAACTCCTAGACCAGGTACATATCAAGCATCATGACAAAGTGTAGCAGCTTCTCCTGTAGTAGACACCTACAACATCAGAGGTGGAGGCCTCAACCAGGTTCCAGTCATGCTTGTAGGTCCCATTCAGGTTCCAATTTGTCCTTGTTACCCATCGTGCCTTTCCAACTGCCTTCCCTGAAGGCAGATATGACAACTTCCCATAAGATGTTTCCCCTACTAACTAGCTCCCATAATTATGTAAAGTCAAATCCCTATAATAAGTCATAACCTAGTGGTTCTGCCAGGGGGTATCAAGAAATGTTCGTTAGCCAGATGATATTTGAGCTGAGGGTCTTCAAAGACAGAGTTCCTCAATACAGAAAGCAGGAGAAAGACCTTGCAGGCATGGAGAATCACACATGCAAAGGCTTGAAGACATTTAAGAACATCCTATGTTCAGGACAGTGACCATCAAGTTTGTGGGAGAGGCTCCTGGGAGATGAAACTGAAAAGGGAGACTGAGGCAGGACTAAGGACCATGTGAGCTATGCTAAGAAGTCTGAATGAAATCCAATAGGCCATCAGGAACTATAGAAAAATTTTAAGCAGATGATGCATGGATGTGTGTGCCTGTGCATGTATAAGATGATCAGATTTATAGTTTAAAGATAACTCTGGCAGCTGTGTAAAGGATAGATTAGAAGGGATAGGACAAGTTTGGAGCCAGAGTTTGGGTAGGTGCCTATTGCAGTACCAACTAGCAAAAGATAAAAGACGGTGGAAGTTGGGGAGAGTCACCTGTCCGGTGGAGTCTATAATTTCATTTTGTATATACAATTATATGAGGCATACATTCAATCACAATGGAGCTGCTGAGGATCATCCCTTTAAAAATGTTCTTCTTCACATAGAATTAAATCATATTGACTCGGAGTACCAGTTAGGAACCCTCCAGGTGAAAAAAACACCAAGAAACCTAATTTCCAACTGTTTCAGAAGTTGGGAAGATTTCAAGATTGGTTTGACCCAAAGGCTTAACCATGTCACCAACATTTGGTGACTTTTTGTCTCTCTGCTCTGCCTTCCAAAAAAAGGAACACACACACACACACACCCTACCCCCACCAGCAGCAACAGCAAAAAAACAACAAACAATCCACTAAGCATTTACTTTGCTCCAGGAACTACTTAAGTGCTTTCAATGTGTTTACCAGGTTTTATCCAAAAGTGCAGTGGCTACTGCCAACAGTCAGAAGCACACAATTCCTTGACCTCAGATAGCAGGAAATAAAAGCATTTCTCCCTGCCACCACCAAACAGTAGTCACCCCAAGCCCACTGCTGTGGCAATGGCAATGAGATTAAACTCACTGACTAATCAAATCTCATTCGGAATCTAGGGGTGTTGTCAGTGCCATCTGACCAAAAAAAAAAAAAAAAAAAAGTGGAATTCCATTAGAAGTGAAGGGACAACTGGGAAGTCAACTCACAAGATCCATTATGTTCTGCTTTAGTACTGGTCTAGGATCCAAGTCCTAGCTACATTCCTCCTTCTGTGTTCTGCTGGTGATTACTGTCACCTTCACAGAGGTGGCAACTTAGGCTCACATATCAATACTAAGGGAACAGAAAACAAAGTGTTCTAAAATTTCCTATTCTTCCATTGTATTATAAGCACAAATTTCATGTCCCAGTAGGATTGGAAGCTCATTGAAGATAGAGACCTTGTCCTATTATTTTGTATCACATAAAACCAGTAAGTAGTAAATATTAATAAATGCTTTCCAACCTGAACTGTAATTGTGGAGTCTAAAACATATCTACATTATACTATAATGCTGACATGTATCCAGTTAATTTGTCCCTTTTTGCTTCATGTATTCCAAAGTTCTGTTATTTGGCATATACACTTATGATTATTATGTTCTCCTAGTGAATTGACTCTTTTGTCATCTGGAATGCCCCCTATTTTTTTCTGATATTAATATAATCACTCCAGTCTCATATTTCCTCCTATTATGGTGTACCCGTTTTCCAGCCATTACTCTTAACCTATCCTCTTCTTATTTTCAAAGTGCAACTCTTACAGACAGCATATAGTTGGGGCTTGCTTTTTTAAAATCTGTACTGATAACCTCTGCCTTTGAACTTGAATATTAATATGCATTAATATTTCACATAGATATTGATATGTTTTGACTTAGGCTTACCATTTTAATTCTTTGTTTTCTGTTTGCCCCCTCTGTTCATATTTGCTCTTCTACTCTATCTTTCCTGACTTCTCTGGAATTATTTTAACATGTTTGAGAATTCCATGTTAATTTATTCCTTGGCACTTGGGTTATACTCCTTTGCATTATTTGTTAGTTTGCTGTAGTGATTACAATACATATCTTTAACTTTCCATTCTGGTTAGAGTTATTACTGTACCACTTTACATAAAACATAGGAGCCTTGCAACTGTGTAGTTCTATTTATTCGACTACTCTCTCCAATCTCTTTTCCTTTATTCTAGAGTTGTCATATGAATTCCAACTAATGTTATAAACTCTGCAGTAAACACTGTTAGTTTTGCTTTAAACAGTTCTCTATTTTTAAAAAATTAAGAGGTACATTAGTCTTTTGTATTTACCTATATATTTACTCCCTTAAGCAATCTTGTTCCTTCCTGAAGATCCAAATTTCCCTCCAGGGGTTTCCTTTTATCTTGGGGACAACTTCTTTTAGCATTTCTTGTAGTGTAGGAAGGCTGATGATAAATTCTCTTAATCTTTCATCTGAAAATATCTTGAGTGTATATTCTAGAAGAATATTTTTGCTTGATGTAAAACTCAGTGTTTGCAGAATTTTTTTTTTTAAGCATGTTATGCTGTGTTCAGTCTCTGTAGTCTGTAGTCATTTAAAGACAACAGTATGGAGGTTCCTCAAGATGTTAAAAATAGAGCTACCCTGGGGCGCCTGGGTGGCTCAGTTGGTTAAAGCAACTGCCTTCGGCTCAGGTCATGATCCTGGAGTCCTGGGATCGAGTCCCGCATCGGGCTCCCTGCTCAGCGAGGAGCCTGCTTCTCCCTCTGACCCTCCCCCCTCTCATGTACTGTCTCTCATTCTCGCTCTCTCAAATAAATAAATAAATCTTTAAAAAAAAAAATAGAGCTACCCTATGACCCAGCAATTGCACTACTAGGTATTTACCCCAAAGATACAGATGTAGTGAAAGAAGGGGCACATGCACCCCAATGTTCATAGCAGCAATGTCCACAATAGCCAAACTGTGGAAGGAGCTGAGATGCCCTTCAACAGATGGATGGATAAAGAAGATGTGGTACATATATACAATGGAATGTTATTCAGCCATCAGAAAGGATGAATACTCACCATTTGCATCGACATGGATGGAACTGGAGGGGATTATGCTAAGTGAAGTAAGTCAAGCAGAGAAGGACAATTATCATATGGTTTCACTCATATGTGGAACATAAGCAATAGCATGGAGGACTACAGGGGAAGGGAGGGAAATCTGAAGGGGGAGAAATCAGAGAGGAAGATGAACCATGAGAGACCATGGACCCCAGGAAACGAACTGAGAGTCTAAGAAGGGAGGGGGTTGGGGGGAGGGGGTAACAGGGTGATGGGTATTAAGGAGGGCACATGTGATGTGCACAGGGTGTTATACGTAACTAATGAAACACTGAACACTACATCAAAAACTAATAATGTACTTATACAGTGGCTAACTGAACATAATAAAAACAAACAAACAAAAAACAAAAAGTGATTCCATCCTAGGCTTTTTGAAGAAAAGATTCTTTTCTACATGGTTTATATTAGTGGTACAAGTCTGATGAAATTTTCACTTGAAGATACAGGGTTTGGCTCATCCTTAGAGAAAGGAGACCCTCTCCCAATTTTTGGTATCAAGTTATAATCTTCTAAAGTACTTTCCTCTGAAATGTAAATCACCCTTGGCAACAGGTTTCTGGATTCAGAGATGGAAAGTTACAGGATTAGATTTTCTTAAATGTCCCAGATTATGTGAGAGTCAAGAGGGAGCTTAGAGCTTAGGTGACGCACCACTTCATAAATTACGGACCGGAGACCCCTCTGTTTCCCCAGTTTCAGTATTACTGGACGCTGGTTATTTATAGGTTTACATCAGAGAGGAAGAGAATGTTAGAAAGAACGTGGATTTTGGAACTAGGCATTCCTAGGATGCGGTTCCAACTCCACCACTTACTAACTAGATTTTGGGCAAGTTACTTTATCTTTATGAATATCAAGTTCTCATCAGGATTCTAGTGAAGATTAAAATAGGTGATGTTTTTAAAGTATCTGGCACACAGCAGGCCTTCTCTTTGTTACCTTCTCCATCATGAGTTCTGCCATTTTTTGATTGTCACCCATTTAGTGGCATCTGATGGTTCCAGTGGAGAATTACTGCCTTTGACCTTTGTCTTCCTCTACAATTTGAAGCTACTGTAACTCATATTTTCAGTGTCCTTTTCCTCTTCCCAGTCCCCTCTCCTCCTATACCACTGTCTGCCCCAGAATACCCATAGCTTTTAGAAATATCAGACTTAGACCCCACAATTACCAATATAGCTAATGTTTTATATCCTTTTTAAAAAGCTATGCTTCAACAAGAAGTAAGTCTAGAGAGTTTAATTCAGTACATTTTCCAAAGCATATTCAAAGTTATTTTAAGTGTCTTATCTAAATCAATTAGGAACAAATCAGGATATCAATCAATCAATCAATAGTGTATATTGCTCTAAGTCGGTCAAGAAAATCAGACAGAAAAATCATCACTGTTCTAAAGATATCTACCGAGACTCAAAAGAACAGGTAGATGAGTATGCCCTAAATGAAAACTTGGCTAAGGGGATTTGTGGGGATGCAAAATACTTCCACTGAGTCATAGTACCCAAGAGAAGCAGGGCAGGGGGGCGGAGGGGGCAGAATCTTGAGGTCAGTTACTCCAACCTGTACCCAAACATTCTAGCACATTCTTTACAGATAAGTAATAATGGTGATAACAATAATGTTAAGCCCTTATGTGGAGTTTATTATGTGACCAATTTATTTCATCCTCATAATAACCTTATGAGGTAGGTAGTATTATATCCCCATTTCACAGATGAGGAAAACTGAAGACAGAGGCATAAATGACCATCCAACTCTGCTTGAACTTTCACTGTCTCTCAGTTCCATTATGGAAGAACTAGGCCTGTAAAAAACTTCCCCTGATAAAAGTTCATCCCAAACAACTCCAACTCATTTTCATTCAGTCTGAGTTATTTCTTCTTCCTCCCAGATGACAAGAATGCCCACCCCAAGCTCAGCACGTACTTTCAGTCTACTGCCCTCCCTAGATGAAGGCAGTGTTGTCCAGAAAGCATCCCTTGGCATCACTCTAAAGGTTATTGCCCGAATTACAAATTTACCTTTGCCCTTTGCTTCAGGGAAGGCCCCAAATACCACATTGCTCCTTCCTATGGTCCTGGAGCTCTGGGCAGGCAATAATTCAGGTCTCCTTAACAAGTAGGCAGTGACTCTGTCGTCCAGGAGACAGCACTCAATAAACATGCTGTGCTCCCAACCTCCCCTACCTTCACTTACCTCTGAAACGAATTACCTTGCTAAGCACAGAGGCTCTACAGCCATGCTAATGAGCTGCCGGAGGATAGCAGTTACTGTTCTCTGGGGGAAAGTCACAAGGCCCAAACAGGGAGGGGAGCCTCGGGAAGCTCAGGTCAGTTCTCTGAGACTCAGCCTCAGAAATTCTAAAATACCACTTAGCTGGGAGATGGACTTGGACACAAATTCCTCCTGGTGCTGAACGTGTCCATTAATTAGCATTCAGAAAAATGAAGATTTAAAGGTCACTGCATTAGCATTTCACCCCCATTTCTGAATAGTTATTTGTGTATACTAATTTTCCACCCATTCCTTCTATTAATCACTGTCTCTAAGGAGACCTTGGCCAAGACACATTAGTAGACATGCTTCCTGGTGGCAATATTCTCTTCTATAAGTAATAATATAAGAAATCATGGTTTATTTGCTCAACTTTAACATTTTCATGTAAAAGAAAATCATGGAGGCAGTTAAACTTTTAGCTCCTACTGAAAAGAACCCAGAATTTCTTGTTTCTCTGAAAACCAGGACCACTGTCAGGCTTTGGGTTTTGTTTTGTTTTTTTTATACCAAAACCTGGCCAGTTATGACTTCTTTTTCTAAAAGGATCTCTTTTTTATAAAAGATCCACTAGTGACAGACTCTCTTCCTGTGTGAGCTAAGAGGTCATCACAATCTTTCAATTGCAGAAAACACAATGTTATTTAGATTTTAAGCTTGTCAGAGTCCAGAGGATGTTTTGGCTTCATGGAGCAGTTTGAAATTCAGTAGTTTCTGGTCATACCTGCACCAACCCCCAGCCCTCTGCCTCCACCACCTGCAATAACCTGAAAGCTCTTACCTAAAAAAGAGCTCCTTTCTTGTGACGAGCATCATTTGGGTTCTTCCCATATTGCCTTGTTCTCCTAGAGCCAAAGGGCAATAGTCCCTCAATGAATGGGTGGAGGGCAAGTTCCACACCAGAGCCCCCCACCTCCCACAAGCTGAGAGAAACCAAGGCAGCTGCTTGTCTCCTTCAGGATGTCTTCCATCTAGCACTGCTTCTTCAACCTCTGCCCTTCATGGGAAACATGTTACACTTTACTGTGGAAAGACTTTCTCAGAAAAAAATCTGTCCCAGGTGCTTTCTTTGCAGGGAAACCTCTTAGAGTCTGCGGGGTTGGGGCCCTGGGGCACCAATCATTATAACCAGTAAGAGCAGCCTTGAGCTTGGCAGCCAACAAAGCACTTGCTTTTACTACATATTCACATTGTATTTCTTCAGTAGTACACACTCACATACATCAAGTACAGAATGTGCCTGATCTTGATGGGAAAAGGAGCTAATGTCCTGATCTGACAATTCATCTCTGAGATCTTTTTTTTTTTTTTTCAGCAAGCAGCCAAAATCATTCCAAACCAGTAGCTATAAAGGTCATATGAAACATTTGTTGCCATCTTTGAATAATTTCTTATGCACAAGAGGAGAGTATGTTGGAACAGGGAAAGGAATTGATGCTTCTTCACAGGTGTCACCCTGAGAGGCTTGAGTCCTTCCCATGCATGGTGACAGTACCTCTTCTCTCCTCCCTCCCCACTCACATGTTGGCATCACCCATTTAATGCAAGGTTTATTACTAACCAGGTTGTAAAAGCATTATTGATTTACCCGCTTTCACTGAGCAGAGTGATACCCAATGAGCTCTGATATTATAAATATAATAAGTAAGAAACTGACCTCTCTCATTACACAGTCCAAAGTTTTATTGATCCACTACTTCTATCTAATGATACACATCCAGGAACGTAAATGTTTGAAAAATTATTGAAAGCAGAAATCAAATGCGTGTTTTCTAGTATTCATAAACTGTTCAGGTCCTCTCCTCTGAGGAAGGTGTGAACAAAACATTACATTTCTACTGTGCATCAGGAAAAGCCCCCAGGTGGTACACAACCCCTTTCACAGTTAAAAATAAAGGAGTTTAGGATCCAACCGAGAGGGAATAACTCCACTGCTATGCAAATAGAATTTTGAGAACTTCTAAAAAAGACTGTAAAATTTGGTCAGTAGCCATTATGAACTGACAGAGCCATACACCATCTCCTGATTCCAGCCTGGCCCAATTCCCTGATGCCCATACACCAGCAGGCAGTGGGGCCCTTGCTTGGAAGAGAAAAAACAATACCTAGAAGGACACCTAAAGTCATCAGAATATAGTCAACCCACAGCAGAAGAAAGTGGAAGTGGCCATGACTCAATTTCCTTGGTCAAAAAGGCAAGTTTACACTAAGAAGCAGATACAGGGCAGGCAGGCAGGCATTTAACTGCGCCATACCTACAAATAAATAGGATATGATTAACAGAATGTTTGAACGATAGAGTTATGAGGGACCATGAGGCACCTCAGATCCTTGGCTGGCACTCTAAGCTTTATCTGGCAGGAAGAGCCAGCACCAGATGCAAGCGGGGGCTCCTCTGAGTCCTCACGTGGCCCGACGTTCCCCGGACCCAACCTGCCCAGGGAGAGAGCTGGGGTCACGGTAACATTGATACTTCAAGCGCCGGAAGCTCTTTTCTACTCCCCTGCAAAGAGGCCCCAAGCGCTCCGGGGAGTCCGTGGGGATGTGTGCTGTGTGGTCACATGCTCTGCTCAGAGCTGGGACCCCACCGGAGTCTGCCGCTGCCGTTCACCGCACCATCACCAGCCCCCAGCCCGGCGCGATGCCTCGGCTGTTGGGTGGTTTATGGCAAAGTGAGGTGAATTCTCTCCTCTCATTTCAGTGACACTCACTGAAGCCACACTTGTCGATATCCCAATAATTACAGTTTTAGCAGAACAGCTCTTCCAGTTCTTACCAACCATTCTCTCTACTTAGGTCCGGGGGGTACGAGAACCCAACACTGCAAAAACATATATTGCCCTTGCAGTCACTACACTCCTCCGATGACTAAGGCTCCATTACTGAGTCAGTTCAGCATGGCCAGCTCCTTCTTGCCTCTGGATAATGTCTCTCCAAGGGGGCTACTTAGCTCATATGCACAGAAGCTTCTGCCATGTCCTCCTGCACATAGCCAGTCATGCCCAGAGACATCAGAAGAGTGGCAGTGGGCAGCTATCAGGCCGGGGCAGCACTCCCTCTTATCTCCATACACGGAAAGCTGTCCCACATGGTCACAGAGGATGTCCCACAAGGGCATAAGCCTCTGGGCAGGGAGCCAACACACAAAGGAGGATCATCATTCTCGTGTTTATTGGCTTCTTCTGGCCTGTCATACCTGTCACCATCAGAGAAGCGCTAATGCAGGCGATATATTTCTGATTCCAGGGAGGTGGTGCACAGTTTTGAATCAGAAATTTAAAAGCTTCCTTAACTTTCCTAAAAGCAAGGATCAAACTGGGATTTGGTTGGTGGAATGCTGCAGAGAAATTTCCACCTCTTCTGTGAGTATTTCAAGTCCTTCTATTGCCCCTCAGGCTCACTTGCCCCCAGGAGCCACTCAGGAAACATTTGTTAAACAAAACGAAGTTCTTTAAAAACATATATATATATATATATATATATTATTTATTTACTTGTTGGAGAGAGCAAGCTCAAGCAGAGGGAGCAGCAGACAAAGGGAGAAGCAGGCTCCCCGCTGAGCAAGGAGCTGATGTGGGACTTGATCCCAGGACGCTGGGATCATGATCTGAGCCAAAGGCAGACGCTTAACTGACTGAGCCACCCAGGCGTCCCTAACAAAATGAAGTTCTATTTCATTCCCCACTGTGGAAGAAGGAAAGAGATAAGGGAAAGAAAAAATTTTGTTTATTTTGACCCATCTCAAGTTCTGAATCAAATCTACCATTTTCATATCTACTAAACAAAAGACCAACATTTCCAGTGGAGCAGTTCTTCACATCCAGCTTAATACTGGAAGGGGGAATGCATGGAACAGGTTTTTAGGTGACTTAAAAAAACCCTAACTGAAAATGTTTTCTGTAGTTCTTAACACTTTGAGTTAATGATTAAAATGGAAAATAAATGTTTTATATTTACCAATAAGTCTAGATTTTAAAAGTACCCCTAGCATTTATTTCACCTCCACGAGGTTAGTAAATAGCAATTTTTTCTCCCTATTTTAGAGGCAAGATACATGGGACCATTTACTTATTCACCCATGCACTTACTCTTTCACTCACCCAAACAACCATCCATCCATCCATCCATCCATCCATCCATCCATCCATCCATCCATCCTTTATCCCTTCCATCTCAAACCTGAATTACATCCATCTTTTTACCTGTATGTTGCAAAGAAGTACCAAAATCACATGAGCAGGAGAAGGTAGAAACTTACAATCTTTCTCCCTAGCTCATCCCTTATCATCTGTACCAATGAGGATTCAACCAGAGAAACAGAACCACCAGGAAATAATGTATTAAGAGATTTACTGGAAGGGACTGCTTTACTGTGGGGACTGGCCAGACAAGTCCAAAAATCCATATGGCAGGCCATCAGGAAGGGCAGGCTGGAATTCACAGGTACTGGCTGAAGCTGCTGTCCATGGGTAGATTAATTTCCTCTTCTTCAGGGAAACCTCAGCTCTACTCTCAAGGCCTTTCAAACTGATTGAATCAGGCCCACTCAGATTATCTATAATAATCTCACTCATTTCAGGTCAACTGGTTATGGAATTTAATCACAACTACAGAATACTTTCACACCACCACCAAATTAGTGTTTGATGGAGTAACTAGGGACTATAGCCAAGCCAAGTTCACACATAAAACTGACCATCACGCCATTCATAAGACAACACTTCAAACCCACTGGTCTTGACTTCCTCAAACCATTCACTGTACTCTTTACACTGCTTTAGCCATTCAGAATTACAATTACACTTTGCAACACATCATTACTGGCAATTACTCAAACTTTAAGATCTATAAATGTGAAATGTCTTTGATTGCATTTAACATTTCCTCCTCCCTCATGCCAACTAAGAGTGTTCTTCATGTCCATCATGTCCCAACCCTAGACCCTGCCACATGCCCCTCATCCACCATCATGCTTTCAGCCTAGATCACATTCCACATGATGGACCATGCTCTAATAGCTCAAGCATCCCCTCTCTGACACCTCCTCCTGACTTAACTGAATTTTCAATCCCCACTGTTGGGAAAACACCCATTTTTCTTGTTATCTCTCTGTGTATCTGTCTATCTGTCTCTCTCATGATATAAAGTTATTCAATGAGGTCAGTGATTGATGCCACCATAAATTCATGTTCTCTACCCCAGGCCAGACCCTCGCTGCTACTTGGATTTGTACTTGCCTCCAGCTGATTCCCTCTGCCATTCCTCCAATATATTAAATCCTTCCCATTTTTCAAGCCTCCACGCTTCCCTTCTCTGCAGGTGACCTGGTGTCCAAAGGGCTGAAGATGTATAATGGGAACCTCCCCCCTCTCCCTTCCACTTCTAAATGTCTCTGTTTCTCCTGCTTTCTGTCCTTCCCTCCCATTACAGAGATGATTCTTTCATTCTCCTTTCTGAGGCTAATTCTATTTGTATTAGCCATTCTAAGCCTCCTGACTCTTGTTGAATCTTGTCTTTTATTTCATCAGTCCTCTCTCTTATATCCTTCAAGTTCTTACCCTCTTTGTTGCTTTTTTCCCACCATTAAACACATGTGCGAACTTCTTCTGTTCCCAAACAAAACTTAACAGAATAAAATCCCTCTCATACCCCCACTTCTTCCTGAATGTACATTCTCCTATCAGTTGCCTTCCTTTCTCTCCCAATGCCCTCAAAGAGCCCAATCTGTCCACTTTCATTCTACCCCTGGATCCTGCTTTCTCACCAAAGAAATCATTATCTTGATGATCAGTGACTTACCAGTCAACCAAATTCAGTGGCCTTTCTGCAGCATTTGATGGTTAAACAAACCTCTCAGTTTTCCAAGACCTGGGAATTTCTTGGTTGTCCTCTGCCTCTCTTGACTACTCTTCATCTATCTCCTTACAGCAGTTCTCCTTTGTTGCACATATATAGATTACATGTACCTACATCTTCCAACTAGTATTTATGCCCCCCCAAATTCACCATGGTACAGTAGAAAGATGTGAAGACCAGGGTATGTGGAACCAGAGAAAATACATTTAAAAATAATAATGGGGCCACTTTATGAAGAATGCAAAACTGGCTATGTTTACTATGAAACCATCAGCCTTCCAAGAAAGGCTGGAGGTAGGTCATATGAAGAATGCAAAACTGGCTATGTTTACTATGAAACCATCAGCCTTCCAAGAAAGGCTGGAGGTAGGTCATTCACTGTCCTCTGTCACCAGGGGTGCTTTTATGGAAAAAAATCAGAATCACTGAGCACATGATCTCATTTGACCATTATGGTAAACCGATTATCACTTCTGCATGCACAAAAGCAGTGCGTAGGGTAGGTTCCTTGATTAACTTGTGGTTTCAGTTATCTAGTGCTGCCTAACAAATCACTTTAAGCTTAGTGGTTTAAAACAACAACCAATTTATTATTTCAAATGACTGTGTGGATAGACTGAGGCTCAGCTGGACTGTTCCTTTTTGGCCTCACTTGGGATTTCTCACGAAGCTGCATCAGATGGTGACTGGGGCTGGGAGGTCTTAGATGGCTCACTCACATGTCTGGCACCTGGCTAGGGACAGCTAAAAGGCTAGGCTCAGTTGGGATGCTGAGACGGCTGTCTCTCTCCCTCCCCACATAGTCTCAGGGCCTCTCTTTCTACATATGGGTTCTTCAGCAGATTATTGGATTTCTTAAATGGTGGCTCAGAGCTCCCCAAAGAACAAAAGCCTTCTTAAGTCTTAAAACCAGAACTGGTAGAGTATCACTTCTGTCATATTCTATTGCTAGAGAAAGTCACAGACCCAAACCCTGTTCAAGGAGAAGGGAAACGTGGCTCATTAGGGACTACCAATGTGAGCAATGACTGCACTTGCCTGAATGAGGAAGATGGGACTTGGACCCAGTTCTTTAACTCTTAAGTTTTGGTGAATCTTGTTCTTGTTCCACTGTCCCTCCTTGTTGTTATTCTTACCCTTAAATTCAGTTCTATCCTCAGCCTCTTTCTCCCCATTCTTCTTTGGTGACCTTATCCCATTTCAGGAATTCAGCTGTTCACCTTCTCCTCACCTTTCAGTCCATGCCTTTTTCATTATTCCCACTCTATTCCTAAGCTTCAGACACCTTTGCCTAGACTGTTTTAAAAATTATAATTTTAAGCACAATAAATGGTTTAAAACTAGAGGGGAAAAATCAGTCATAACCCAGGAACCCCACAACTCACATAATTACAATCTTAATTTGGTTCATTTTTCAAATGCATTTTTTAGAGAATTATGATTATACTATATATCTAATTGACTGTTTCCTTCACTCATAATATCTTTCAATTTTGCACATAGTCTTCATAGCCATAAGACTTTAACAATTGTACAACTTTCCATCCTATGAATGTATCCTAATTTACTTAACAATTTATTGTTGGATCTCGTTCTCAACACTACCTTTTTATTTTTTATTTTTGCTACTGTAAGTTACTTGGTGATGGATGAACAACTTCATTTATGTAGCTTTTTTAATGTTTGAGGTTATTGCCTATATATGCAACATTAGTATTCCTGGGTTTAATGATATGAATACTCTTAAGGTTTTTGACACATAATGTCAATTACTTTCCAAACCAGTTGAACTGTCTTATATAAACTTTTGTATATAATATATGAATATGCAGTTTTCCTATGCCCTCAACTGAAACTAAATATTATTAAAATTTTGCTAATTTAATTAGCAAAAAGTGATATTATTTTAGTTTGAATTTCCTTGAATGATAGTGAAACTGGCTTTTTTGTTATGTTTACTGAATTATGTTTTTTTCATTTAGGAATTGTAAGTCTATGTCTTTTGTCGGCTCTTCTTTGATATCTTACTATATTTCTTATCAATTTTGGTACTTTATACAATGGCACTTGATACAATAACTACATAACATTTTGTTATATTTGCTATAAACATTTCTTGCCTTTTGTTCGGTAGTCCATCTATAGTCTATTTCCTCTTCCATCATCTACACACCTTTTAATAAAATTTTTTGAAGTCACAGCTCTAAATGTGACAATCCAAAGTCAAACCAACCAATCAACCATGACAAAGGTCAGTAGTTCCTTATTCTTTTTTATAGCAGGTTCTCATTTCTTATCACTTAGGACATCCGTGACAGATGGCAGTCACAGACCTGACACACCATCATTACACATGCAGGGTTATGTACAACTTTTCACACATTTGTTATAATTTCACCTTTTTCCATCACATTTAAAAAAAACATACCAAGGGTTTCTACTTGTCTTCTGAGATTGTTTATTTTTTCATTTGTTACAAGCATATTTTCTTTTACCTGATTAAGCACAGTTATAATTGCTACTTTAATGTTTTTTTCTGACAATTCTAATGTCTACATTTTCTTGGAGATGGCATTGGTTGATTGTTATTTCCCTTATGAACAGGTCATATTTTCCTGGTTATTCATACGTCAAGTAACTTTCGACTCGGTCTTTGACATGTTAATACTATGTTGTGGAGACTCTCAATTCTGTTATATCCCTCCAAAGAGTATTGTCTCTTTTTTTTTTTTCTTTAGAAAGCAATTAACTTGGTTAGACTCAAAATGCAAAACGCAAACTTTCCTGCCCTGGGGGTGGCTCTGCCTGTGTGGTCAACAATCCATCAGAGTCTTGGGCAGTTTATACACAGAATCTGACATTCCCTTCCCTGGTTCTCTCATTTCTGGAGTTTCCCTCCATCACTTCCCAGCAGTCCAAGTTGCTCACGGATCCTTTCTCTAACTCCTCTTGCCAGAGAGACACAGGCCTTCTACTGGAGTTTTAACCCTTTCTGCCCACACCAACATCACCCTTAGGGTAAAACTGATGCTGGCCACTGGCAGTCACTTCTTCCAAGTTTTGACTCCCTTTAGGCTTTTCTACACTATCCAGAGCCCTCAAAGAGACTTTTTTGTTGTTATTCAGACTTTATAGTTGTTATCTGTCAGGGTGTCAGGCTGTTAGATTAGAAATTTACTCTACCATCCTGGAAGCAAAACTCTTTCAGAATATGTAATTGTTAGGTGCAATAGAAGGCTCATAAAAATATAGACAGTGCTTGTTCAAAGTGAGCACAGAAGCATTTTAATTTGGGGAATCACTATTTCACTCATAATTTTTTCTTTAATTATGGCTGCAGAAGTAAAGAAGTTACAAATATACTAACATTTCTATCAATCACCTATACATACACTTTCAATGAACATACACAGCTTTTATAACTCTTTTGTTCTGTTTGTTCTGATTTTATCCACTGAAATATAACATGTGTCTGTTAAATATACATAATTTATATTAATATTTAATATTTGTGAATATATATTTAGCATTTTTTTTGTGTCATTATTGAATTATTGAAAATATTGACATAAACCATCCCTTGTAGCTTACTATCTATACTACAAGGACTCTAACCCTTGTGACTCATCACCATCAGATCAATTTAATAAATATTCTCAGTAGATTTCCAGTAATTCTTGTTTCCTTTCTCCAGAACAAGCAAACTCTAAGTAAACTTGTTTATTCTGACTCCCATATATATTTTGCACCTATCTCACAACTACCTTACAATGTTTTTGGTATATACCTAGGTTCTGTAGTTGTTGGTTGGTTGTTTTTTGTTTTGTTTTGTTTTGTTCTTTGAGGGGCACAGTTGAACTCCTATACTAAAAGGTACTTTAGGGGCGCCTGGGTGGCTCAGTCGTTAAGCATCTGCCTTCGGCTCAGGTCATGATCCCAGGGTCCTGGGATCGAGCCCCGCATCGGGCTCTCTGCTCGGCGGGAAGCCTGCTTCTCCCTCTTCCATTCCCCCCTGCTTGTGTTCCCTCTCTCGCTGTCTCTCTCTCTGTCAAAATAAATAAATAAAATCTTAAAAATAAATAAATAAATAAAATAAAATAAAAGGTACTTTATAAGTGCCATGAGAAACAGTAGGTTCCAGTGGGAAGCCTAGAACCAATGCTCATTAATAGACTTCTTTATACATTTCCAAAGGCAGGTGGGAAGATTTTATGCTGGTTTGGTCAATGTCAGTGGAATCTTGGTGCATCCAGGGGGTGAGAGAATCCAGTTCCTTCTTGATTAAACATCATAAGAACATTGGCAATATCACTGGTATCTTATGTTCTGATATGAACATAAAAACTGTGATAAGAACATAAGAACTTTGATAAGAACACAAGAACTTGAGCAATATCATTTGCTTCCTCGATCTCATACATTGGCCACTTGGTAAAATGAGCCTTGCTGCAGGTCCTAGGAGAGCAGTATTGTCTAACTTTGGACCTACAGTCTATTTTCATGGGCCATTTTCACTGGTGAGTTTTCCATATAGAGAAGATGGAGTACATACACCTTTTACAGGCAAGCAATATTCACCCCATTGGGACTGCTTCAACCATCTGTAACCATAAGAATCATGGCCACTAATATATAACACTTGTGTTCGTGACTGAACGTCCATGTGGATCCATCTCTAAAGAGTAAATATGCACATATGCTCAGTGCATATTCTCAGCTCAACTTCTATTCCACAAAGCCAATCAACTTGCTGTCTTGTATCCACAGTGCACTGGGTCTCACTATTGACCCTTTGCTTGGTCACTTCACAGACTTTCTTCCACTTTTACCATCACACCAGTCACACACTTCAACCCACATCTGAAAATTGATCCACTCTAAGTAGCTTCCCCAGCAGCTTCCTCTTGATTTTACTCTTTCAGAAGATAGATTACCAAGTCAGTGCTGCATTATTTTGTACTTGTTTTTATCTTATTTGCTAATTTTTACCCACTTCCCTAAACAAGATTATTACAAATATGACTACAATTGCTCCCGTAATCTCTCAGGTGAGCCTGAAATTCATTTTAATACTAGATTGGTAGACTGAGAAAAGGAATTTAAAAATTTCTTTTATAGCTAATACTGTTGCATTGTAGAAAAATTATAAAATATAGGAAACAATAAAATATTCATAATTCCACCTGCCAGCCAGTAGCTGTTACCATGTTGGATACAGCCTCCTAGAGATCATTCTATATAACTGTATAGACAAATATAGAGATGGACACAGACCTAAATGCAGACACAGATACAGATATATAACCAAAGTGTACACCTTGTTTTCTAGTGAGCTTTGAAAAAACTGACTAGATTATGAATGGTTATATAGATCATTACATGGGGAAAATACGACTTAGATGCTTTACATTAACAATGTACTTTACCAGTTTTTAGGTTAACTTCCAAAGACTATTTTCCTTTACCTGAAAGAGTGGAAAGGGATATTGCCAAGTCACGGGATAGAAGAACTTTCTTGGACATAAGGAAGGTTAAATATGAACATGGGTTCCTGAGGGATATTATGTAATCTCCTCTAGATATCTTAATAGAAACTGTAATCACACTACAAAGATCCTAATACATAAGGAAAAATATCAGTGAGACATTCTCTGAAGACAAGAATAAAATGACAAAACAACTGTCCAGGTTGCCACATAACATTCTGCTTCTATCTATGTGGCAAGGTGGGCTGAGTCATGAAACATGAGTCATGAAACGCAGTTTCAACTCTGGTATTAACAACCTCTGGGACCAGGGAAGTCAGTTTACCTGTGTGAGCAGTAACAACCTAGTTTTACAATAAAGATGCTATAGAGAAGATCATCGATAAGAGGATGTAGCACATCGGCCATGGTCATGATTCTTTTGCTTCTAGATAAGGAGAAGAGACTAGCTTCTTGTTGGTTTCTCTACTTCCTTTTAAGACTTTATAAATAGAAACTACCCCTTTAAAAAAAAAAAGTCAGTATGACTTGAGAGCTATCAGCTTCTTCGAGACAGGCAAAGATTTTCTGACAAAATAAAGGCACACACCCCCACCCCACATTCTTACACTCATGCAAAGATTTTTTATAATCATATGCCATTTCCTGGGTTTGGGTGGACCAGAAAATACAACAGAGGGTGAGAACAAGCAATTTCAGAGCTTTTGAAACTCAGACAGTAGGGGGAAAAAATGCAAACTATTAGAAAAACCAGGGAGTAATACACGTAAGCAATGTCTGCCCTGTACTGTCTCCTTGTGGTATAATGCTATCCCTGGGGGGAAAAAGTCTTCATAGCACAGAGCAGCCATCACAATATTAAGAGAGCTCATCAGTCCCACACGTAAAGGCAAACACACTCTTTTATAACCTGGCATTCTTTGGCTAGCATTAGCATTGTAACATATTTATTCTGATAAAGTTTTAATTTTTACAGCCATCTGGGCAGGACAGAGAAATGAGAGGAAAGAAGAAAATGGGGAGGTGAAGAATAGACTATATCCAGGCATGTTCTATCAAACTTGAGAGATTGAGCATCAGTTTTCTTAACTGTAAAACATGCACAGTAATTCTGGGTGAGGTGTCATGATATTCAAATTACTCAACTGTTCTGAAAGGGCTGATAAGTTGGAAAATATTGTATTATTATAAGGTAATATTATTACAAAAGATGAAAATCCTCTCTTCTATATACTGGGTATGCATGACGTCCTCTACTAGCAAAATTTCCCCCCATAGCACCTGTACATAGCTAGTTTATTGTACTTTCTATATTATACCACCAATCGAGACTTCTTCTCTGGGATCCAGAATATTCATCCATTGCCTACTTGATATGTCTGCTGGAGTATCTCCAAGTCACCACAACCTCTACAGTTCCAAAGGTAACCTCATGATCTTTCCTCCTCACACCTGGTCCTTGTTCAATAATCTGTACCTCAGGGAATGATGCCACCCCTCCTCCAACTACTCAAGCCAGAAACTTTGAAATTATCACTGGCATCTCCCTCTCATTCATGCTATATATCCAATCCATCACCAAGTCCTATTAACAGCACTGCCTTAACCATCTCTTAAGTCAGCCTACTTGTCATTTTCATCACTACAACCACCACCATCCTGATTTAAGCTAACCTCATTTCCTGTCTCTTCACAGCTCTTCCTGTACCCCCATTCTTACCTCACCCCCTATAACCCATATGCTTTTTTTTTAAAAAAGGGGGGGCGAGGGAGAGGGAGAAGCAGACTCCCCGCTGAGCAGGGAGCCTGATGTGGGACTTGATCCCAGGACCTTGGGATCATGACCTGGTCCGAAGGCAGATGCTTAACTGACTGAGTTACCCAGGCACCCCCATCTGCTCTAATACTACTTATGTAGTAATTTTTTTCAAAACACAGATGCATCTTGTCATCCTTCTGCTTAAATGGCTTCAATGGCTTCCCATCACTCTGAGGGCACTCTGAGGGCAAAAAGATACTGGAGGCACCTGAGTGGCTCAGTCGGTTAAGCATCCAACTCTTGATTTTGGCTCAGGTCATGATCTCAGGGTTGTGAGATGGAGCTCCACATCAGGCTCTGTGCTGGGGAGGGGAGCCTGCTGGAGATTCTTTCTCTGTCTCTCCCCCCACTCCCAGCAATGCCCGGCTCCTGTTCGCACTCTCTTTCTCTCTCAAAAAAAAAAGACACTGAGGCCTTCACAGTCCAGCCACCACCCACCAATCCAGCTTTGCCAGGCTTGCTCCACTCTAGGCAAACTGGTTTGTCTCGGTTTCTTGAATTTGTCATAATCCCTCCTGCCATAGATATTAGTGCTTACGGCAATCTCTGCCTGGAACCTCTTCCCTCAACTCTTCACCTGGTTATCTCAGGTGTCACTTCCTCTTCCCTGACATACCTGACTAGGGCAAATTCCCCCCTCCACCCCATGAGCATGAAACATCACAAACTCCTACTTCAGAGCCCTTTCACAACTGTGGTTTTATAGTCACTTCCATGCAGCGATCTCCTCCACTAGACTGTAATCTCCATGAGGGCAGCTGGTGTGTCTGTTTGGTTTCCCATTGCATCTCCAGTACCTGACCTATTACCAGATGTTGGATAAATATTTTTTGAATAAATAAATGAGCAAATGAGTGATGATATAGTTATTCATTATTTCTATATTTGTCTTTCCTAAAAACAGTGAGTTCCTAAGAAGGTAAGTATATCTAATTCATCTTAGAACCTTCAGTGTCTAGCACTGGCCTAACACAGAATATTAAATGTTTGTTGAAGGAATACATGAATTCCAAGATTTAGGTGTTATGGTATAATGGAAAGAACAGAGTCAGACACACCTTAATCTGAGTGTCTCCTCTTTCTTTTACCAGTGATGAGACCAGGGACAAATTTCCTAGCCTTTCAGAAGTTGCTTTTCATCTACACATGTACCTTAACAAATCTGTCATAAAAAGGGAGCTAATCAGTGTAGAGACTGTGCACAGAGCCCAATAAACAGTAATCTCACAAACTCCTGCCGGTGTTCCTTTTCCCTCTCTCGGAACATGTGTCCCACCCACCTTGAGACATCTGAGAGACTATGGTGCACCTTGCCCCCTTTTTATTTGAGAATGTAATCCTATGACCCTGGGTCTGACACATATTTGTGTTCTTCATTTTTCACCCAGGAAGCTTATTCATTAATCCAATCATTCATTCTTGAGCTTACCCATTTATTAAACTGTTGACTTATCAAGAAGTAACTACCAGCAAGCACTGTGCTGGGTGTCAGTGATAAACAAAAAAGCCCTCCTGGTGCTCAGAGTCTACTGGGGAAGTCAGGCATCAAAGAAACAGAGAAATGGACAGTTGCCAGGTCCTACCGGCCATGCTAAGTATCATTCCCCTACTATGGCCAGAGAGACAAAAGTATGAGAGGAATTCAAGGTAAATTCAGTATGAAAGAATGCATAAACCAGATTGGTGGTCAAGGAAATTTATGCAATCTGGGTAAAAATGTAGAAAGCATCTACTTAAATTGTGATAAAAGTTGAAAGAGGTTATGAGAAAAGAAAAGAAAGAAAGAGAGAGAGAGAGAGAAAGAGAGAAAGAGAAGGAGAGAAAGAGAAAGAAAGAAAGAAAGAAAGAAAGAAAGAAAGAAAGAAAGAAAAGAAAAGAAAAGAAAAGAAAAGAAAAGAAAAGAAAAGAAA
>NW_023270825.1:42703247-42900086 GCF_011800145.1 Mirounga leonina
AAAGAAAAGAAAAGAAAAGAAAAGAAAAGAAAAGAAAAGAAAAGAAAAGAAAGAAAGAAAGAAAGAAAGAAAGAAAGAAAGAAAGAAAGAAAGAAAAGGAGGTTATGAGTAAACTAGCTAAGAGTATAATTTGAATTCAGGAAATGCTGGTTATGAAACCAGTGCAGGCAAGGGTATGTGAACTTGGGAGTCTCCTGTTGGTGCATCAGCTAGGAAAAGGGTCCTTCTTAAAAAAAAAAAAAAAGAAAGAAAGAAAAGGGTCCTTCTTGTTCAACATGGCTCCAATAGAGCCATCCTAGACATATGTAGCCTCCAAATCCTTCCTGCTCTAACTTTATGCAAATTAACAAAGGCATTGGTAACCTCAGCCTGATGAAATTAAAAAAAAAAAAAAAGCTCTAGGAAAGTTTAGAATTAAATGAGAAATGATAAATCATTTGGTTTAGGAATAATCTCTATGCTGCAACTTAACATGTAATTTTTAAAGGGTTTCTGATAATTTAGGCTTGTGATTTTAAGTCTAAACAAAAGTTATAAATAACATTGAACATTTAAGAGAATTTGGGTGAATTAGATTTGCCAGAGCTATTCAAACACTTGGAAAATTCCTGCTTATTGGTGTAGACTTTCAGAGATCTCAAAAATAAGGTCAAATATAATAAATGTATAATTGAGTTTAAAATGTTTAAGATAATTTAATTAATTGAACTATATGGGACTAATTGTATAAGGCAGTTTTATTTGTATAATTTGAGATTTTCAAACATTAGAAAAAGAAAACAAAGAAAGAAAAAGTGGAAGTGGTTGTTCTTACCAAATTTACAAATAGAATAACAAGATTTGTAAGCTGAACTCAAAAACCTAAGGAGAAAGTCTGTTTTTAACTTTACAAATTTAACAAACTGAGTATTACTTTAAAGCAAATTGACTGGTAAGTAGTCTGTTCCACACTCAAAAGTTTACCAAGCAAACAAACAAAAAACAAAAACAAAAACCTTCACATTGACTTTAAGAATCTGGAACTCTTCAATGCAATTATTGGTGACCCACCATGATACCCCAGACTTCTCAGACTTCTTGATATGTGTATACTACTGGATCCTTCCTGAATTTATGCTGCTTATATTTGAATCAAGAATGAGGTGGGGGGAAAGAGTCTAGAAACTGTCTATGAATATCTTTTAAGCCATGCTAGCCAAACTATTCTCTGGCTGGATTAAAGTCAAGACCTGAAATGTGTTCTCTGGAAGTTCATTAATTTCTCTGCTTTTATGGTTTTCCTCCACACCTCAGTAAAAATGACAGCCTTTGTCATGTCTGAATGAGGGAGAATAAAACTCTTCAATGTCAATCAGGTTGGACAGGTGAGCTGGATATGGAGGCAACAGGCTGGACTAGTTCAGGGCTCAGAGAACCCACAGAGCCAAGGGGACACAGACTGGGACCCGAAGAGGGGAAGAGTTACTGGTACAGTTGACTGTTGAGGCAGGATTTAAGTTCGTCACCCCCTTACATGACATGCTGGGATGAAAGGGGTAGGCTAGATGAAGAAGTGAGATGCTGGGCAGAGAGGGAGGACCCCCCCCCCAAGACACCAAAGAGCAGGCCGACTGGCCTCCACCAGAGTAACTCTGAGAGTGACACTGAGGGGTGGCAGTGTAGAGGGGCCAGGTTGACAGCCAGTTACAGTAGATCACGAGTGACCATTTCCAGAGTGTACTGGCCTGTGGGATGGAAGTTCCCAATGTCATGCTGGACCAGATCTAAAATGGGACTAGAGCCAAATCAGGGAGCAAAGCTGGAAGCAGCCTTTTCTTTGATCCACTGATCATTTTCAAAAAATTTAAATCATTAGATTTTCAGAAATATTAAATCCTAATTGCAAACCAGTACATAACAGATTAAGGAATACTGTACTCATTGAAGAGGAATCTGTTATGGGGAGGCATTCTGGGCTACACTTTATTTACTGGAGATGGGAGGGGTCCAGTTAGCCTCCTTTTAATCACCGGGGATAGAAGAAAGTCACTCTGAGCTTCTTTAACCACTAGGGACTGGGGCTGGAAGGACACTCAACCTTTCCTTCAATCCTTCCCCCATCCCTGAGGGCGACTCCGAGAGATCTGAGTTAACTAACTCTTGCCTCTGATCATTTGCCTTTAGTCTTATCCAAGGAAAAATCAAATGTGAATGCTAAGTCTTATTAAAAAATGCATCTTGCCCTCATGGCCAAACAGAAAATAAAAAATTTCCATGATGGTTATCAGGTTTGAAAGTAAATAAGGAAGAAAAATATACTGCCCACATTTTCCCTGGCATAAAATTAGAGCGTAGAATTATGCAAGGCAGCTGTCCTGTGAACAAGCATAGCCTCAGGCTTTGACTGAACGTAATGGTTGCCACTGAGGTAGAATGTTCTGGGTCATTGTGGCTCTGCAGCTGTGCTACCGTGCGCTGGCGTTCCAGGAAGTTCCTGTGACAACGCTGAAGAGCACAGATGATGCTCATGTTTACTACGCACCAACTGCTGAGCCATATAACCATCACGTGATGTGAACAATTGTACTAAAAATACAGGTGAAAGTGTGCGACAAAGGCCACTCATTCTTTATTAGTGGAAATACAAACTAGCCCCATTTTCTCTTAGAGATATTTGGCACTATAATCATCCTAAGTGTGTATACCCCTCCACACAGCAATTTCACTTCTGGGAATGTACCTTATAGAAATACTCAGATACATAGATACATAAAAGGATATTTTTTGCAGCATGATTTTTCACAGCCAAAAATAAAATGAAATGTTAAAATATCCATTAGTAAAACTTATTAAATATATTATGATCTGTACTCAGTGTGGAACATAACAGAACTTTTAAAAGGAGACATTTCTTTATGTGATGGGCATGGAAAGATATATATATACAGTAAGCAAAAGAGAGTTTCAGACAGTCTTTATGGTATAATTCCACTTGAGTGTAAAAAGCTCAAAACCATGCATCTGCATAACCCATGATAACAGCTGGAGCCACTGTTATTGGCACTGACATAGAAAAAGATAAATACCAGATTTCAATAGTCTCCCCCTCGGGAGCAGGTGCGCAGGAAGAACTTTACTTTCTACTCCTCGGTGTTATTTGAAATATTTCGAACAAGAAAACAGTAAAGCAGATGTGAAAAACACAAGGGAATGAGAGGGTCAGGATGTGGAGCCAAGTTGGTCTGACTCCACTGTCCAAATTCTTCACTCTATGCTATAAGCCAAAGCATGCTGCTGTCTATAAAATCACCTGTCCGGCTACCACTTCGTCTCCCCAACATTGGAGAATTCCACCCAGTTGTGGGAGGCTGTGGCCAAAATTTTAATCAATGGTTCATCCCTCAGAATGACACCCTGTCATTTAGAACCCCTGAGATGGAGAACGGTGCTTGCTTTTTGAATCCCTGATCACTCATGACCAAGAATTTCCCCTTTTTATTAATCAGAAATAAAGAACTCTATTAAAAAGCTAACCATAAGTACCCATTAAGCAAACCTCAGAGCAGGCATGTGCTTAGACAAGTTTCTCAAGCTCGAGGAGATAAGCTCCAAGGCCTGGTTAACTAATCACCCCTTCCTTTTGCTTAAATTCCAGGTCTCTTGTGGTAGTCAGGTTGAGGGGCCTGGATTCTTTTCCACCTATTTAAGTGGTGTGAAAACTCTCCCAGGGTAACACTGGATGTGGTTCGAGCAGAAGCCTCTTCTGCTTGCTTGCTGGTCTCCTGACAGCCTGGGTGTGGCCTTCCAAGACTCTTGTCTGCTGGGCTTCCCTCACTAAGGGAGTGCTCCATCCCAGAAAGGGCCTCTGGCTTTTCCTGACCTACTCTCCCAAGTCAGGGCTTTTGCCCTCAGTAGCCAGAGCCTTTCTTCTTAGCGCAGGTCACAAGTGTCCACTCAGGACCCAGCCACTCCAGGTCCCCACAACCTCTGGTCCATGTTGCTGCTCTTGACCCTTCTCCTTTAAATTTTCAGATATCCTACATATATAACATATATTTATAAATATTATATAATACATACACATGTATCATATATGTATATGTATATATAATCAGATTAACAAGAACAAGAAATAGTTCATAGTTCTCTGGTTCTTATTTCCACTCACCATTGTGGGACCTCCATCTCTTCCTACTTCACCCCTAATGCTCTCCATCTTTCTTCTTCTGGGAGAACCAGTTCTTCCTCACAAGGCACCACATCACACAGCATTCACCTGCATTCAGCAATGAAGGAGGAAGAACCTTAGCAGGAGCCTTGATGCACATGGACAGGCTGGGACGGGGCCTTCAGGATGCTGACCTTCCTGTGCCTGAAGCTCTGTTTAGTAAGGATCCACCCAACCCTGTCTCTCACATCCCACCACTGTAAAACCAACAACCTTTTATTTAAAATCTTTGTTTCCTAAACCTCTCAATAGAATTCTGTGAGGAGTCCCCAGGGACCATGCATCTGAGATTTGAAGTACATGTTCAATCTTGGAATTTTGGGCTCTTTTTCAAATTCTGGTTTTATGTTTACCTCTTCAAACAAGTGTTTGCAATACCAGACTTAGCAACTATCAGCCTAAAAACATTGGTCTCTTCTTTTCCTATGAAGAAAATCAAATGGACTGCTCCAGGTTTAGTTCCCAGAAGCTCACAAGACATACAACCCTTTGTAGATGGTTCACTAACTCAGAAGCGAAGAGAGTTAAGAAAATGTGGGAGTCTGTCTCCAAAACAGCCCTGGTTGATATGATAACTGTGCTTCTCGCAACCTCCTAGGCTCCTCCAGTTTCCATAAGGCCCAGCTTCGAAGGCAGTGGTGAACCAAGCCTGAGCAAATGTATTTCGGGACATTTCTAGAGACAAGCCTCTACTTTGGTCTCAGCCGTTGACCTTTCTCATATATTCTGGTTTATGTCCTGCAGAAGTTTGCTCTTTGCACCCTGTCCCATCCCAAGTTCTACCTTGAAAGTGCTTAAGCTTCCTGACTGGCTCTAGCTCTGAGGTATCCACTGGTTACAAAAGCAAAGTAAAGAAAAGTAAAGAAAGGATAATTCTACAAGCTACTCCCTCCTCCTCACACTCTGATGTCCCCCTTACCCTTCTCTTTCTTGATTTTCAAAGCACCCATCTTCTGATATCTATAAACTATCTTTATTTATTACATTTATTATTTAACATTTATCTCTTCCTGTGGAAGGTAAACTTCAAAAGGGCAAGGATCTTTGTTTACTGACATATTCCATCAACCTATAAGAGGTCTGACATATAGTAGGTGCTCAAAAATTATTCCTTGACTTGAACTAAAGCTGAAACTGGGTTTGAAGTTCCCTTCCCTGATCTCTGAACCTTCTGATTTTCAAAGCTTTTCTTGCTTATGGGTCAGGCTCTTTTGGGCCAGCTTATTGGCACTTTCCTTGGAGGAATCCATGCTCCCTCCTGCCAACTGCCATGACACTGATCCACTGTTTGTATACAGCTCATGCTAGGCATGAAGACAGTCTTCCACCTAGGGGCCCACTGCCAAGCTTGGGCAACCCAGCTTCGACGTGAAACCCTAGGCTTGGCGGCTGGCATCTGGCAGCCAGAGCTGCTAAGCTGTCCCATCTCTTTCCAGGCACTTCCAAGCACTTCTAGGTATGCCATAAAACTACTCTGAACTTTTCTGATCATGTGCTTTTTCAATGGACATGACTTGGAAGGGAACAAGCAAGCCTCAGCATTCTGCTCACCATCATCATTAGAGCAATCATTCAGCCATTCAGTCAGATAGAAGGGAGGAGGACTGCAGATAATCACTAAGAACACAGAAGAACTAAAGACTGGATGGGTGAGGGGAATTGTTCCATATCACATGGCAAGATAGTGGCAAAGTGGGACAGAGCTCCTATTCCTTCACTATCCTGCCTCTTGGCTGTTGAGCATCTTCTCTTACACTTATCCCAAGAGGCAGGGACACTGAAGCTGCCCTGCATGAGTATGGTCTTTAAGACCTTCCTTGCTTACCATTATTCACATAGTTCTTTACTGGAAGACAAGTGACTTCAGTGACACAGTGTCCATCCCCACCCCAGGCCACCATTCTCACTCATTCCATTTTACTCATCTCTATCCTCCTAAGCACCTAATACATACAGTTCCTTGCGTTTAATAGGTACTCAATAGACAGCCACTGAATAAAGAAATCGATAAATGAATAAGTGAATTTATTTCATCCCTTTAACTCTGTAGATGTGAGACAAGGCTTCTTTCCATGATTATTGTAGTTTAAGCCCCCACTTAGCCAGACAATGATCCAGCTGATCAGTCTTCACTTCTGGAAGCATATCTCCACATTGGATATTTTAGGTAATTTGGTGTTCTTATACGAAAGCAGAGTGCAATGCAGGCCTGGCTGCTGAGCATCAGGCCTTCTGGAATTGATGCTCCAAGTCAGAACTTCCAGCAGGATTAAGGTGGGATCAGTACCAAAGTGGCTGGTGTGAGATAGAAGAGTAGAAGTATTTCTGCCCCATGTCATACAAAATCAAAGCTGGGCAGTGAAAGCTGATTTCCCACTAGCTGTGTTAATGTGTCAGCAAGGGTGCAGGCAAGCGGAAGCATCTGAGTTATGAACATATTTTTTAGGTGAATTTTTGGGAGACAATATGCCAGAATGGAAATAGCACAGACTTTGTGCTCAAATCAATGTGGCTCATATCCCTGCTCCACCATTTACCAGCTGTAAATAAATAAGTTACTTAAT
Organism: Mirounga leonina; assembly: GCF_011800145.1. Classification (NCBI taxonomy): domain Eukaryota; kingdom Metazoa; phylum Chordata; class Mammalia; order Carnivora; family Phocidae; genus Mirounga; species Mirounga leonina. Next base: position 42,710,019 of record NW_023270825.1, read on the forward strand.
CTTGTTTACTCATTTGTAAAAAGGGGGAGGTAAACAGCTTGCAGGAATAATGTGAACATGAAAGGGGAAAAAAATGTGTGTGTGTGTGTATGCACAGGTGCATACCTTATCACAGTAATGAACCCTGGAACACTAAAAGTACTCAATTGCTAGCATAAAATTAATTTAAATTATTTCATTCCTTTACTCAATAATTGTTTTTAAGTACCTATTATGTGTTAAGTAGTGAGCATTCTGTTTAAATTTTATTTTAAAATACCCTATAGGAAGAACCATTCACTTTGAAAATGTTTCTAGAAATAGCAGAGGCATTTTACAAAAGTTGCAGGTGAGCTGGAATCATTGATGAGTCACCAAAAGAAGTCTTGGCATGCAAATGTGCTTGAACCAACTCTCAACTTGATAATTATTAATGAGCAACAGCTCACTCTGAGTACCTGGGAATCTACTGTCTTCTGATTAGAGAGGATATGCTCTTAAAAATTTTACATTCTTAACAAAGGGATACCTGTGTGGTTTCTCTCCTGCATCTACTGCATGAAAGGGAAGTGTTAAGAAAGTTAGAGAGTGCCCTAGGTCTTTAGGTCAAACACATTAACATTTTTTACAACTCATGTGTTTCATGTTCAGAAGTCCACGTGTGTGGATTTCAACACTTTTTAAATAACAGCTGTGAGTCAAGAGGCACCTCACTTCATGTGAGTATTGGATGAGGCTCAAATATTAATTAAATCTATACAGAGGCTTTATTTCAAGTTATCTTATTTTTGTCCATCATCTTTTATGATGATGTCTTAATGTAGATTATTTAAAATCAAATAGTTCTGAATCTGGTTAGAGTTGGTTACAAATGGTGGCAGTCAAGTGTGGTCCCTTTTAGATTTATGTTGGCTAAAGAAATTTGAAAAAATTCTGGCTAGTGAATTGTAGGCTATGGGCCACATGCTGGATGCCAAGACGATTGGTGATCTGGATTGCTTGGAAGGGATACTAAAATTGCCCTATAAATACCCCTGGTAACTTAGGCCAGGTTGACAACACTGGGCACAATTGCTGCCTCCTTAATCTTTTATCCCAGCACACATCACCAGCTGATCCCTGTACTCTCTCCTGCCGAGCCCAAACTCAGCTTCAGAATATTTTTCAAGATACCCATCACCAATTCTATCAGTTATCTCTTACAACATTACAAAGTACAACAAATTTAGCAGCTTAAAACAATATGCATTTATTATCTCACAGTTTCTATGGGTCAGGAGCTCAGCATGGTTTAGCTGTTAAAGATCTCTCACAAAGCTGCAATCCAGGTGTTGGCCAGGGCTGGGTTCTCACCTAGGACTTGACTAGGCAAGGATTTTCTTCCACACTCATATGGTTGTTGACAGAATCCAGTACTTCATGAGCTACCAAGCGGAGGGCCTCTGTTTCTTGCAGGTTGTTGGCATGAGATTTATCTCAGCTCATTGCCACATAACCCTTTCATAGGCAGCTCACAATATGGAGCTTACTTCTTCACACTCGGCCAGGAAGAGAATCAGCTAGCAAGACATTACAGTTTTATGTATTAGGGACAGCTTATCAGGCTTGCTGTACTCTACTGGTTAGAAGAAGCAAGTCATAAGTCCTGCCCACATTCAAAAGTGTGAACATCAGAAAGTAGGGTTCATGAAGATTACCTTAGACTCTATCCGCCACACCAGTATTTCAGAGTTGGCAGGAGACATGACATATTTTTGCCTTTCTTGGTTTAGACAGTCAGATTGCCTGTGTTGGGAAGCCTTCAATAGCTGAATCAGACATCTTAAAAGCATTTGAAGGTAACGTCAAGCCATTCCTGGGAGAATATGACTTTACGGATTTTTGTTTTGCTATAAAGGCACATTCTAATCATATTCTAAGCATTCAAACTAAAAATATATATATATTAGGGAAAACTCCCATATTCAGCAATATGGCAGATAGGTTTATCCAGAGAGAACATCTTAAAATATAAGATAAAAATTCAGGGAAGCATCATTTAAGGGCATAACTGAGCCTGTAAGAAGTAAATAAATAAAGAAGAGGAATCCTCAGAAATTCAAATCAATGAGGGTACACAAATCTAATAGGCAAGAGAGCATTAAAGCGTCTGTCTGTGGCATATGCTATTCCCAATGGCCTGAAAATTAGGTTGTAATGGGCTAAAGGTGCAGAGAGGAGAAAAGCCTGGGCCCTGAGCATAGTGGGAGGCTGGATATAGCCTAGCCTCTACACCCAGGAAAGTCAGGACATTGAAAAGACCAGACCACCAGAGGTAAACTGTGAGGGGAAGGGGAGGGACCATCTTTCATAGGGAGATAGAAATTCTTACTTGTTTTAGTGTTGATTATAAGTAAAAACGAAAATAGGGAAGAATCTCCTTTGAGAATTCCTAACCTCCATGAACATCCCTCATGAAGATTTAAGGCAAGAGTTTGTGCTAGTGCTTCCCAAAACTCTCAAGCTGAAAATTTAGATTAAAATTATCTTGGGATACAGCTCCTCCAGGCCTTTGGTAGAAACAAAGGAATTCATTTAAATCTAGGCTTCAAATAATTCCCATAGATAAAGTTCCAATGAGCTTACAACAATCATAAGCACAAAACAATTCACAAAATATACAAGGAAACAAGATAGTGTGAGCCAGATTCTGCAGAAATTACAAGATATGGAATATAAAATAAACACATCTAAAATGTTTAAAGATGGAAAAGAAGAATTAAAAATGATGCTAAGGAAAAAGAGATTATTATATTTGATTAGACAAAATTGAAAAAATATAGCTGCCAAAACACAAAGAACGTAACTGGCATTAGAAATCTGGGTAATTTAAAAATTAAACACAGCTGAAGTGAGAATTCATGAACTGGATTATAGATCTGAGACAAAATGCACAAAAATCAGCTCAGTGAGACTAAAAAAAGGAAAACTGAAAGAGAGGTTAAGAGGAATGAAGGAAAGAGTGAGAAAGCCTAAGCAGAGTTCCAGAAGGAGACAACAGAGAGAATGAGGAATAGGCAATATTCAAAGAGGTAATAAATTAGTATTTCCCAAGAGCACCTGAGTGGCTCAGATGTTTAAGAGTCTGCCTTCGGCTCAGGTCATGATCCCAGAGTCCTGGGATCAAGTCGCACGTCGGGCTCCCCGCTCCTTGGGAGCCTACTTCTCCCTCTGCCTCTCTCTCTCTCTCTCTCTCTCTGTCTCTCATGAATAAACAAATAAAATTTAAAAAAAAAGTAGTATTTCCCAAAACTAATAAAAAATACAAAAGTTCAGGAGCACCCGGGTGGCTCAGTTGGTTAAGCGTCTGACTCTTGATTTCGGCTCAGGTCATGATCTCAGGGTTGTGAGGTCAAGCCCCACACTGGGCTCTGTGCTCAGCAGGGAGCCTGCTTGAGATTCTCTCTCTCTCCTCTCCCTCTGCCCCTCCCCCCCATTCTCTCTCTAAAAGAAAAAAAAAAAAAAAAAAACCTTCATATTCAGGAAGCCCAGTGAATCCCAAACAGGGTAAATTAAAAGAGGACAAAACAAACAAACAAAAAAACCTTAGGTTTATTGTTGTTAAACTTTAGAACACCAAAGTCAAAGATCTTACAACATGAAATATTTTCATCTGCTAAAGAAAAAAAAAGATTCCTTATAAAAGAACACTCGTTAGGCAGATCTGAACCCTGAGTTCTCAACAGCAACAAAGAAAACAGAAGAAGGAATACTATATCCAAAGGCCTGACAACAAATAATGGTCAGTTTCAATTTCTACTCTTAGTACAGCAATAATAATGTCTAATTTGCAGAACTTGAAAAGGAACAAATACACTGGGAAACTACATATAAGCCAGAAGACTATGATAGGAGTTAAAGTTCTCACATTTTGGGGCACCTGGGTGGCTCAGATGGTTGGGCATCTCAGGTCATGATCCAGCATCTTGGGATCAAGCCCCACATCGGGCTCCTGGCTCAGCAGGGAGCTTCCTTCTCCCTCTCCCTCTGCCTCTCCCCCCGCTCATGCTCTCTCTCTCTCTCTCTCTGTATCTGTGTCTCAAATGAATAAAATCTTAAAAAAAAAAAAGTTCTCACATTTTTCTAGAGAAGAGAAAAAATAGACTAACTTAAGACTTTCTTAAGTTAATATGGATATTAAAATTTCTAGAGCAAACACTGAAAAAAACATAAATGGAGGTTATAACTTAGAAGGAAAAATTTTAGTATGGATTATAGACTCAATCTGAACTAAGGCATTAAAGGGAGAACAAAAGGGATACACAAAAAGCTGTAATAATTACAAAGCATATAATCATCATTGTTAAAATTAATCCAAATACATCAGTAAATTCAATCAATTTATGTGGACAAACCTCCCTGAGTTTAAATGAAAGAGATGACCAGAATGGGGTAACCTACCTATGCAAAAACACACAGAACGAAATACAATCATGTTTACAATTTAAAAATGGAAAACCCTATAGTAGGTAAGTAGTAACAAAATCTGGAGTAGCTATATTTATAGCAGACAAAATAGATTTTAAGGCAAAAAAACAATTACTAGAGACAAAGAGGGTCACTGTTTATATATAAATGTGCAGTTTGGCAGGAAAACAGGACACTTGTGAGTTCCTAATCGAATAGTTTGAAAATATGTAAACCAAAAACTGACAGAACTACAAAGAGAGCATGAGTGCGATCTGGCTGCAACATCTGTCACCCCATTGATCGCCAGGGTTGGTTCGGCTGATCTGGCTGGCTAGGCAGGTGTCCCCTTCCTCCTTCACTGCTCCATGTGCATCCCCCCTGAAGCTGTGCGCTCGGTCAAAGAGGACAACCTTCCCCGATAGAGGAGGACCATTCTTTGCTCAAGGGTATACGAGTAGTTGCGCTCCCCTGCTAGAACCTCCAAACAAGCTCTCAAGGTCCATTTGTAGGAGAACTTAGGGTAGTCAAGCTTTCAAGACTCTAGACACATCCAAATGAGGCACTGCACGTGGTAGTCTGCCTTTCTTAAAAAAAAAAAAGAACTACAAAGAGAAATATACGAGTTCACCATCATGGTGAAAAATATTATATCTTTCTCAATAATGTATAGACCAAAAACCTTGAAGATTTAAGCAGCACTATTAAAAGCTTGATCTAATAGACATCAGCAGAACATGATACTCAACAATCACATTCTTTCCACACATTTTTTCCAAACACACATAAAACCCCATGGCACTGACAGGCAGAAGACTCCCAGGAACCTTTCTCTTTCTTCTCTGAGTTTTTACCTGGGTACACGGCCATTCCAAATAAGGCACTACATTTCCCAGTATCCTTTGTTTTTGTTTGTTTTTAGTTCTGGAAGCTGTTCTTTTTTTTTAAATTTTTTTACTATGTTCAGTTAGCCAACATAGAGTACACCATTAGTTTTTGATGTAGAGTTCAACAATTCATTAGTTGCGTATAACACCCAGTAGGTGTGGCCACCTTACTAAGTGTTGGCCAAGAAGATACAAGCAGAAGTGATATGTGCACTGAGGAGAGGGTACATGTTCTTTCCCTTCCCTGTCCTCCTTCCTCCTATCTGGAATACACTTGGCATGGTAGTGTGCGCAAAGAGATTAAAACAAGAATGTTCACAGCAACACAATTTGCAATAGCCGAAAACAGGTTAACACCTCAAATATCCATCAACAGGGAGAGGAGTAAGTAAATTTGGAAGATCCAAAGATGGGAAACTATTCTGGAGTAAAAATGAATGAGCAACAGCTATACTTGTCAACACAGTGTGGAATGAAATTAACAGAACACAGAGGATATATATATATATATAGTATGCTTCCAGTTATATAAAAGTAAAAAACTAAATAATGTATTTAAAGAGATGCATACAAATGTGGTAAAAAAAAAAAAAACTATAAAAAAAAAGCAAGCCAATGATAAATCCAAAATTCAGCAGAGTAAATACTTCTTCATGGGAGAGGACAGATGCAACTGAGGAGGGGTCTACAGAGAGCTTCAGATGTACTAGTGACATTCTATTCTGGGTGATCACACGGGTTAATTTTATTATACATCTTTAAACTGTGTGTGTGTATATATATGTGTGTATATATACATATATACACATTATATAATCTCCATTTTACATGTAACATATTTCATACTAAAAAGTGAACCTAGAAGAGATGATTAGTAGGAAAACTACCAGATTCTAGGCATTTATATCTTTAAAAGCTTGGAACAATTCTAACTTTTCTATAGTTTAATGTTTAACTGATTTAGTAAGGACTTTCAACATAAAATAAGAATGGAGAGAATATTGTTATTAAGCGGGTCTTTGATGAGCCTTGTCACTTGGAGCATGCAAAAAAGAGCGGGTAAGAATTAGCGGGCAGCCTACTCTAATTGCAGGGTAAAGACTCTGAATAATTCCTGGAGTGCAACATTTGCAAGCAGGCAGTCCATGGTTGCAGCAACAATCACCTTCTTCCATTAATCTTTGGCTGGGAAGACTAACAAGTCGCAAAAGCTAATGATTTGTGTTCAACCTCATCTCTGCCCAGACTCATCTGCTTCCGGAGATGTTAATTAGGCCTCCTATCTTCGCTCCCCTGAGATGACCCCATGTGAAAAGCTTTCTATTCCCTTCTAAATCCAACTCCTCAAAAAGTATTTTCACTTGGAGAATCACACCTCACAAGGCTCTCTTTGGCCTAGCCTTTCTTTTAAAAATCAAAATTAATTTCTCAAAAAAAGCCTAAACTTTTATTTTTCTGCTCCCAACTTACTAGTACTGTAAAGACGATAAAATTCCTCACTCTAAGGATCCAGAAGTAACAAACTACAAAACTTCCTGTATACATCACCAATTCCTCACCTACTGATAGAGGAAAAACAGTGTTAAAATCACGTCTGCTGTCTGCTGAGCCACTAGCTGACTCAGGATGGCAATTCAGACCTCTCCAGGTAGCCACGCTAGGCCTTCCCTGCCGCCTGGCCTTCCTCCCCCCACCTCCTAACCAGGCCAACCTCTCCTTCTGATCTGACCCATATTCCAGGCGCAGCAGGCGGCAGCCTCTCTTGACTGGCCTGGGTGACTTCCATGCAGGCCTCTTCCCCGCAGGGCTGTCGTTTAGTTTCCACCAGAGGGCTGATTATTACAGCTGCGCCTGGAGTCCTATCAACGTAAGACAACTGGGACTCTGCAGGTCCTTGAAATACCAGAATTTTCAGGAAGCTTTGGGGGAAAAAAAAAAGGGAGGGAGGATGTGTGTGTGGCGGGGGATCACTATAACGCTGAAGAGGCCACAGTGTAATTATAATATAAATAAATTACTATGTAAATAAACAGTAGGGGCAGTGATATACTCCCAAAGGTCCCATTTATTCTTAAAAGACACTGCTGGGTCTCCTGAGAAGACCTGTGGTCCAGTCTAGGAAGGATTAATTTGGACCCATGGGGGGATTTTCAGTCTTTCCAGGAAAACAAGCTGCTGGCACTAGGGTGCCCTTTGCCCTCTGGCCTGTTTTGCATTTCCAGGTCAGAAGCCAGACTTCGCAATGGCTGCCTTTGGTCCCCTGGGATGTGGCACGGCCCCTCCTCATGCCCTGGGCTGGCAGCCTTCAGGGCAATGCTGGTCTTACTCTCCTTTGCCTCCTTGTGGGGCCGCCTGTCCTGTGCATCTGGCAGACCTCATACAGCCTGTGAATAATTCCAAGTGCAACTGTGGGGCAGGCAGCCTTCCTTCCCCACCTTGACCTTTTCCTTCAAATGGACAAATACTTTGGAATCTGCATGTAGAACGTTTCTCATTTCACAGTGAGGAGGGGCATAGGGACAAGAGGCCTTGTGTTACGCAGAGGCCAGAAGGAGTATTCCCACAGAGTGTGGAGTCCTTTAGGAGAAGAGTACATCTTCTTCAACTTTGTAGGAGTGGGCGGAGGTGGTGACAAAACTGTGAAGTAATTTTAAAGTCTCTATAGCGGAATGCTGGGGGAGACAGTCTATGGCCATTAGATGCTCAAAGTGTACACTACTTAATGTTTAAGCACCAGCCCCCCCACCACTAAGCATATAGCTTCCTCCTCAGGCAGGTAGGATTTGAATCTCTGCTCTGTCTCTCAGTCAAAAGCTTTCCGACCTTGGAAATATTACTTCACCTCTAAGGGCCTTAGTTTTCCCATCCGTAAAACAGAATTAATAATCTATACCTCAAAGAAATATTGTGAAGACTAATGGAGACAAAGTGTACAGAAGCAAAGTGCCTGGCATAGAGTAAGCCTTCAGTACAGGTTAGATATTATTATTAATCCCCTGACTAAGACAAGAGAAAAGAACATTTGTAAACCACAGAAGCACCAAGTTCTTGACACCAAAGTGTACAAGCCATATGTATACATCATCCATTTGGGAAAATGACATTTAACCATACTAAAGAACGTGGGGGCTCTGAGGGAGAGACAGTGATAGAGATTATGTAGGACCCTCCCCAAAGTCACCCCCACCGTAGGCACCCACTGTCTGCTCCCTGCCCTTGACATGGTTCTGCAGTTTTCTAAGAACTGCTCCTCTCTCCTGTCCTTAAATTCCGTTCCGTGCAGCTAATCTGAAAACGTAATCCACTCTGGTGTTTCAACGGCTGCTCAGGTGTTATTCTTCTCAGAAGGGAAACAGCAGGGAAAATGATCCTCTCCAGAGGAGCAGCTTTAATGGTAGAAATTATAGGCACACAGTGGTGAGGCAGTGAAGAGAGTTTATAGATAGGCAGAGTAACGTTAGCCTGGCAGCTGGTTGTTTACTGGACAGCATATTATTTTCCAGGAAAGAGTCAAAGATGTCTTAGGGCTGCAGCCAGGGACAATGACTTGGGAAAAAAAAGAATTAACATGAAACGATGTGAAAGAATCTCTAAAAATGTAAGGTGATTTTAAAGTTCAAGGTAAGGAAGAAAATGAGAGTGACTCTGCTATAGGAACTGCCGCCTGCAATTCTCCTTAAAAATGAAAACAGTGTTCTGTGATCAATGAATATTCTTCTACAGACCCTTAGCATTTGAGAGGAAAACTTCCTCACCCTTCTTTCAAAGTAAAATTGTATATGTGACAGCAATGTTCCTTAGGTCACTTCTGCTCTTCATATGCTTGGGCATAAAACCCCAGTGGACTCTTAGGCTCTTGGATGAGTATATTCTAATGATGTCATTCTTAAGGGACTTACGGAAATCCACCCAGGAAACTTTCAGAAACTAGTAAGGAGCCCACATATGTCCACAGATGCCAATATATAAGCTTCCTTTTACCAAGAAAAAGGTTTTCACAGAACAGATGTAACAATAATGAAGGCTGAACTCGAGGAAACATCATGAATTAACAACACAGCAGAAACTGGCGGTTGTTCCCTAAGACCCCTGCTCCCTTCTTCTGTAGTAATAAAACTCCTGGTTTTTAACTAGCACATGGCCATATGGTTGAGTTCTACCCAACCCCAAATGATCAAGAGGGATTTGTGCAACCGCCGGGCATTGCTCAAAAGGGAAGGGACAGCTCTTCCACGTGCCCTTGTCTGCCTCCACCAGCCGGCACGCAAGCAGGGTTGTGAGCCCGCGTGGGCGACGCGGAAGAGGGCCGCCCTAGGAACGGGAACGGCGGAGGAGCAAGGCTGAAGCAGCCTGGGTCCCTGGCACAGAGGTACCTGCTGAGCCAGCCCTGGACTGTCAGGTAAGAGAAACCCCTGTCCCCTAGAAGCCACTACGGTTTGGAGTCTCTGTCACAAATGCCAGACCCATACATTAGCTAGAAGGCTACCGAGAAGATTAGAGACTGTAGAACCTACATTATCTAGGTTTGTTTCTTTGAGAACAACAAGAATGGGGCACCTGGGCGGCTCAGTCGTTAAGCGTCTGCCTTCGGCTCAGGTCATGATCCCAGGGTCCTGGGATCGAGCCCCACATCGGGCTCCCTGCTCGGCAGGAAGCCTGCTTCTCCCGCTCCCACTCCCCCTGCTTGTGTTCCTTCTCTCGCTGTGTCTCTCTCTGTCAAATAAATAAATAAATAAATAAATAAATAAATAAATAAATAAATAAAAATTAAAAAAAAACAAGAATGAAGGCTTGGCATTTGTATTTCTGCATGATTCTCTAGAATCTAATACCTGGGGAATTGAATTTAAATATCGACTACTCCTCATTGCAGCACCTCGACTTAGCTTCTCTAGTTTAGAAGAACTCTTTTGAAAGCCAACTTATTTTTCCCACACATAAGAGCATTCATGAATAAACACATTATCATAGAAGCCAAACTGAGAAGCAACAAGAAGAGCAAGGTTGAGGGAAGAAGGTAAGAAAAAAAAGAAGGAAATCAGAGTATCGGTTGCAGTACACAGCAACAGAAGCACAAACATACCCGTTTTCTCCTTTTCCTTTTTAACTATCCAGTTCCTTCAAGCTGAAATCATCACATGGAGCTTTATCAGCTGAATCTCAGTGAGCCCCCATGTGCTCCCAAAATTAAAGACAGCTGATGATCCCAGACCTTGTTTCCTCCATTCTATGCCTGTGGATGAGAGGGCTAAGGCTTCTGACTTTGCAGCATATAACTGGATTCTTTTTTTTTTTTAAAGATTTTATTTATTTATTTGAGACAGAGAGAATGAGAGACAGAGAGCATGAGAGGGAGGAGGGTCAGAGGGAGAAGCAGACTCCCTGCCGAGCAGGGAGCCCGATGCGGGACTCGATCCCAGGACTCCAGGATCATGACCTGCGCCGAAGGCAGTCGCCTAACCAACTGAGTCACCCAGGCGCCCGCATATAACTGGATTCTAAAGAAGGAAACTGACAGAGTTGCTTGGGTAGTGCCAAATATAAATGAACTAGCTCCAGGAGATGGTGACCAATCTGGTTGACCAATTGATTCAATGATAAAATAAATCTCTCTTATGTGGTAAACAACACCTTGACATTTTTATTTTGATTCCCAGACAATAGTCTATAAAATAGGCTGTTTGATGGTCTTGCAGAATTCTGAAATTTTTGTCTCCATTGCTAAGTCATAGGAAATACAATTTTAGAGCTATTGGGGACCTTAAAAGTCATCAAGTCATTCATTTATTTTAAAAACTGTTCATTGAACACCTACTATATGCATAGCCCTGTGATACACCCTGGAGATTTAAGGACAAACAAAACATAACCACAAACCTCAGGGAATTCATGGTTCAGTAAAGAAAAAAATCACTGAAAGAATCATGTTGCCATGTGAGGAGGACTATATGCAGGAGTACATGACTGAGTGTGTTACAGAAGGCTTTGCATAACAGGTGATACTCGAGCTGCATTTTGAAGAGTGTTGTAGAGTTTTTCAGTTAAGATATATGGGTATTCCCGATAAAACGAATGGAACATGGGAAGGCTGGGAAGTAGGGAATGCATCTGGTGGGTTTAGGGAACAGGTAGTAATCCATAGCTGTTCATGGGAGAAATGAGGGTGGAAAAGCTTGAGATGGAATTTGAAGCCCAATTGTGAAGAGTTGGTAAAGAGGAGCAAAGACTAAGTCCTTATTTCCTAGGCGGAGCCAGGCCTCGACATATGGGCTCCTTCAGCAGACTAATAATTGGATGTCTCTTCAAACCAATAGTCTTTAAATATTTTTTCTACATTCCAGTTATTTAGTGGGGTTGGGAGTAGAACCAAACATCTACTAACAACACAGGTACCCATACTAATCCATTCTTACCAGCCAAAGCAGAGTTTAAATTCTGGAAAGGACGCAGTCAAATGGTTCTCACTTTTCAATAGTATTTCTCTCTCTTCAGTTTTCTTCTAGCCTTTTTCTAAATCAGACGTTTTCTTGGGAACCATATTAGGGTTTTAAAATTGATTCAATGATAAAATAAATCTCTTTTATGTGGTAAACAACACCTTGACATGCATATTTGGTTTCTAAATTTCATCTGCCTGCCAACTTTCCACGGACTGAAACCTTGTGTGCACAGACCAAAGTACTTATCAGAGAAAGGGCAGCCAGGGAGGATTGTTTTTAAGTTTCCCAACGTGGGCTGCCTTCCATTGCAAAGGGACTGGACTCAAGTTACTTTTTCCCAGCCACGTAAGGACCTGGGTATGGAAACCTGAGTTATCTGGCACCATTTCAGTAACTCAGAGATAGACTTCCCAGGTAGCTCCTAGGTTAACCCACCCTTTATCACACTTTGTGTCTGAACCAATAGTTTTCATACTTTACTTTTTGAAATCTTTCTAATTTTCAGTGGACCCTTCTATCGAATGATACCTTGTCGAAACCCAATACAAAAAAGTGATAAAGGCAGAGCCCCCCTGACCAGGGGCGAGGAGTACCTAAGATCTTTTTGTTAACATCAGTGGTGCCTGGCTGTAAACCTCAGAGTGACATTTTTGTATTCTTGCAACATCCTCCTTTTGCAAAGGAAGAAACTACAGCCCAGATGAAACTCAAACCATTGGCAATGTATTTGTGGTTGTTGGAGAGGAAAAAAATTAATTAGATTAATTAGCGGGTACCATCACCTATTAATAACTATCTGCCAGACTCTAGTTGTAAACACACACACACACAGGACACCGCCTTCCACCCCTACAGCATTTACTGAGAAAGCATTAACCTCTTTAATGTGGCTGCTTCCAAAGGGGACAGCAGCTTTAGAGGTGGCACAGGGTGAAGCTCATTATCACAGGAGAGCTGGTCATGAAGCAGCAGAGGCAGACTTTTCCTGCTGGGAGAGTCATTCTTACCCACCTGCTTCACCAAGTAACTCTGTCAACATGAATCAAGGCAAGGTGGGGAGCACATATTTGCTTGTATGTGTCCACAGTTACAACAACAAAAGCCTAGGCGAGGATGGTACCCTGGCCTCTTCTCGGCAGGCCATGCAGACCTCAGGGCCAGCAGGGCTCTCAGACCTTGGCTCCTGCATATGCAAAACCAATCATCTCAACAGCTGCCGTTCCTAACAGGAATCCCCTCAGGGCAATGTTCATCCCTTTGTTCCAGTCAGCTTGTCTTTTTCAGTTCTAAAGCTGTAGAGTCAAGAATCAGGCTTATACACCTTGCCTAGAAAAATGTCCTTCAAATGTTTTACATCAGAGATGAGTACGTATGAGCTTATGTGTATACTTACTGCAGGCAATGCAAGGGTCTGGTACCTAAAATTTCACCTTTAAAATATTTGGGAGAATCCATTTGGGCCTTTCTCCAGGTCAGCCAAAAGAATAGACCATCTTTATCTAAACTTTTGTATTTTCATCTTCAGCTACTTGGTTTGTGGGTCCTGACTGCTTTTGAAAATATGATGAAAGCTACAGACCCTCTCCCCGGAAAATGCACAGAATTTTGCACACAATTTCAGAGGGTTCATGGATCCCTAGAGCCACGTATGAAAACCTCTCCCTAGGCTGACAAGCATTTTCTTTCTCAAATTATAAGAAGATTGCTTGGCCAAGAAAGAATGGAGCCTGTTGTTACCAGCAACTATCAAGTCAGTGTTTACCGATCTGTTCAATAAGCTGGTCAGGTTAACAGCCCTATTCTCGCAGCTACACTCGTTGGGGTATTTCCATTCCAACGGAAGATAGAGTAGAAAGATGTAAGGCATATTTGCTGCCTTTTCTCTCCTCCATATTTTCTCCCTGGGTTTCTCTTCCTCCATTACCACCTTAAACATTGACTCTTGATCACATCTCCTGTTTGAAACACTTCAGTGACCTACTGGCTCCTGCAGGACAAAGTGCAAGCTCCCCAACATGCTTTCAAGGTCATTCGTCTTCCTCCTCTGGCTCACTACTCTTCGTTCTTTGCCTCCCGTGTGATTTTCTACCATCTGGGAGTGTGGAGAGTCTACCTCATGCTTCTGCCATCTTGTACCCTCTGTCTTTGCTTACATAGTCCCCCAGCCTACAGTGCTCCTCTCCCTGGCCTCGCCTGGCTAATCTCTAACCATCAGTTCACTCAGCTGGCATCTCCTCCAGGGAGACTGTGCTGACTCCTCTGTGTGTCCTTTGTCCCCCCGAGCTTCCTTCCCCCTTTCAGGGCAGTGTCAGCTCCCTGGGAGCATAGCCAGACTTGTTCACTTTTGGATAACCAGTGCCTAATGCATGGTACTGAATTTACATCCGGTAAATGTTAGAGGAAGGAGGGAAGGAAAGATCCTTTGAATACACCCATTCAACTCAGGGACACTATATTCTCTAATAGGACAAATTCTCCCTGAAAGTTTATACCTGCGTAACAATGCTAAATCACAGGATGAGAGGGAGTGGGGTCATAATCAGCGTGAGGACCCAAAAAGAAGCAAACCACTCAGTTCCAGGTGAACTTGGTGTGCTATGCTCACCATCTTTCATTGTTACATCGTGGTTAAGGGCCAGAAGTTGGAGCATGGTTCCCAGCCTTTGTTGCACATTAGAATCACCAGGGAGCTCTAAAAAATACTGGATTGCACCCCCAGAGATTCTGATTTAATTGTTCTGGGGCAGAGCCTAGGCATTAGGAGTTTTACAAGTTCTTCAGGTGATTCTAACGTGAAAGTACGGCTGAGGGCCACCGCCCTAGCGCCAGACATTGCTTTAAGTCTAGCTCTGATGTTACAGCAGCTGGGAACCCTCTGTCAAATCCCCTAATCTCTCTGAACCCCAGATTCCTCTTCATTTGGATAGTGTGAAAATTAAATGAGATGATGATTGCCAAGGGCTCAGCCTGGCATGCAGTAAGCAGCCACTAAGTGTTAAGTGATGTCATTAAGATATGAGCAACTTTGGGGCGCCTGGGTGGCTCAGTCGTTAAGCATCTGCCCTCAGCTCGGGTCATGATCCCGGGGTCCTGGGATCGAGCCCCACATCAGGGCCCTGCTCTGCGGGAAGCCTGCTTCTCCCTCTCCCACTCTCCCTGCTTGTGTTCCCTCTCTCACTGTCTCTCTCTCTGTCAAATAAATAAATAAAATCTCAAAAAAAAAAAAAAAAAGACCAACTTTGTCCTCCCAAAAGGAAACTCTAGGATGGTGCTGGAAGGGATGGTGAGCTACACAGAACACCAAATTCTACAAGACTGGCTGTCTGGGATGACACTTGGTTGTTCAAGCATTCTGAAACCTATCAGATGCTCAAACAAAGCAATCAATACCCCTTGGTTAATGAGATAAGATTACTGTATGAAAATGAGCCAGATAATATTGCAGCCATTTGTCAGTGAGGCCTTGTAACTAACACTGAAGTTTATGAACTTAATATAGTAATAACAGTTTTTTCAGGCACCAAACTCACTGAGTCTGGCCAACATCAGCAAGTCAGCTATCATTCAAAGACAGCTCAACAATCTTCAGGGCACTGAGAAACATTAGCAGAAGGGCTCAACTGCAGAGAGTGTAAGGATCACCTGGGGGCATGTTCAAGTAGAGAACCCTTGGCTTCATCCCCAAAGAGCAGTAGGGCTACCAAGAAGTGTCCAGAGAGATTTAGCCCACACCCAATAATCCCCATGAGCACCATAAGCCACCCCAAATTTTATAAAGACAGTAATATACATCAATATGATATGAACAACTGAAATTTCATCATTCATCTGTAAAGTGTGAATCTTTAGAAACCGTTGCTCTGTGTAAAAATCAATTTTGTTGAGCTATCATTTATATACAATAAAATGCACCCATTTTAAGTGCAAGCTTTGATACATTTTGACGATTTCATAAGCGTATGTAGCCACAACCACAATGATTTCTAAACAAACATTTCCATCACTCCCAAAATTCCTCTCTTCCCTCCCCCAGTCAATCCCCACCCCACCTCCCAGTCATGAGCAAGCTCTGATCTCTTTCCTGTCACTAGGCTAGGTTGTCTTTACTAGAGTTTTTTATGAATACAGTCGAGCAGTGTGTATTCTTTTGTGTCTGGCTTCTTTCTGCTCAGCACAGTGGCTGTGAAATTTATCCTTATGGTTGCCTGTATTACTAGTTTATTCCCTTTTATTGCTGAATCATTGTCCATTGTAAAGATATACCACAATTTGTTTATCCATTCACCTGTTGATGGACGTTTGCTTGTTTTCAGTTTGGGCTTTTATTCAGCTACCTAGACTCTAAGTCAAACTGTATTTACTACTGAAACAGTTTCAAGACAGGACTCATAGCCCCTTTACCAAACAGACTGCTGACCCCAAGCCTCTCCTTTATGAAAATTCTAGACGTGCCTCCTCCAGAGGTTCTGATTAGGTTTGAGGTTAAGCTCAGGAAATGGAAACTTTAATAATTATGCCTGGTTCTGCTGATGCCACAGGTCCCCAAACTACCATGACAAATACTGTTCCAAGGTACCGGGCACTGACTAACCCCAGTTAGTTCTTAGTCCATTTCCGGTCAGAATGATCTGCATTTGTGACAGGGCTAAGTAAGGACCCTCTCTCTCAGACTCCACAGAGCTCACCAGGCTCCTGTAATCAAATGGCCAAATCAAAGATGAGAAGGAGGCCTGGGCACTGCTTCCCACATTGTGGCCAGCAAACTCACTGCTGTGGGAAGATCCTCGGGGAGTCAGAGGCAGCCATAAAGCATTCAATCACACCCTCCGTCCTCAGCACTTACAAGACCCAACATTTTATCTCACTAAGGACTAAGACCTGAGGTAAAGCATATGCCACTAATGTCTGAAGCAAGAACCTGTAATAATGGCCTGAAGAAAGGCACCACCCAAGGGAAGGTCACGAAAGGATTCCACAGAAACGACCTGAGGATTGCTAAAATAGCACAGATGGCTGAGATTATAACTGAGGACGAGGCTCGGTGCTGACGAGGCTGATCTTCTTGGCAAGAATTCTTTAACGAAGATCGAAGGAGAGAGTTTCATAGGAGGTGAACATAAGGGATGGGATTAGGTTGGCCAGGGGTTGCGGAGTCAGTCAAATTCAGCAACTTGCTGCCTCTTCTTACCACCTTAAAGATCACACTGGTTAACCGTTGACAAAAGGATTCTCATTTTTCCTCCAAGAGAGACATACATTTTATTTAGCCTTTCCTCCTCAAACCACTTGGTTGTTAGTTTCATTCCTTTAGGTTTTTCCTTTTTGGTACTACTATAAGCCTTGTAAAACACAGCAAGAGATGAAGTTCATCCTTATGTTTCCGTAAGTACAGAATTTAGGAAACCATAGCTTTTCCTTCTCCTCCTTTTCCTCCTCCTCGTTTTCTTTCTGAGCCTCCTCCTCCCTCTTCTTTCTCCCCTCCATTCTCCTTTGTCGGGACCAAGTTTCAGGACCCACACCTGGCATTCTGCGCAACATGAGTGTGTCAGAGGTCAAACCAATAAAATGCAATGTCATGTCAACTCAGTCCATGCCAGCCAATCTCGGCCTGTTAATAGAAGTGTTTTCAGTTTCTACAGCAGCAGTTTGATTTGGAGTTCTTTATTCATTCATTCATCCATTCAAAAATATTTAATGAGGACCAGATAAATGCCAGGCACTATGCTAGACACTGAGGCTGTCAAATTTAAATAAAATCGGTTCTTCTTTTCCAAGAGTTTACAGCCCAATGGAAGAAACACATCGAAGCAGACAAGCTGTAAGTTGGTACTCTAGTGCAGGCAGACGTGGAGCATGGGTGGGAGCAGGGAGGAGGACTCCGGAGAAACTGGGAGTCACTGTGGATTATTTAAAAAGGTGCTCTGCCACCAGTGACCTCCATTCATGCAAGATCATAGCAGATTCGGTGGAGTGGAGGAAAGGGTTTCAGGGCAGGAGTGCTGAGAAAAGCTTTCATCGTTTATCTTACATGTATGTTAGAATCTTGGTTTTCACCAAAGTAAAACTCATTGTTCTTAGCTCCTTTCACTTGAAAATAAAAAATGTCCTCCTCCTTCAGGACCCTATCAAGTAAACCTGCTGATGTATGAGCCTGGGGGATTAGCGATGAAATCACTCATGGAAGAAGCTGGCCTTTCAAGGAAAATAACATGTGTTCTCTGAGAACTTCCTGAAGTTTGGCCAGAAGTTCTTACCAAGCCTTTGTGCTGGCTGAATGCCTAATTTCTGGAGAGTTCAAGCATGTTACAGACTTTTCCCCCATGACCTTCATAGAAACTCTCCAATGAGGATGGATGGCTGGAGACGTTGCAAAAACGGGAGGTAAACAATCAAGAGGAATATATGTTGAGGTTGCCCCGGTTTGGGGAACCCTCCTTGGGGCCCCTTCTCCTTGTTTTTCATATTCACCTGTTGCTTCCTAGGGCTTCCAGCCTCATCTGACGCCAGGGACCCCCAGATCTGTGTATTCAACCCTTACCTCTCCCTCCAGTTCTAGAGCTATGTGTCCACCTGCCACAGTCAAATTTGGCATCTACCCCCTCCACACATGGTGGGGGGAGGAACCCATATAACAAGAATATATGGAAAAGTCTACCCTCTAGTGCAGACAGAGATGGAGATTCTGACCTCTTCTCCAGCATTTTTTTGAAATCAAATCTGACAGCAAGTAACAAAATGGATTAGTGTGACTTTCAGTTCTATTCCTTTTCTCCTTGAAAAGTCCCAATATTAAAAAGATAAAAAACAAAGAGCCCCAAGAAATGCAAACGGCACGTGGCAGAAACTATCACTTGCCTCCACTCTCCTCTTTTCCTGAGTAAAAGGACCCCGATCTTACTTGGCCCAGCAACGCACACAGCTGAAGGCATTTCCCGGCCTGCTCTGCAGTTAGCTGTAGCAGGCGACAAAGTCCTGGTTGCTGACACAGCATCCGCAATATCGTGTGGAGCCTCCAACAGGGCTGTGTAAGGAGATGTAAAGTTAGCGGGCACTGCTGGGGAAAGAGCCCTTTGTCCTTCCCCTCCTTCCTTCCCGCTGACTGGGATACAGACGTGATGGCTAGAGCTTCAGCAGTCTTCTCCTTGGTGATGAAAACCGTGTGCTGAAGAGAGAAGACACTGACTTTCTAATGGCTTTACCAAGCTGCCATACAAACTCTCAACTACTTTCTTCCAGACTTCTTTTACGTGAAATAATTTGAGCCACTCTGTTACAGCAGAACCTAATCTTTATGGACACATTAAATAATTAGGAGTTAGCTGTAAAATCTAATAAAGAGTTAACAGCAACGTCAGCAGTTAAAACTTGAGAGAGACCTACAGCTGTTCGGTGAGAGTGGTAACGGATGAAACATTAGACCTCGCATTCTCAACGTCATTGTGGCCATGCTGGATGCACAGCAGTAACATCAGCAGGGCAAGAGAAATGAATGTTGAGTTGAAGGTCAACTGCATGGCCTGATAAAGTTCAGATGCCTTGGTAGCTCATCTTCCTCTTGGTCTTATTTAATTGATTCACTCAGGCCTAAATTCAGCACCAGGACACTCAAGCTCCACAGCCTGCACTGGACTGAATCAGACCCAAGCTACACGACCCAAGCTAGCATCAAGAAAATCACCCTCACCGTAACAACTCTGCTCTCGTTCGCCTTATTCGGAAGCTGGCGACAAATCCACTCACAGCCAGAATCAAACTTGGAAGAGGAAACAGGCCACATTTAGTGAAAATAAAATGTGACTTTCTGCCTTTCCAGATGCCCATCTAGATGTCCATACCACGTCTCCACCAAACCCCAGGGAAAGAACCATACCACCGCCAGGATGATAAACACAGACAATGGGCCAGAGATCACACTCTTACCAGGGACGCTTTCCCCACTTTCACCACAGCCTCCACATTTCACTGGGTCAAGCAGCCCTCCAGGCAATAACTTCCACAATCAGAGACTCGGGCAGACCTCTGCACTGGAATCAGAGACTCGGGCAGACCTCTAAGCTGAAATCAGCCCTGCCCCTGTGCCTCTGACGTGGGCCCTCCTCCAGAGAGACTCTCAGAGCCCTCGTGCATGGGTACAGACAGAGCCAGGTTCCTCCGCAAGGTCAAAGGAGAGCATCTTTGCCTTTCCTTTATGTTACTTTTCACTCCCTGACGTGAACATGACTCGTCCCACATCAAGGACTTCTTGGGAGCGCTGTGAGGCAGGAGTGTGAATCCAAGCAATCCAGGGTAAAGCCATTTTTCACTGGGCACCCCCTTTCACACTACTATCTTATACTCTGTCATTTCTTAAATAAAAACAGGCCTTTAGAATCTGAAAGGAATTAGCTGGATTTTTAACACCTTGTCAAAGGCAACCCCACTCACCCTGCCGTATTGGAAAGAGCCCTGTTATGGGCCACCGGAGGTGTGGGTTCCTGTGTCGTTGCCCTACTAACTAGCCATGGGATCTGGGCAAGCCCAGGACCTCAAGTTTTTTCCTTTTTCTATATTTTTGTGTGTGTGACTCGTAAGTATCAAGCATTTGGCAAGATGCTAAGAATTCAGAAGCAAACGGAACAGATGAAAAATCCTGACCTTTATGGGGTTTATGATGGAGTGGGGTAGAGGTGTAGGATCAGAAAGACCTTAAACAGAGGATGATACATGTGTATGTATATTACATATATATACATATATATGTGTGTGTGTGTTTAGACTAGTAAACACTATGAAAGGAATGTACACAGTTCTCAGAGGGGGAACCAGCTAATTTAGATTGAGGGAGACATAACATTTCAGCTGAAGCCTGAAGAATGAGCAAGAGTTAGCTAGGCAAAGAATGGGGAAGAGGGTTCTAAAACCAGGGATTAGGCAGGCAATGGGTCTATGAGTCCCTATTTCTCTTCCACAGCTCCAAAATAATAATACCTATTATTATTATTATAAGTCAAATAATCTGGATATATGTGTGTAATGTATACATTCCTATAATATGTATGTCTAAATATAATAAATACGATAATAGTAATAGCCAAGTGACTTGTGAGAACCTGTTGGCCAAGAGCGCATGAGAGATGATGAGCATCTCAGGGGATGCTGATGGGAAATAAGTCAAATCACCAAAAGCCAGACAAGAGGATGTGCACCTGGCAGACGGCAGCCAAGGGCTCGACCATGCCCCCACCCCTCCACCACACCCCCAATCCCTGACATCATGGAAAGCTAGGGCTTCTAGGTCCCCAACTGTGCTCTCCCAGGGGTGATGCCTCGTGCACACTGCCACCTGAGGGAAGGGACAGATGGCATTGACTCGATAGAGAGACCCAAGCAGAAATGTAAGTAACTATGAGGCACTTGGCAGAGAGAAAAATAGGCTATGCAAAAGCCCAGAGTACACATGCCTTGGGGTCTAGAACAGCAGTCCCAGAGCAGAGAGATCATCTAGGTATTAGGTATTCCAGTGTAGAACTCATCCACTGGAAACCAAGAGCTGGCCTGGCCTGGATCACTAACAGTCTGAGGGCTTCCCCAGGGAGCAAATTATATCTAGACCACCATTCATTCCTTGGGAGGACTTGGGTTTCTCTTTTCTTCTGACAGTCAGGGACCTTACAGGCAAGAGAGCAGAACTGCATCAAGAGCCAACAGTTGCCTAAAAACTAAACCACATTCCGCAGTGATAAGGAGTAGAGGGAGACGGAAGGGGGTCTCCTGTGCCTTAGAACACAGCCCAGTGGAAAGAACGCAGGCCTTCGAGTCAGACAGACCTGGCCTTGCATCCCACTCCCACTGTCACCTGGAACAGACTATTTAATGTAAGATCCAGATCAGGGAGAATATCTGCTTCATGGGTGTTTTGGTAGATGAGTGATATTGCATGGGAAAGTATCTAAAACAATCCCTAGCTATTTTTTTCTCTCAGCCATCTATTGTCCTAACACTGCTTTTATTGCAACTTGTAATTATTATTCTGTGTTTTGACTTCATTATTACTATTGTTACTATTGTTGTTTATATCTCTCACCAGACTATAAAACCCGTGAGATCAAAATCCTGCATCTTGCTCACACAGGTCCCCAGAACCTAGCACATGGTAGGAACTCAATAAGAATATTTCCAGTAATATTTTAATTCACTCAATAAAAATTAGTTTCTCTTCTTTTGACTCCACCAAAGCTGAGTGGTTTTCCTGAGATACTCAGTACTGCAGCATTTATAACCAAAATTACTGGGGAAGTTAACTCAAGGAAACTAGTAAACTCAGATGATCACTACAAACAGTTCCGGTGGTTATCTAATGAGATACTACCAAGTTGCACACCCAGGAACCATGTTCGAATGAGGCCATCAACAAGCTCACTCCTGGAGGAGAGTAGGGACATGCTGCTCTGGTTTCCCTGTCCCTACCTCCTGAGAGCATCATCAAGGCCCTCTGGTCCTGGGGGCAGGCTGCTGGGGAGAGCAGAGCTTCCAGTAATTGCAATGCTGCTTCTTCAAGAGAGAGAGGGAAAAGCATTTCAGTAATAAGCAAAGGAGAGGGAAAATCAATACGGATGTATGTAATGAATTTTTGTTTCCTGAAATAGCCTGGTAGGACTCTTGCCAGGAAGAGTTAGGACTAATCAGTGACAAGATGAGAGACACAAATCCAAGAACATTATTCAGATCTGCAGGCTCCCCTGGTGGAAGAATGTCAGCATGAGGAATCACAGAGAGCCCAGCCTGTTGTTCAGAAAGACAATCTTTAAGAGAATCTGGATGAAGGTAACAATAGTAACTATTTGGGAAGAAACTGGAGTTTCTCCCGCAGGCCTGGAATTTGGCAGGGGGGGGGGGGGTTCTGATCAAGGCTGGACAAACGGTAATGGTTTTCGAATACTTGAAGTCAAATAAATGCCCTTTATTAATATTCCACATATTCTACTGTTGGCCTACAACACAATGGTTATGAGATGTCAACTCTGCCATTTACTACTCATTAACCATATAATCGTGGGTAAGTTACTTAACATCCCTGAGCCTCTGTTGTGTCTTCTATAAAAGAGGGAGCTAACAGCACCCACGTTGCAAAGCTTCACCCATGCTAGGAAGATTAAATGAGATAATATGTTAAAGTGCTTGCCACAGGAAAACACTCAATAAGCGATTGTTATGATTGCTGTCATTATAGTTAAACAATCTCACTGTGCCGAGTCCTTGTTAAGATTGCTGAGGCTTTTGCCAGACTGTTTGTCCTTGACAGGTGAGAACCATGTATTCATCTTCAAACACTCTGTACCTGGCAAAACTGATTGATGATGACTTAATGAAACTGTTGAACTAAAATCTAGAAATAAGGACAAGGTGTTTCTCACTTTCATTTTCTCTCTTGAACATCTGTGTGTGTGTGTGTGTGTGTGTGTGTGAGAGAGAGAGAGAGAGAGAGAGAGAGAGAAAGAGAGAGAGTCACCTGAAAAATGATAGGAATTCCCTTTCAGGGATTTTGGGTGTCTAACAACTCACTCACAGATGACAGAGCAATGAGCCTTGCATTAGCACTTGGTAAAACCAGTCTGAAGTATTTTCACTTCTTGCCATAATTATGTGCAATGTAGTGAAGTGGTTCTGAACTGCACCTATCATCATTTTCTTAATTCCTGGAACTATGTTTTAAAAATCAATTTGACTATGGCACGATTTACATATAATAAAATAGACACATTCTATCAGTTCAGTGAGGCTTTTTTTTTTTAAGATTTTATTTATTTATTTGACAGAGAGAGACAGCAAGAGAGGAAACACAAGCAGGGGGAGTGGGAGAGGGAGAAGCAGGCTTCCCGAGGAGCAGGGAGCCCGATGAGGGGCTCGATCCCAGGACCCTGAGATCAAGACCTGAGCCGAAGGCAGATGCTTAATGACTGAGCCACCCAGGCACCCCAGTTTAGTGAGTTTTGATAAACGTGAATCATCTGAATCAAGATGTGGAAATTTTCCAAATCGGCTCCCTTGTGCCCCTTCCCCGTCAATCCTATCTCCACCTTCAGCCTCAGACAACCACTATTGCATCTACTGAAGATTAGATTTGCCTTTCCTAGAGTCTTATTTAAATGAAACATACCATACGCAGTAATATTTCTGGTCAATAGAAAATTTTGATATCCACCTATTTTTTGTGTATATGGGTAGTACATTCCTTTCTTTTGCTAAGCAGTATCCCACTGCATTAATAGGACACATTTTTTTTTTTAAATCCATTCACCTACTAATGAACATCTGGGGTTGTTTCCAACTTTTTACTATTATGAATAAAGCTGCTATGACTATTCATGTACAAGTCTTTTGACATGTTTTCATTTCTCTTAAGTAAATACCTAGGAGTGGTATTCCAGGGTCATACGATAAGTGTACGTCCAACTTTCTAAGATACTGCCAAACTGTTTTCCAAATCTGCTATACCATTTTATATTCTCACCAGCAATAAGAGTTCCTGCAGCCCCATATATTCTCCAACACTTGGAGTTGTTATGACTGATCTATTTTATTTTACTTGGACCTTTTTAGAATTTCTTTTCTCCCCATCTCTCTCTAATTTCTAGAACCTCTACCTTTACATTTAGTGTCTCTAAAGAGCAGAAGTAAGGTTAAAGTATTTACTATTAAACTCCAGAATGTTTTTAAAACATTTTAAAGAGCTTATATGGAAATAACCTAAATGTCCATCAGTGGATGAATGGATAAAGCAAATGTGATATGTATGTATACACAGACACATACACTGGACTATTATTCAGTCATGACAAAGAAAAAAATCCCGCCATTTGCAACAACATGGATGGCCCTTGAGGACGTTATCTTAAGTGAAAGAAGTTAGAGAAAGGCAAATACTGCAGGATCTCACTTACATGTGGAATCTAAAAAGGCAGAACTCATAGAAACAGCAAGCAGAATGCTGGTTACCAGGGATTATAGGGGATGGGGGAACTGGGGAGGTGCTGGTCAAAGGGTATCAACTTGCAACTAGAAAATGAGTAAGTTCTAGATCAAATACACAGCATGGTAATTATAGCTAACAATACTGTATTATACACTTCAAAGCTGTTAAGATTTAGGTCTTAAATATTGTCACCACAGAAAAGCAAATGATAAGTATGTGGTATGATAGAGGTGTTAGCTAACACTGGGTAATAATCATATTGCAATATGTATCAAATCAATGTGCTGTACACCTTAAAGTTATGCAGTGTTATAGGTTAGTTATATACCAATTAAAATTAAATCAAATTTAATTTAAATAAAATAAAATGTGTTCAAAAGACATCAGCAGCTCATCTGCTGCTGAAAGTTCTTCCACAATAGGATTCTTCTTGTTTATTTCACCAAAACCCACACATGCAAATATACACACTTAGAATCTCCTCATATTTGGGCAAATATGGCTCTGGAATAATTTATTTATAGAAAAAGAAAGGAAAAAGTAACAGTTTCCTTTAGACACTAAACAATTCGTTTCCAGGACCTTCTTTTCAAAAACAGCTTAGAAAGTGGAATTGTCTTTTCGTCTTCTGTAGTGTCCGTCCCTCTGGGCTTACGGTCATTCTTGAGCCCCATTAGGCCTAGTCACTAATTTCACAGTAGCCTACTGCTGTACCTATGAACAGATTTGTTGCTTAATAAAATGTAAATTGTCTGGACTATGTTTCTTTTAATGCTATCAATTCTTGTTTTAGAAAATAAAATCTTGGGGCACCTGGGTGGCTCAGTTGGTTAAGCATCTGACTTCAGCTCAGGTCATGATCTTGGGGTCCTGGGATGGAGCCTTTTGTCAGTCATGTCAGGCTCTGCGCTCAGTGGGGAGCCTGCTTCTCCCTCCCCCTCTGCCCCTCCCCCCTTTCTTTCTTTCAAATAAAGAAATAAAACCTAAAAAAAAAAGAAAAAATCTTAATCTGTAGCAGAATGAAGAAAGCACACAATGTTGCATTACAAAGATTTTGACTTAGGGAAAAAATAAAACCTCTTGTACTTTAAATTTCGAAGACTTCAACATAACCAAGTTCTTTCTAAGACAGAAAAAAAAATTAAATAAACAACAATTCTTTGTGATGGAAGTGCCAAGATCTTTTCTCAAGGTATGTAAATGCTTTCTTAAGAAAGGCAAGTAATGGAGTCTATCAAATTTTGAGGTTCCTGAACATGTTTGGATGGTCAGATTATATCTCTTGCGTAGTTTATAATTATTTTCCAAACCTCAATTATAAGAAAATGGAAACCCTTTTTTTTTTTTTTGCCCAATTCTTTTCCAGTTTTAAAGCTAAGTAATTTAAGGAAGATGTTTGTGCCACTATTCCTTTCTATTTAAGTCATTAATCCACCTCTTTGATAGCTCTGGAAGCCATTTATAAAGGCTTTCCTGAAACCTTTTTCTTAGAAACAAAAACATTTTAAGAGCAAATGAACTTGCACATCAGAATTTTCCAGTTCAGGTGGAAACGCTGAACCCAGGAGGTGTGGGTGAGTTATGAACTTTGCAAAATGCATCCTGTGCTATCCACAGCAAGCAGAACAGCTTCCAGCGACAGAAATGCAATGGTCAAACACTGCAGGAACTGACTGTGGCCAGCCGCTGCGACAGGCAGATGATCAATAATGTTGTCAGCCTCTTCTTAACGTTTGGAAGGATAGAGGCCCAGGGCTTCTCATCGTTCCAATAAATGAACAAAAACAAGCACCTCCACCACAAAAACAAAACACTACACACCCAGGCATAGAATTGCTCATAAATGTGAAAGTTTTTTGCATTTAAAGGAAGGTGTGATAAGGAAATAATTGTGGATGGTACAAATAAATAATAACCAATAGAATTATGAAAGACTTGCTTATAAAAAAAGAAAATGATATATGTATGCTATGCATTCATTAAAATATATATGCTAGAAGGATGCTGATGTCATGACTGAGCTTCCTTAAGTGTGATTCATGGATTACTGTTCCAGAATCATAGGAGAAGCTTGCGTAAATAAAGATTCCTGGGCCCCAACTCAAACCTACTGTCACGCAGGTGAATCTTATACACGCTGAAATCTGAGAATCCTTCAATAAATGGATGTTCCCAAAGTTATTTTGGTAGTCAGAAAAATGGCCCTCAAAGATGCACACGTTCCAATTCTGGCTAGGTTACCTTACATGGTAAAAGGGACTTTGCAGAAGTGATTAAGGTTATAGACCTTGAAATGGGGAGCATAGCCTGGATTAAACAGATGAGCTCAATCTAATCACATGAGTCCCTGAAACGGAGAAACATTCCCAGCTGCAGTCAGAGAGATGCCATGTGAGAAGGATTTGATCAACTGTCGCTGGCTTTGAAGATGGGGATGGGGGCCACAAGCCAAGAAATGTGAGTAGCCCTAAAATTTGGGAATAGTCCTTGATGTATAGCCAGCAAGAAATGAGAACCTTATATTTTACAACCACGAAGAACTGAATTCTGCTAACAACCTGAATGAGCAAAGAAATGGATTCTTCCCTAGAGTCTCCAAAAAGAATACCCTGCCAACATCTTGATTTTAGCCCAGTAACACTTACACCTTCTGATTTATAGGATCATAAATGTGTCTGATTGTAAGACACTAAGTTTGTGATAATTTGTTATAGCAGCAAAAGAAAGTGCTATAGTTAAAACTATGTATCTATATCTACATCTACATCTGTATCTACTGGAAAATATACCAAAATGTTAATAGCAGTTATATTTAGAGATTGGCATTATGAGTCTCTGTTTCTTTTTGTGCTTTTATTTTTCAAAACTTTGCATAACAAATATGTATTACCTTTACAATCAGAAAAAATTACTCAAAAAAT
Source organism: Mirounga leonina (assembly GCF_011800145.1). Taxonomy (NCBI): domain Eukaryota; kingdom Metazoa; phylum Chordata; class Mammalia; order Carnivora; family Phocidae; genus Mirounga; species Mirounga leonina. The sequence goes on from NW_023270825.1 coordinate 42,737,644, forward strand.
TAAAGAAAAAAAGATGAAAATGAGAAACAAACCCTAAGATGATTTGGTCAACACAGTGTGCTGGACTTGGCCTGGGGAAAGGCCTTGAACTTGGAGCCCTGGACTCTGAGTTCAGTCTTGGAGCACTCAGCATCCTACATGAGGCTCTCTGGTCATCTGTATGGAGACCCAAGCTCACTTGTCTCCTCCTCTTTTATTCCAGGGACAACGTCAGGGACTCAATTACTTTACAACACCTGTTCTTCATGGGAAAGCAGCCCAGACAACTGATGAGATTATTTTAAGCCCTCATTTAGGAAACCTCAAGTTGCTACAACTGGTGTTCTGTCCAACTGGATGAACACAATCAAAGTGGGTAGCCAAAAGGTCCAGTAATTGCTGTTGTCAGAAGATATTAATTATTTAGACAGAGGTATAGTATTTTAGGTTCACAGAATTCATTGTTGGCTGTGTCAACTAGTACAGAGAAAATATCAAGTAGATTCAAATCTCACTTGAAGAATTGAGGAGAAATAAATTATTTATTAGCATTAACACAAAGTGGGATCTAAAATTTCTAGTAGAGCTATTGAATCCTACAGAGTGTGTTAAGTCAAAGGTAGTATTAGGAGGAGCTGTTGCTACCTGGTCACTGATCCAGAGCCCCCAAGGCAAATCCGAGCATCGACAAAGTCTGCCTTGAAATAATGATAAGACAGAAAGACAATCTGCTAACTTAAGTGAAAAATCCATTTTGTATGGGGACTGTAATACACCAATCCATGTGACTATTTCATGGCATAGTGAAATGCATGGGCATCTGAGCCAGACAGATCTGGGTTCAAGTCCTGACCCCTGCACTTAATTGCTGAGTGACCTCGGGTAAATCTTGATCCCAAGGTTTGAGCTTTGGTCACCTCTTCTGTAGAGAAAGTGATTACAACCACACCTCACTGAGGTGTTTGCATTAAATTAGATGATGCATATAAAGCAGTTGGAATGGTGTCTGAGATACGGTGAAATCTCATTAAGTGTTAGTCATTATTATCCCATTTTACAGATGAAGCTCATAATGGTGAAATAATTTGCCCAAGGTCCCAGAGATAGAACATGGACGCAAGTCCAAATGACCTGGCTCTTCATATATGAATCACAGATAATGAGAGAAAAGGTAGTAAGAGGTTGCATGTATTTGGAAAGATACTCAAATGTATTCTCATTTCAGCAATATTTATAATCAATCCTGACCCATGTTAAAGGAGGAACAAGAAGTCTCCCCTTTGTGATTTGAAACTACCTGAATTAAGGGCTGTCATATTCAGTTGAGCAAGTTGTGCACTGCACAACTCAAGAGTCCCTTTCTCATAGATAGCAGCCTTAAGAATACCTGACTCATGGACTTCAGAATCATTATTATGCACTGGGACAAGAGGGCACTGGGAATGAGGAGCTAAATTTCAGAAGCTATATATTGTCAGGAATGCATGCAGATATAGTGAAAACTTTCTATGATTTCTAGAAGCACAGAGAAGAGTACTCAGTACCACTACCACCTCTTTTTGCAATGCTAAATAGTTCTCCCTTTGGAAAGGACCAAACACTTTTATAAATATCCTCATGATACTAGTTGTTACTTTGGTAGTGCTTAGTCACAACAGGATCCACTGTTAAAAGTTTAAAATAGTTCCTGGGCCAAAACCCTACAACAGGATTCAGAGGCATAAAGAAATTTTGTGAAGGATAAGATGATTTTAAGGGACTTCTTCTAATGAACAGTAACATGCCAGTCATCAATATTCCCCAGCCTTTGGGACTGGCTGGGCAATCCACTTGCAGACTTTAATTAGAGCTGAGGCTCCCCTCACCACAGCATTTACTGCAGTGCTGAGCATGTCCACCTGTGTCCTGGCAGCTCCCCCGGATCCCATGAGCCCAGAAGGACTGTGTGTCTGCATTTCCAGTGCCTGGCACGGATCAGGGCATCAATAAATGTTCAATGAATAAATGAATTTAAACTTCCTGAGGAAGCCTCTGATTATTAACAGATCTCTCATTTGCAGAAAATTCAGTTGAGAAATTGAATTTTTGTCAAAATAGAATCATAGCCTGTCCCAGGACTGAAGCTAAAAAATTTTTGTTTCTCCACACCACAGAGAGCCAAAGAAGGCCAGTCACTAGAGAAAAGTATCCCCCGAAACTCTCTGGGATGCTCACAATATTGGGTTCTTTCTAGCCCAGTCCAAGGAGACATATTCTACTCCACACCTGGAATAAGGCATGAAGTGGGAGGTCCCCAGAAGTCTTCTCGGGACTACAATCAGTGAATTTTACCTTTCAGAACCATCACCAGAGCTATGTTCTTTCAATTGCCTTTTCTAGGAGGGGAACATAATAACCTGGCACTGATCTCTTTCTGGCTTCCTGAAGTCTGTTGTGATGCAGGCAGAACGAATTTACTCAACATTGTTCTGCAGCCTCTCCCCCATTCTTTGAGCCCACTGCTATATGTTTTTTAATAAAAAATATTTTTAAAAATATAATAACTAGTAATTATAATAATGACAACTTGCATTCTTGTGCAAGTGCTAGGACACACACACACAGTAGGAGATACATATATATGTATATACACATACACACTGCTAGAATATATATGCATAAATATGTGTATATACATACGCTAAAAAGCTTTATATATACATAAAATCTCAATGAATTCTTAAGTAACGCTACCATGTTAGTTCCAGTAATACAATTCAATGCATGGTGAATTTGAAGTTCCGGAACTTTCATGTCACATAACTAGTAAGTGATGGCCTGTGGATCGGATCTCCTGTCTATAGCCCGAACCCCTACTCTTCAGATTCTGCTTCACCAGTAAAGCCACAGAGCTGTCTCCATGTGTTAGGGTCTTGGCGTATCTTTTGCAATTCATGCAATCCCCTCCCAACCTTCCAGCCTCCCAAATAATAAGTAACCAAATAATAAGATTGTCTCCCAGGGTGAGATTTCATCTGAGCGATGAAGTGTGCACACCTAGGGCTTTGATTTCATTCTCTTGGACTAAGCTGATTAAGTGCTGAGCAGTTTAGAATTTTTTATAATTTTATTAGATTAGATTATTAGATTCAGAGATGAAATGAATGGAGGTCTGACCAGAGACTAAAATAGCCAAATCCAGCTGCGTGGGAGGTTCCTTAGGGCTAGCTTTCAGGATTCCAGCACTCAATAATACATACAAAGTGTGACTCTGAACAACAGGGATAAAATTTCAATATGAAAGTAACTTTTATGGGCCCAGGAAACACTGTGACATGCTTTTGTCTTACAGCACCATGCTTTTGCTTTAATGAAACCATAGATTATCGATTCTCAGACTTGGGGAACAGTGTCCTAATGGATACGGTCTTGAGTTATATTACTACCAAAGCCATTAACTCGTGCAACTAAAAGCAAATGACTTCACCTCCCCACGCCTTATCTCCCTTGAACCTTTCTAGCGGAATTTAGAAAAATGAGGACGTTCAATTACAAAAACATTTGTGTCCACACAGAAAAGGGACAATAAAAATGGAATGTGTGACTGCTTCTTATGCTTCTTGCGGGTCTCCTGGGGGCAGGACTCCATTTGAGCAAAATCATCTTAGTAGTGTCTCAACAGACACAAAAATATTCACTGACGTGTGTAGGACACCGGCTGGCTCCTGAGTCATCCATTCCCTGTCTCTACACCTGTTCTTGAGGCACTGGACACCTTCCAGCATCGCTCACATGCACATCTCTCCCAGGCCTCGGGCTTCTTACCCTAATTTCTCATCCTCCCTCGAGTTTTCCATCTCCAGTTACCCAGGGGATGGCTCTACTTAGGTATGCAGAGTTAATACGCAGGCACTGCTTTCAGCATCCTCCTCTCCCAGGGTCTCCCTCCATCAGTGGTACGAGGTTCTCCAGGCTCAGAAATTCATTCTTCTCTGCCTCCCATGTCCAATCAGTCCCCATGGCCTGCTCATTTTCTTTGTTATCAATACCTTCCTCTTTATTTCTTTAGTTTCACTCTTAATCCAAGACTCACTACACCTCATTCTCAGTTTTTGGTAATGCCTTCCATCCTGTCTCGATGCCTCTGATCTCTGTCACCTATTTTCTACATACAGCTGCCAAGTCAATCAGAAAGAACCTTCCTCTTGCCAGCCATATAACTTCTGGTTTCCACAGCAGGGCTTTGACCTTTTATCTCTTCTCCCTACTCCATCAGCCTCACAAGCTTCTTCTGCATGTTGTTCCCCTGACATGGGCCTTGTCCTCCAGCTAAGCTCATTTGCGTTCAGGCTCCAACTTGCTTATTCCTATGGTTGGCATACCTGAAGAATTAATTAAACAAACGGATACATGAGACAGGTGCATTTACCCACACCTCAACTCTCTTCTGCTCACTCTGTCCCTCACCACCATAATCAGAGAAAAATACATTCATTCATACAGTCTTTGGAAACTGATCTTCACAGCTTGCTGCTACTCAGAACTGGTGTTATTCTTCCCTAGGTTCATGTTTCAGTTATATGACCTGCAGTTTCATATGTGTGTTCTCCTTCCGTAGGGCAGAAATTGTGAGCTGTTCACCAGACCCAGCTCCTCTTGTTGTAGGTAACTGGGCTCCATTTCCCAGGCTCCTTCATAGATCCTTAGATGTGGTCATGTAACTGATAGTGGAATGTGAGTGGAAGTGATGTAGGCCACTAATAGGCTGTAAAGGCTCAAGACCAGGTGATACATACCTAGGGTGGGGAAAGGCAAGGAGCAAGTGGCCTTGGGAATCAGGTGTTGAAGATGGCAGAATCACCACCAGCCTGGGCCCTTAAATAATAGAGAGAGTTGGCCACTGACATGGAACATGCAGAGAAATAAACTTCTGTATTTCTGGAGCCACTGCAATTTTGCGGGATCCTGTTACAGCAGCTCAGCCCTCCCTAAATAATTCATTCCTCAACTGGATTGCCAGTGCCCTGATTAGCTACAGCTTCATGAGCACTTAGGCCTACACTTGGATGTGAATCAGAATTGCAGAAAGGCCTCAGGGTAAGACCAGGTAATCTGGCAGAAGGTGCAAAGGCAGGTGGGCGAGGCTGAGCTGTGAGATTCATCATGAGCATGGATGCAGGCTGAATCACAGACAAGGAGGAAAACATTTTAGAAGAATTAATGTGTGGTCAGTGCTGGAGACTAATGAGGCAGAAGCTGAGAGAGTAGATTAAAACGGCACCAGTGATCACTCTCATTGGCTTCAACTCTATTGCTAGGTCTGTGAGGAACACAGGGTTCTATTCTAGAAAAGCTTAGGCTTTTCTTCCAATCATACCTGGGAAATCTTTGGGAGTCTTATTTCCACAGGTTCCTGGTTATTTCCTTATCTGTGCCATCTCCCAGGATCAACACAAGGTTGGGTCAAATTACAGTCTTCTGAGCCCCTGTAATAACCCTCCTCACTTCTCTCTCCTGGGCCCTTGGCTGTGGCTGAAGCCCTGACAGCTGGCCTTTTGACCAGGGCCTAAACTCCATCCCATTGCCAAGGACAAGCTAAGTGGAAGAAGACTGAAGAGTCTGTCCTGAACCTCCAGATTAGACCCCCTTCCAGGTACTGAGCGGGCACAGGAAGATCTCAGAGGCTGGTTGAGGGGCACACTGGAGAAACATTTTGGCAGTGAGTGTGCCGAGGCAGAGGAGAAAGGCAATGGAGGTAGGATGTCTTCAGAGCACTGAAGAGCTGGAATTTTTAGACTTCAGGTTCATTCATTCATTCATTCATTCATTCACTGAGTAAACACTTAGAGAATACCCACTTAGTTTCAGAAACTATGTATGTAGAATTTTGATGCTACAGAAGATTCTAAGTAGTACACCCATTTTTTATAAAGTCAAATGGAAACTAAGAGCAGGGTATATGACCATATCTCTCTACCACAAGGTCTTCGCTTGTTGAAACTGTTGACATTTTATACAAAACATTTGGCCTGGGCCACTTTGAGGTCCCTATCTTTAGCAGTCCATGGCTGGGAGGGGATGAGGTGGGAAGGGAGAAGCACAAGTAAAAGCCATGATCTGTGGGTAAGGATCATGCCCTCCCAGGAGGTCCAGGTGTAATTAACAGCCTAAGAGTCTCTGATACAGCAGCTGGTAGAAGAGCAGATGAGAGAGCTGAGACTGCTCTTGAAGGAAGATTCTTGCTACTGCAGCAATTTGGTCAGCAACACAAAATTAAGACAGGACTGATGGACAGCATCATTTCCTGGGCAAAAGGTCAGGGTGGTCTGTGTCCTCATATCAAAGCTAAAATTCCAGTTTTAATGATCAGACAGACCTTGGCCCTCCAAGAGTTAGGGGTATATTTTGTCTGCAAGATAAGGGGGGTGGTGAAGAGAGGCCATCACGTGTGACCAGAGCCAGCACAAAGAGATATCTAGCTCCCTCCACTTGTCACTGGGTCTCAAGGGGAGCCTTTCTTGCCAGTGATATTCCTGGGGGATCAAGTCATTCAGCTCTGTGACCAGCTTATGGCAGGCTAGAGCTTCACGGCCCTGTGAAGAAACATCTTGGACCCCACATTTGTACAACCCAGGTCAGTGATGCTTTCTTCACTTCTAGAAAGATATGCTCTTGGGAAAGGAATCCTTAACCTTAATCACTCTAGGGTAAGTGACTTTGATGATATAATATCGTGTTCATTCTAGGGATGTTTATACTTTAACCAGCCATGAGGACTCTTTATTGCAAAGAATGGATCCATCAGGTTGGAGAAGTATTCAAAGAGAAGGAACGTAAGTCTAATAACTGGGCTTTCCCACATGTTCCCCATTCACCAAATGGACATATGTAGGGAGGGACCGGAGTGAGGGCTTATGGGATTATATGTACTGGAAAGAGGTATGAAATAGAAGCTAAAGACAAAGGTCTATTCCTGCCTTCAAGATTAACTACCTGTAGGACAAGGGCCAAGCCATCTAGCCTTTTTGTGATATTTTTATTTATGGATAAAATTAGAATAACAATACTTTCTACTCTCACATGGGAATTATGAGGATCAAATAAGGTGACAGATGTAGACAATTCTACTAAATACATATAAGTACAAAACATATTATTGTGTTAATGTTGCTGGGAATGTGTGTGTGTGTGTGTGTATTTGTTAAACAGTGATGTAGAAAGCCACACAGTATCAACCAATCTTGGACCCCCCAAGCAGCAGAAAGTAACTCTTCCCACAAAGAAAAGCAAAAGGCCCACGGTGACCCAGAACACGCATGGGGGACAGGGAATTCAGGTCAGTGAAAGCTGACATGCCAAGATAAATCAAAGATTTATCAACTCTCTTCTGCTCACTCTGTCCCTCACCACCATAATCAGAGGTAATCCATGGTAAATTAGTAAAATAGACAAGGATTTATGGAATTCATGTTGGTGTTTTTTTTTTTTAAATAGCTTCCCACAGAAATAACTAATAAAGGTTTGCTGCTTAAAGTGAACTTCAGAAGGCAGAAACTAGGAACCACCTCCAAATATGAGCCAGGGCACTAAAACAAGAATGCCAATGCCAAGACAAAGCAGGCTAGAGGTGTGACAGAAACCAGGGGTGTGAAGCAAAACCAGTCTGTGGCCTAAAATAAAGTGTAATTAAGGAATGTCATCAGTGCCGCCGGCTGACTACTGAGGACGGGGACGGTCAGAGCTGTGCCGTCCATGGCATGAGATGAGCAGCATCCCAGCCCGCATGGGTAGGGGCAGTGCCAGGTCAGAGCATCGACACTTAAGACACAGGACACGAAGACAACTTCCCTTCAGGAGCACCTAGATAAGCTTACTGCTCCCCAGCTGAGGCTGGTGGGGATCCTAGGGATCTCCCTGGAAAGGGCTGCCCCAGACTCTACAGAGACCCTGATTGCTCAGCGCGCTCCAGGCCCGCGCGGACTCAGGCAGCAGAAGACCTTGTCAGTAACAGAGAACAATTCTCCATTTGGGAGGTTAAGAAAATAAAGGAAGTGAGTGACTTGCTTTCCATAACCTGCTTGTACCCTACATGTACTGCACAATTTCAGAAGCAAATGGAATGCAAAAAATAAAAAAAAAAAGCATAATTATAGTTAAAAAACTCAGAGTTTCAAATGGATTACTTTTGTTCCTTGGAATCTGTGTGGCCAGCTTCTGTCTTTCTTTAGTCTGTGCCCTGATATTTAGCAAGAGACAAGGGACCACGGAAATCACAAATGAAAGCTTCTAGAGAGCAATATATGGTGAGCTGTAATATGTTTACTTATGAATTAGCCTTTAATCAACAGATTTAATATTAATTAATAATTCATAAGCTGTTCTTGCATAGAAATGACATAATTATGTTTCTGATTCAACCCAAAGTGTCCACTGCAAAATGTGTAAAATGTTAATTAGTAGTGAGACTTAGTTAGGAAAAAAATTCTTTTAATTATGTAATAAGGCTCATTACAATGGGTAATCAACAAAGCTGCCAAATTAGTCCTCTGGTGGCATTTTTCTATATATAGCAAATAAACTTTTTTTTGTAAAAAATGTGCATCTGAACAGATTTTAAATTGCTTTCAAGAAGGGAGCAGCAGTAAGTCCCAGAAACAGTTAGAAATGACCTTGTAATCTTTCAATACTATGAGTCAGTAAAGGTGGCTCAGATAAAGGGAGAAAAAGTCTCAAGTATTCCCCCCTCCCATATTTGAACAAATGCTTAAAACTTCCACTGGGTTTGAATCGATGTTGTGCTATCTTTTGGAGACCCCAGCTGTTCCTGATAGAGTTCAAGTTGCCGGAGCATTATTGCCACCTATTGAATATAGAACGTCAAAGAAACAGAAAACATGATCCCTGCCTTTTATTGGTAAGACTTCAAAACCGGAGTCTCCATCTATCTCACGGGTGTGAATGTCATGGCCAAGGACTCCTCAATCCACATATTCATGAACAAAGATGCCACTCCATCCACTCACTCGTCATTCATTCATTCATTCATCCATCAAAAACATACTGATTGCTTTCCATGTTCAGGCCCAATGCCAGGAGCACAAATATGATCCAGGCATGACCTTTGCCCCCAAGGGGTTCTCAGGGATGGTTTGAGGAAGAGATTTGGCCTTTGAAAATCAGACCATCCTGGACTCCCTAACATTGGTGTCCCATCCTCACCACATCATAGTCACGTAAACTTGGGCAAATAACTTTTCTGAGGCTGTTTCCTCATCTACATGGGGCGGTCTTCTCTACCTTGTGGGGTTCTTTAGAGGTTCCAATGGGATAATAAACATGAGGGGCTTCGCCCCATGCATGGCAGAAGGCAGTGCACAAAGACTGCCTCTTCTTTCCATCTATTACATCTTGGGTGATAGTCAGCCTGAAATTAATACACATTATGATACAAAGACAATGGATTTTAAGGAATTGTCTATGGAATTTAATTCAAATTAATGAACATTTGTATTAAGTGCTGCAGTGGATACAGGGAACAGAACGGGAAAAGATCTAACCTCTCCTGCCAGGAATGTCAAATCTACTTCTCCTTGTCTTGGGCCCTCCACCCACACTTTCTGCCCACCTTGCTGGTCCTCATCCCACCTATGACTTTGCTTCCATCACACCCTGGTCTGTGATCAGTTCTCTAGCCCAGGATGCATCTCTCTGCCCCCATTTGTCACTCCTCCCCTCAAACTCCTAGCTCCTAATCTCTGCTGCCCATCCAGCCTGCAGAAGCCAGATCCATAAAGCCCCTGTAGGAGCTCAGGTCAGAATTTTCTAACCCCAACAGAGGGTGGAAATTCCCTCCCTCCCCCACTGTACCATGGTCCTTTCCATTAGGAAGCAGAGGAAGAATACAGCTCTGCCGGCCTGGGTGCTCCAGCCGAGGATAGGAAGTACAACCCTTTGGCCAACTCCAGGTCAGCCTCTGAAGGTCCTCTACCAACTTGTTCCCACCAAATAAGTGCCTAGTTAGTCCCAGAAGGGTTGGGGAGCTTTCAGGCCCACCTCCAGATGAGTAGAGTTCCAGCAACTGAGTGGGGGTGGTTGTAGGGGTCTGGGCCACCTTCCGATATATAGTGGCTCAGAGTGCCTGGCTCGCAGAGGGTGCTTAATATGTGTGAAATGTACAAATCCATGATTCTGATATGCCGGCCACCCGTTACATACAGGCCTAGCCCAAAGCTGGGAACAGCCAGAGCTTAATCACCCAGCTTAAGCAGACTTTCTGAGACCCACTCTGCCAGGAGGCTGCCAATTGTCAAATTTCACAGCTCTAGCAGAGACACTGATCCATTCGGGGGCATATGAGTTCATTGTGACAAATGCCTGAACTGTAATGAGATGAGGCTGCCACAGTGGACACATTCCAAGACTGAGCAGGGATCCTTCCAGGAGGAGTTTGGCCAGGCTGAAATGTATGTGTCCTTGCCTGGAGGCAGCGGCCAATGCTACTGAGATCTCCTGACCATGGTCTCCTGCTGCCAGGATATGCCTAGTTTTAAAAAGAAGGGTCAGAGGCTACACAGAAAAACCATGAGGTCAGCACCAGACCAGGGCAAGGGCAGAAATATCCTGAAGTATGTTGTTAGGCCTCAGCCAGTTCTACTACTTGCCCTCCTTTACTTACAAACTGCTTTTTTTTAAGGGCATAATAAACACTAAGGATAGATTGAATAGACGGATGGAAAAATGGATAGATTATATATAGAGAAAGGGAAGGCGTTTTAAAGCATGACACTTTCCCAAAGGTATGAACATTTAAAAATAAAATATAGGGGAGTCTGGGTGGTACAGTTGGTTAAGCGTCTGACTCTTGGTTTCAGCTCAGGTCATGATCTCAGGGTTGTGAGACTGAGTCCCGCATAGGGCTCTGGGCTAAGCGCAGAATCTGCTTAAGATTCTCTCCCTCTCCTTCCTCCTCTGCCCCTACCTGCCCCCCACCCCCCACCCCCGCTTGCACACACACATGCACGCGCTCTTTCACGCTCTCACACACTCTCTCTCTCTCTCAAATAAATAAATAAAATCTTGGCTCTATACTCACAGGGAGTCTGCTTCTCTCCCTCTTCCTCTGCTCTTCCCCCACCCCCTGCACACAGGCTCTCTCTCTTAAATAAATAAATAAATAAATAAATAAATAAATAAATAAATAAATAAATTTTTAAAAATAAAACCTTTTAAAAAAATTTAAAATAAAAATAAAATATAAACCTTTAAAAAGGAAAAGCCTCTATATGGAAACCCCTGGGACATCCCAAATTTGCCAGCCAGCCCTCAAACGCAGGTTTTCTGTCTCCAAATCATCATCCCAGGCTGCACTTACACATGGCATTACAGCCTCAGGGAAATAAACGTGGATAATCAGGTACTACTGCTTTAAGAAATGACGTGCAAGACACAAAACCTGTGGTAGAACCAAAGATGAGTTAAATAATTTGGGGGCAATGACAACAGCGTTCAGAAGATTGAGACAAGAGGTAACACTACATTTTTTGACTCTTAAAATAATTTCCCAATAACCCAAATTTAGCTTAAATCTACACAGCAGCTGCTGATAGTATCATGTAATTCTCCAGAGGCACCTCCTTCTGAAGACAGAAATTTAAATAACTGTATCAAATTCTGGTGAACTCTGGCCTTAGAAATGACCTTGAGACTAATCAGACCTCCATGTTCTATATGTAACAGACACCCAGAAGTGCTATATATGTTTGGGTAGGCTCCTCCTGGAACTACATTCATTTTCAAGCTGTAAAACCATGGCAACGATTTCTATAAAATCTGGATAATTCTGGTTTGTAAACATGCTATCGGTTTTCATTAGGATGGATCACATTACAAAGCCAGCTATAAAATCCGAAATGAGCAACAGTGACAGACTCTTCCCTGACAGCCTCCTCACTATCCGCCCCCAGGGTCACTGCAGGTACTGAGTTCCAGTCATGGCACATGGGACATTTTTGCTGTCCCCATGTAGTGACCAGAGCCATATGAACTTGGGGCACTGGCTGGCTCTGTAACTCATACGTTAGCTAGGGTTTCATACCCAACCAAGATGTAGATGGGTGGATTCACACCCTTTTACCGAAGTCCAAAAGGTCTCCCCTCAAAATTTCTCAGCTCCCCACAGGCTTATACTTTATATTGTTCTTAGTCCCAATTCCCTGCTTGTGCTGAAAATTTTTCAGTCTGTATCCCTTGTTCTCCACTCTGGAATTGATCCAAACTTGATACCCACTCTCCAAAATCCCTGCCTTCGAAACAAGTTCAAATCATTATATTTATTATTGGCAACTAAGATTTATTGAATGCTTATTGTATGTCAGACTCTATCCAAAGCACCTATGTGCAGGATATTTGATCCTCCCAACAACCCTTTGAAAGATACCCACAACTGTTACCTGTAGCAGAATGAAGATCTGAGGATCACAGGAAGTGGCATCACATTCTATACAAAAGAAAAACAACATGAAAGTGTGTCTTGGGCAGTCTGGCTGCCCCGGTCTTCAGTTTCTCATAGGCAACCCCATCCCTGCACCCCTATCTTGCTCACTTCTACTCTCTCCTATCCCAAACTTCTCGGTTATTCTGTCTGAGATTAGTCTGGGAACCTCTTTCTTATGCAGGGAAGTTCTGCTGCTTCAGGGCACCTACTCCCAACCCCGCATGTACAAATGACTGTAAGGCTCAACAGAACAAGCTGACTTGGTCTCCATAGCAATGTCTTTCCTGAGAAGGTATCTGGGGTTATAAACAGCAGGTTTGGTTAAGATTGTTATTATGGCTTTTCTGTTGTTGAGATACCTGTAAGGCCCAAGAAACCAAACCAAACATCAGGAATAGAACTGGAACGATTTGTGGACACTTTCAATATATTTAATTCTTTTACATATATAGTGCATTTTCATGTTCTAAATTCAAAGAGGTTCAAGACAATACATAGTGAGAAGTCTCCCTTCGACCCTGGTCCCCAGCCAGGTCCTCCCCCTGAGGGCAACCAATTTTATCAGTATATTCTAGGGATATTTTAGGCATCTATGAATAGGCCAATTTGGATTTCACCCTTCCTCTTTTTATTACAGTGGTTTTAAAATGGTAGCATGCTATGCCACTGTTAGGCACTTTGCTTTTCTCACTCAACAACAGCTCTTGGTGGTCCCTCCAAATCAGGACATGAAGACTTCTGTGTTCCTTGCTACGGCTGCATAGTATTCTCTTGAGTTCCATAATATATAAGCCAGTCCCCAAAAAAGGGACATTTAGGTTGATTTGAATGTTCTGTTATTATAAACTACAATTAATAACTTACAAACTACAATTAATAACTTACCATATCATCTCACACATGTGCAAGGAAAAATGCCTTTTAAAAAGTCATAATAGAAGTGCTATAAAGGAAAACAGAACCTATCTGCAAAACTCAATAGATACAGCAGGTCTCTCACATCTCGCAAAAAAGAAAGCATATTCCAGTGTGTTCCCTCACCTTTCCTTCTCTCCCTTAGCCTCTTTACCCGTCCCTTGCTTCTCTCCAGTCTCGGAGGAAGGCTTGCCACACTCGTGATGGCTTCTCCATCAGGGATCCGCTTCCATTTCGCTCTCTGCACAATCCCTCCCTCTGAACCCTTTCCTTCCCCTCAGCCTACAAATATGCTAAGTCTGCCGAGCAGAAAACCAACCATCCAACCAACACCCTCCTGACACTGTTACCTCACTGTTGTCTAGTCTGCTTTTTAAAAAGTGAATAGTTGTGGGGCACCTGGGTGGCTCAGTTGGTTAAGCGACTGCCTTCAGCTCAGGTCATGATCCTGGAGTCCTGGGATCGAGTCCCACATCGGGCTCCCTGCTCAGCGGGGGGTCTGCTTCTCCCTCTGACTCTCCCCCTCTCATGCTCTCTCTCTCTTAAATAAATAAATAAATCTTAAAAAAAAAAAAAGTGAATAGTTGTTAAGCACTCATTATGTGTCAAGCACCATTCTAAGCTCTTTATGTGGATTAACTCATTTAATCCCCAACAATGCTATAAGGAAGGTAAAGATATTATCTTGCCCATTTTTTTACAAATGAGGAAAAGGGCACAGAGAAGTTAAGGGACTTACCCAAGGTCACACACTAGTAGGTGATAGAGCCAGGGTTTGAACTGAACAGCCTGACAAGAGTTCATAAGCCTGATCTCTACACTCACCCTTCGCCCCCACACTTCTCGACAGAGTCGTCCCCACCAGTGCCTCTGCCTCTCACCTCTGTCTCACCCCTTAGCCCTCCATTCTTACTTGACCAACTTCCACCCTTGCTATTCCACGGAAACTTCTGGAAAGCTACTAGTGACTTCCTAAGCACCAAACCTGAAGAATCTTATTTTACAAACATTAGTTTCTAGTCACTCCACCCAACAAATAGAAAAAAATACAAATGTAATAAGACATAATTCCTACTTTCAAGGAGCTAACAGTTTAGTAGAAGACTAAACAAGGTAATCACGACACAATGTGATCTGTGTAAAAATAAAAATATGCATAAGATGTAGGAGAGTGTTCACTCCACCCTGAGTGGTCCAACATGTTTTGTGAAAATGATGGCACCTGAACAGCATTTTGAAGGATAAATAAGCATTTTCCAGGCATATGAAGGTGGAGAGAGTGTTCTAGAAAGACTGTGAAGGACAGTTTGAAAGACCCTGGTTCAATATTGCAGGAAATAAGCATCACTTGAGTCTAAGAAGAGGAGGGTGAGGGTGACTGATAGAGAACATGATGGAAGAAGAGGCTGGAGAGAGAAGAAGGGCCTTAAATGTCCTACAGAGGAGCTTGGATGTCACACCAACAAGGAAAGGAGCTGGCACACTACCTCAAGTCCTTCCTAATCAACTCAATTGCCCTCAGAATTCCTGTGCCTCTTACAAGCCTAGTTCATGCCCTGTTTCAAAATACTATAAAAATATCCCAACTGGTTTCTCCATCTCCAGTGTTCTCTCCACCCTATATGCCATCACCAGGCTAATCTTTCTGCTGGTAGGATATATGCCACATCCCTGCTCAATCACTGCTATGATTAATTTCCCATGGTTTTGTGAACTTGATTTAACTCAAATCTGGCATTCTAGACCCTCCGTGTCTTAATCTAAGTCCCTTCTACCTTGTTCCCAACCTGTCCTCTGCCTACCCTACATTCCAGTTAATCTCTTCTCCCAGCTCACCCTTGTCCCCATCCAGAGCATTTCTGCTTAGGAAGCCCTCCTGGCCTCATTTTCCCATGGCACCTCCTCTAGAACCCTCCTCCTGGACCCTGGCCCTTCCAGGAGCAATTTACTCCTCTTCCAGACTCTTACGGTGTTTTATCTGTACCTCTCTTTTGGCTTAGTTATTTATCTATTTATTCACTCAACATTTGTCAAGCAGTATTTGAGATCTACTATGTACCAAACACCGTACTAAGTACTGAGTATGCAGAGATGACCAAAACAATTTTGACACATACCCCTGGGGACATTTGGCAACATCTAGAGATATTTTTGGTTGTTGCAACTGGAGGGAGAAGGGTGCTATTGGCATCTAGTGAACAGAGGCCAGGGATGCTGTTAAACAGCCTACAAAACATACAACAGCCCCCACGACAAAGATTTATCTGGCCCCATATGTCAATAGTGAGGAGGTTGAGAGACCTTGTTAAAAAAAACAAAAACAAAAACAAAACACTTTGGGGTGTGGGTGGGGGTGGAATCTGTGTATTGTGTTGTTTAGTATCCTCCAAAATATGCAACATAATGACTTGATACATAGTAGCTCTTAAATATTTGTAGGAATAAAAATGGTACCCTTAGGATGTAGGAAAGGGATAAGTTTTAATTAGGAAAAGCAATAAGAAATATTAGTTAATTTCAGAGGGGAAATCATAGCCTAAACTTCCTTGCTATGTGTATGGTAAATTAAGTTAGTATTTTATGTTCCATTGTTGTGTTTTCTTCATTATAATATTTATCATATAAATCCAGCAACTTACATAACTCACTGGGAAAGCAAGGGATTAATTAGGCAATTTCAAGATGCATAAATACATTAATATTAACAAAATATATATGGTGTTGAGGGAGCACATTAAGGGACATAAATCGAAGATAATATAACAGAGCAAACTTACCAGTGAAAAACAGGCTTGTAATGTCTAGAACTATTCTTTTGTATTTAATAATGTGACAGATTCCTGGCACAATCCTCCTATTCACTATAGGGCTATTAATTTCATCATATGCACCTTGCGTGAACCTGCTTTATTGCATTTGTGATTATAATGTGAAGGGTCCTAAGAGGTCACTGCCATGGCAATGACTTGGCATCCACAGCTTTTGAAATTGTTCCTGTGCACAGAGTGAAGACAAACATCTGGCAACAGACAGGACTCAGGATGTGCTAACAGAGGTCTGCACACAGACATGGATTTCGGGGTCAGGCTAATTGGAAGCTCCAGCCAAGTCCACATAAATGGAGGATTTTCCTGCCCAGCTGTCTGAGGAAGATTTGACTCAAAGGCATACATCCTTAAAATTCT
The DNA here is from genome assembly GCF_011800145.1 of Mirounga leonina. Taxonomy (NCBI): domain Eukaryota; kingdom Metazoa; phylum Chordata; class Mammalia; order Carnivora; family Phocidae; genus Mirounga; species Mirounga leonina. The sequence continues at coordinate 42,754,195 of NW_023270825.1, forward strand.
AGCCTTAGAAGCATACCAAGATTTGACCTAATTTGACCCTTTTATTTTACAGGAGTGAAACTGAGGCAAAAGAGTTGATGTGGGCTGCCAAAGGCAGAGAGCTGGCTAGCAGATGCCTGGTTTGGGGGCCTCCTGACTTCACTATGTCTCTCTGAATTATCTCACCATTATATTCTTCTGATTTTAAATATATCTCCTACTATTGAATGGAAATCTTACTTAATACACCTGTTGCTAGTCACTTATCTCTTTATTTCAGTTATTGTTTGATTTCAGCAGCATTTTATAGTTCAAAGTGGTGTTGTATATATTCCTTTAACCAAAAATGGATGTGTGAATATATTGATTTGCTCATTTGTTGATGTCTAATGGTCAGGGTATATATAGCAGCCAGTTTCTAACCAGGAAAATAGAAAGTATTCCAGATATTTCAGAGGGGATTTAATAATACAGGTAACTGGTTACAAAGGTGATGGAGGGGTTGGGGGGCTCAAAATACAAAATATTCAAAGATAAGTAACCATAGAGGCCCTAGAGGAGCTAAGGGGAAATGATGTCACCATGGCTCCCGTTCCACTGAACCTGGCTGCTGAGCAAGAATCAGGAAAGACACTCGCTGCCCACTGACATGGCTTTCATTGTTCTTAGTGCTGCCCAGAACTGGAAAATAAAGTACCTTCTCCCTTTCTCCCAGCTTTTACTCTCCCATCAGTACCTCCCACTGGGAGAATCGAATAAGCCAACTGGCTAAAAAGCCTGGGAAATGTAGTTTACAGGCTTCCTGCCCCAGAAGTAGAGAGATGGATAAAGAAGGGTTAAGCATGAGCTCAGTGACCAGAGACAGTATCTGGTACACCCACCAATTGAAAATTGAGCTTTAGCTTGTGTATCTTCTGTAAGAGCAAGCTGCTCATGTATTTAAAAATGTATCCTTTGTTGCTCCCATATCTGCCAATCCCCATCCTCTTTATTCCTATTTTCTTTTTTTTTTATTTTTTTAAAGATTTTATTTATTAATTTGACAGAGAGAGAGAGAGCACAAGCAGGGGGAGTGGCAGAGGGAGAGGGAGAAGCAATATGGGGCTCCATCCCAAGACTCTGAGATCATGACCTGAGCCGAAGGCAGTCGCTTAACTGACTGAGCCACTCATGTGCCCCAATATTCCTATTTTCTTCCTTCCTTCTTCACAATCTATGTGCTAAGCAATGTGCTTGGCACGGGGAATGCAGAAGGAACCCGACCGTGTTCCTACCCCCATGAAGGTTATATTCTGGTGGAAGGTAAGACAAACAAACATTTTGAGCTCTCCCTAATTCCTTCCTTTTCTTGTTATTGTTCTTGTTTTCCCATGCCTAACTTTCCCAGGATAGTAATTCCTTTATTTACATGACATACCAATGCTGCTTAATACCCATGCTTTAGAACACTGTCTACACTTCTACAGTGAATATAAAAAATTGTCTAATGGAGTGCTCTTCCAAAATTAAGAGAGGACACTAGTTAATGAGTGTGTGTAATTCCCAGAAGTAGGTTTGAATTTCGTAGTCTTATCCTGTGACTCAGTTTCAAAGTTTTCTGTATCTTCATTGTAATCAATTTGAAGGGTAAAAATAAATAATAGATTTTGTTACAACAAAGAAGTCAGAACCATCCTTTATAGAGTTCTCTCATAGATCTTCTCTGAAAAAATGCATATAAACGGATTTGTTCGCTGATTCAACTAAATTTATTGATGATTAGCAGTGCACTGACGCCTGGTGCTGAGTACACCGAAGAATCCAAGAGTCAGTGCTCTCCAGGAGCTTGTGGCCTCGTGGGGGAGGCAAACAAGAGAATGTACAGTGACAGCACAGGGTATAAAGTGCCGAATGGTGGGGTAAGCAAACAAAGAGAAGGGGGCCCTACGTCAGCCTGAGGGCTCAGGGAAGGTTCGGATGGATTGGAAGGGGGCATACAAGTCAAGTGAAGAAGGGGAGAGGAGGCCTTTCAACGTGGGGCACAAAGACAGGAGGGTCATGAGACAGGCGTGAAGGAGAGGCAGAAATGACTTCCCCGAAGAATAAATGTGATAAAATGGTTGCCAGCAGGAGGTGGGTTATGGAAGGATTTAAACACTGTGCAAAAGGCTTCATTCTGAAGGAAGTGAGCCCCCCCCCCCCGCCAGCTTCAGGGCAGAGAATAAGATCGGTCTGGGAGCCCATGGGTGGAGGGTGGACTGGAAGGGATTCAAAATGATAGAGGGATCTGCTGAAAGACATGGGGGGCTCAGCTGAGAAATGACACAGATGAGAAATATATAAGCTAAAGGGGCAATAAAATACAGTGAAAAGAGGAGAGCTGTGAGAGCAGAAGAAAGGTCTAAGATGATCCCCAGGATACAGATCTGGGAGACCAGCAGGCAAGCGATCCAATGACCAAGGTAGGGAATACAGGAGTAGGACAAGTTCGAGGACAGGGAGTGGGGTAGTGGGAGAGGGCAGGGGGAGGAGAGGAGTTCAATGTTCAACATGCTGAATTTCCAATGCCTAAGAAGCATCCCAGTGTTTGGTGGGAAATGTGGAGATGGAGTTCTGTCTACATGGCTTTGGGAGTTATCTGTTTTATAGTGAAGCCACAGATGTGGAGGAAATCACACAGGGAAAAGAGGAGACCAAAGATAAATTTCTCGAGAACCTCAATATTTAAAAGATATACAGAGTAAAAGAAACAAAGAAAACTGGCAAAGAATGGTTGGAACTGCAGGAGAAAAATCTGTGTGCTCTCTGCCTCATCTCATGAACCTGCATCCTCCGAGTTGCTTTTGGAAACTAGTGGACCATCCTTCCACTTCCAATTGTTCCCTGAGTTCTATTAATGGTGTCTTCAAACTGTACTACAAACCTGTGTGCCACTCACTAAACTACTGGTAGCATCTGGGTCCTGGTTCAAGCCACCATCTGCTTTCCACCGGACTATGCGATTTATAGTCCCTAACCCCCTTCCTGCCCAGCTGGAACCCACAGAACCTGCCTGTTTTGCTCACATAGCACAACAGTAGCTTATTGAAGGAATGGATGATTGAAGGAATGAAGGTGGCACTGCCTAATGGTGCAAAGAAATCAAGAAAGTATTCTTTGCATTAGGCATTCTGGAAGACACTGTGAGGAGTAGTGGAAGGTATCAGTGGTTATGCCTAAGTCCCTGTGATGTTAGGGACAGTGATTACTATTACTGTCTGTGACAGAGTTACTCCCATATCTTTAGGCAGAAGAGCTGAAATTAAACTATTTCTTAAGGTTGAGAATAAACCCTTAGGTATTTACTCTCCCCTTCCCATTGAGGATGGGGAATTTTGGCTGGATGGACACAAATGTCCATTATACCCACTGCCTCACGCTTTTAAGGAAATCACAGCTTTAATGGCCCAAATCTTGAATCTTCCTTATGGATCTTCTTCAATCTCTCACTAAAATGTTGATATCCCATAAATTTAAATGCCCTTAACGAGACCCAGTACCAAACCCACTGCACTCCTAACATCCAGTTTCTGTGTCACATCCCAGCAACCTTGAGGAAGTCAGGTAAGGAATTCTGCGCCCTCTACATTCGGACTAAAGGAGTAGCAGCTTTCAGAGCGGAAAATCTGCCTCACCAGGTAAATGTCGGCCAGACCATTACTGCACCTCTCTGCAACCTTTATGAGGTGTGGAGTGCGTTTTAAGAGGGAAAAAAAAAAAAAAAGTCCCCCCACAGGATTTCTCTTGAGTCAACTGCCGGAGTTGGCAGAGACCGAGACTGAGTTGATGAGGAGGGAGGGAGGGGGCTCTGCTGTAGGGCTGGAGCTTCATTAGTGCCTGGCAACACAGACCTCATGGAAGGCTTGTGGGGAGGCTCCCCAGGATTCCCAGGTCTGGGGACCATCTCCAGAAAAGGATGAGTAAACGAGTGTGGGCCTCAGTGCGGGAGTCAGCATGCCTGGGCAAGAACCGCGCCCGATATTTATTGTTCTGCCGCTGTTTCCCGTTACGGACGTCCCCTGAAGGCTCTAGCAGTGGGCACAATTTTTCAGACAGAAAGTTAGTAACTCAACTGACATCCACCTAGGCCCCTTGGCAAGCAGGAATAAAGCTTGTTTTCCCTCAAAGTGACAACACAGTGATAAATAGGTCTCCCGTCTCTCCCTCTGTTGTAATACTCACCCTCTGGCCCTGCCGGGTATGAAAACTGTTTCCAGCAGCACCTTGCTAGAAAGAGGCGTGTAGAAACCCTGTTCTCCCAAACTGCCCTCAAAGGAGGCTGGAGGCACAGAACTGGATTTGGAGCTTTGCGACTATTGACAATACCAGGTTTTCCTCCAGGTCTTTCCATCCCAGAGGAAAACCCAAAGACTGTCAGTATACAATGTAACCCTCCGTCTCGGCCGCACTGTGAGGAAAGTGACTCGCCTCCAGGGTGAGGTGAGTCCGAACAGCTACAGAGCAAACCCAGTGAGGGAGAGGGCCCAGAGAGGAGATGCTGCTTTGCCAACAGGCACTGAGGATGGTAGCAAAGAAATGGGGTCCTCGCAGGCATTCCATTCTCCATACCGAAGACAGATGGCAACCAGTCTCCCCAAGACCCTGAATTTGTTCTAGACTGACTTTCAAAGGCCACAGAGATTCTCACAGAAAAGCCCTAGAGTCCTGGGCAGGTGCCTTAAAAGCAGCTTTGTGCAGAAGGAAAGGGTGCTTCCTGCTCTTTGCTGAGAGCGCTGTGACCCAGGATTCCCACGTCTCGCGAGTCTGGGCTTCAAAGCATTGCCATTTTAGTGGTAACAACAGACCAACCAGCAAACTAAGAAGGTGCCTCCCTGGCTCACATCCACTCAGCGTTAGGAAACCTTCCAATTCTGTCTCCCTGCCAAGCCCTTCTTAGGTCTTAACTGCCGATTTAGGGAGGGTGCTGTGTGCTCGTGAACAAATCCAGGCCCTGTTCAGCTGCGCTCTGTGGTTGAACCCTGAGCCCACTTCGGAACCACTCGGAGAGCTCCGAAAGATGGAAACATTCAGATATAAAATCCACCTCCACTAGAGGTGGAGCCTGGGAATTCTACCTCATCTTAACAAGCGCCTCAGATGCTTCTGATGCAGCCGTCCAGAGGCTAGCTTGGGAACCACAGCCCATAGAAGGACGGGCCCCAGATCTGAAGTCAAATGCCTTCTTTGCAACCAACTGACTAGATATTTTGACAGGCCATGGTAACATCTGCAGGCCTTAATTTCCCCATGTCTCTGACACGGGTAACCTACTGACATTTTTAAGGCGGTGGTTAGGTATTTGTACCGTCTTGCTCCCTTCTAAAGCCTGAGGACTCTGCATGAGATTGAGGGTCCCGAGAAGAAGAAAGTAGAGCTTTTGCAGCCACGCCCCCTTCAAAACAGGGTGAGAGCCGAGGCTGGGGATCGGGGCCTTTAAACTTCCAGGAACTTCTCACGTTCCAAGGCACCCCAGGTCTGGAGAGTTACAGGGAATCAGTGTTCTCTCCGCTGTATTTTCCCATCGCCCTCCTCCCTCACTGCGCAGAGAAAGACAGACAACTCAAAGAAAGGAAGGCGCCTCAGATCCTCCTAAGATGCATTTCCTTGGGGCACAAAAACCTCCAGGTGGCATACAAAAGGACACTGAAATATCAGTGTCCGTAAAGCCCACTGGAATTGCCATAACAACCCTCCCATCCATTTCATTACGAGATACATTTCTAGCCCAATTATTTTTATGTTTGATAATTAACCATAAAATATGCAATATGTGTATGTATATATATTCCTTTGATCAATAAGTGTGCTAATAATAATTCTATTGAGAATTTAACCCATAATAACTTTCTAACCAAGTGCTGTGGTGACCAAAAAATATGAACAATTTAAAATTTTCAATGTATATACATAGTTTTGTTGAAGAATGATAGGGTGATTAATAGAAGACTTTCAAGCATAAAAATATATCACATTAGGATAAAGTTCTGCGGGAGAAGTGAAATGGAAACACAATTTCAAGAAGAAAAAGAAACACTGTAAAACTTCCAATTATTAAAAAAGAGCTTGTTCAGGTGTTTTTTGAACCGTGGGTATTAAATCACTCTGGTATTTAGACTCCACTGGGTAAACGTAAAAGAACGCTCTAACAGTTGTATTCTAAAATGTCCGGATTCACAATATGCCAGAAATTACATCCTTTGCAGCTCTTTAATTGACATGAAAAACATCTGATACCAATTTGAAAAGGTGGTCATGGCTTTGCAGAGGTTTTTGCGGGGGCACACGGGAAAGGACGTGGAAGACCACTGGGCTGTATCACAGGGTCATCCTCTGTGCCCATGGGGAGAGAATGCGGAGTGACCCAGAGACAGGGGACACCATGGCCCTCCCCAGCCCCAGGGATCAGGCCAAGACAGAGCCAGAGGGAGTGCAAGTCAGAGCAGTGTTCTCCCAGACAGGTGGGCCAACGCGGCTCCCCAGTCTCCCCGTGTGCGTGTGTGGCATTCAGGGATCCCGGAGTTTCCTGGGCTCACGGCAAGCACTGGGTGATCAGCCCCAGAGCCTGCACAACAGCACAGGCGGCCAGACCCCAATTTACCCCCCGATCGGCTGGTCCACGGAGTAGAGCAGCGAGTGTCCAGAAGTCCCAGCCCCTGCCTGGGGAACCTCAGCGAGTCCTGCCAACACGCAGGACTGTCTTTGTGGGGAAGGGATAAGTGAAGAGCTCGGCAAGAGTACCTGATCATTAGGGAGAATGAGTCATCCAAAAGAGAGCGATTACAACAGCTCTGGCAGGAAATTTAACTTAGAAAACCCTGACGGTTTAGGGCGCCTGGGTGGCTCAGTTGGTTAAGCGACTGCCTTTGGCTCAGGTCATGATCCTGGAGTCCTGGGATCGAGTCCCGCATCGGGCTCCCTGCTCGGCAGGGAGTCTGCTTCTCCCTCTGACCCTCCTCCCTCTCGTGCTCTCTCTCTCTCATTCTCTCTCTCTCAAATAAATAAATAAAATCTTAAAAAAAAAAAAAAAGAAAACCCTGACGGTTTAAACAGGAAAGAGGCCATAAACCAGAAGAGACTGAGGTGTTGTTAATTGGGACGACTCAGTTTTGTGCTCCCCAGCGGGGTGGGGACTCATACAGAGATTCTAACTGGCTGGAGAAAATAATTCACGTTGTCTTTGCTCAGTGAGTGTCATGTGAGCAAATATGTCATCATCCAATTACACCTGTAAAACAGAGTTAATGATATTCACCTTGCAGCGTTCCTGTAAGAATGAGAGAGAATATATAAAAGACACCCAGCACAGATGCGGCCCATGAAGGGCAACTATAACTGATATTATAAAGTCTGTCAGCCTCCACCGCTCTCTATGAGGTGATGAGATGCCCAGACTATGGTCTCTGGGTCAGTGTTAAGCTGACCCCACCTTTTGTGACACCAGCACTCTGGGTACTGAAGCCCACTTCTTATGGAGGTGAGAGGCCACCTCTCCTGTCACATTCTGTACATTATCCCTGGGTACCTGGATGCTGCTCTGGGCTGCAATATCATACAGACCCAGAGAGAAACCAGTTCTGAGAAAAAGTCCTAGGGCATTGTTATTAGCAGGACTGACCCTTAGGACAAGGTGTTCCCACAGAGTGCCCCATCCTTCCTGCAAACAGGCCCTCAGTGAGCCCATCCCTGGAATCCCCTGATAAAGCCAGCCCCCAGAGCATGCAGAAAGAACATGCAGCCCCAGAAGCAGACTGGCTGTCAAACTACTAAAACATAAGCTTCTAGAATACTGCCCAGACCCTGTGCCTAACTGCGTATTTTTTCTCTCAAAGAGGGCCATCCAAATTGGAAGCAGTTCAGACTCCACAAAACCTGGATCTGCCCTATCCAGATGCTATTTCTACTCTCTCCTGGTGATTAAAAGAAAAAAGAACTGGGGGCCTCACAAGCTGCTCTTGTAAGAAATCCCTAACTTTGCCAGCAATAAAGCACCTCCATGGACGGAGAAGCACTTTCATGTTAGATTTTCTCACCAAGTTCTCTCAGATAATGAATTCACTGACCAAATATTATTAGGTACCCATCAAAGACAAGCACCAGGCAGGTCCTCCCTGCCCATGCCAGGAAGATCCTGCAGCCAAGTACGAGATACATGGTATTGGCACAAATCAAATCTACAGGTACATTGTCTGAGCAACCCTCAAATTCCTCCCCCTGGCCGATGGTCAGCCTTGAGGCACCAGCGCATGCTCCTCTGCTGTGTCAGCTCCCCAAGACCCATCAACTAAAGGGTTGACACAGCAGATGTGGCTTCGCTGGCTACTAATATTTTAGTATATCCCTCCTTCTAGTTAATATTTTCCACTAGGTCCCTTCAGTTCTATTGGTCTTCATGAGGGACCCTAAACAAACCGAGGAATAGTGACCATTCTGATCATCTGAACAGAAAGCCCAGATGATGGGCACCTGGGTGGCTCAGTCGTTAAACGACTGCCTTCGGCTCGGGTCATCATCTCAGGGTCCTGGGATCGAGTCCCGCATCGGGCTCCCTGCTCAGCAGGAAGCCTGCTTCTCCCTCTCCCACTCCCCCTGTTTGTGTTCTCTCTCTTGCTGTGTCTCTCTCTGTCAAATAAATAAATAAAATCTTTTAAATAAAAAAGCCCAGATGAGTTTGGATGACCCTTGGAATGTTCTCCAACACACATGCAGCCATATATAGGTAGATCTTGCTTGAAGGAATATATCTAACTCTAAAACTTGGGTCTAAACAAAAGGCCAACTGGGAATTCTAATTCCTTTTACAGGATTGATGAAAGATAGGATTCAACAACGGTGTTCTCCTAATGCAACTATAATTTCCATCTATAATAATTAATTTATACACAATTGCTCAGGAACACATCCACTGGCTAAACTGAGTTCAAGCATTCTGTTCATTCAACAAAAATTTATTGAATACCTACTAAATTGGGAGAGATTATTCTAGGTGCCAGTGACACAGTAGTGAACAAAACAGATGACAGTCATTTTCATGGAGCTGACATTATGACAAGTGTAGGGGTAGACAACAAGCAAATATGCAGTATGCTAGGTAGGGATAAGTGCTATATAAAAAATAAAATTAAGTAAAAGGGATATTGGAGTAACTAGGCAGTGAGTGGAGTACTATATAGGGAAGGCCACTCTGCTAGATGATGTTCGAGCTGGGAAGGTCTAGATAGAGGAAAGAAAAGGGCAAATGCCTTGAAGTCAGAGCATGCTTAGTGTGTTTGAAGAACAGCAAAGGAGACTGGCATGGCTAGGCCTTGGTACAGCTGAAATCAGTCAACAAAAGGGAGTATGGAAGGCCTGACTTGGAGAACCAGCCAGGACTTACGACTGAACTTCCTGGAGCAGGCCATTTGTTCTTAAATAGCTCTTGATAATGCCCAGCATATAGGCAAGACCCAGAATTGACCTGACTCTTCCAGAAAATTCAATCATAAAATGCTAACCCAAGTTTAGGAACTCTAAACACATTTTAGATTAAAAAAAAAAATTTCCTTCCAATATCCTGTAACTTGACGCCGGAATTTCCACGGCAAGTTGGGACGTGGTACACAATGCTTCCTTCTCACTGAATAAATGCGCGGTCAGCTGCCCAGGCCGAGAGAGGAAAGGATGGTGCTCTCACATACTTGATTCCACTCTGTTTTTGATTAGGTCTTTGTGTTGCACCACCAACCCCCGGAAGACTCTCTGATACACCAGCTGCTGACAGCCTGGTATGCAATATTCACTGGAAAGGTTATGCTATGACTCTGACCTCCACATTCCCCATAATAAATGTGAATGGGCTAGGAAGCAAATTAAACCCGACCCAGCATCATTCCTTATCCAAAGAGCAGGATTCTTCAGATTCCCACTTTCTCCTTTGATGACTTACTCAGTCTTTATCCTACCTTTAAAGAAATTCAAATAACATCAACAACTTTCAGGACTTATTTTTCCCCCTTTGTATCTCTGAGGAATTCAGTTACAGTGTATGAGAAAGGCCATGGATTCAGGACTCCTGGATTTTCTGCCACAGTGATGTCAAAGAAAGACCGTTTCTTCATGTGGGGAAGTTATAGGTCATATAGCATGTTGGCTGTAGGACGTTATCAGGTAGCATCTCAGCAAGAGATAAAAACTGCTTATAGAAACTGCTCAACTAGGCAATCTATCTCCCACAAGGATTTTGGCTTCCTATCCAAACAGAATAATCTGGAGGTAATTTAGTAAATAATGACCGCAAATCCCAAAAGTTACTTACAAGTTTTCATTTTGTTTTTTAAAATGAAAATAGCTTCTATAAAATATAAATAATTCTCATTGTAGAAGTATATTAAGGCAATCCAGGAAAGCATGAAGGAGAAAGTAAAATATATATATATTTCAACTGATATCATCACCCAGAGATGACCCATGTTAACATTTGGCGAACATTTATTGAGACTTCTTTTTTTGAGTATACACACACACAATTTTACATGAATAGAATCAAAGCCGACTTAAAGATTTAGGACCCACTTTATTCCCTCTCAAGTATCATAGATAACTTTCTAAGTTATTAAATAGAGACCTAAATTATTATTTTAAGAGATGCATAATATTCCATTATATAAATTGTGGGAGTCGTAAAATTACTTACCTACACTCATGCATACAAAGAAATATGGCTTCTTTATGGGTCACGAGTGGACCCATTCACCAACCAGTGGAGAAAAAAATAATTTAGTCCAAACTCTCAGAATCATCCCATATTGTAAACTATCCCCAAAGGATAATATTCTTCTGTGGCAAAATGCTCAATCTCTCACATTCATGCCTCTCTCATGGCTTCTTTCAAAGAAAGCATCTGGCTATATGGCAAGAGAGGATATAGATCATGTGACATTGCAGTGGAAAGGGAGAAGGATTCCCAGCTGCATCTCCTTGGGGCTTTCTGGATCCTAGCTAGGACTTCCAGTGTGTGGCAGGTCTTACCTGCTCCCTGAACTGAGGCTGCTGAGGTGCAACTGGCCATTTTCTTTTTGTTCGAGCAATAAGCAAACCCACCCCTGCTAGCACCTACCACATACCACTGTGGTCAAGGCCATCCCCAGAATGGTACGGAGCTCCCAGGCAACTCCATCAGACTTAGGGCTGACCAAGAAAACACACTTGAAAGGAGGCTCAGGATACTGTTAAAGACAGAAATTTTGTAAGCCTGGAGTGGCTGCCCAGTTATCCCATCCAGGGGGCAGGCCTGCTGTGGTCTCAGCCAATTGACCCTGATCTCAAAGGTCCCAATTCTGGTAGTTTCCTCCACCTGCCCAAATCTCTACCCTTTCACTGGTGCCCTCAGCACCTCCATACCTCCTTGAGGTCGTAGTGTCTCGTACTTCCTTGGCCCAGAACCCTCTTGATAGTAGTGCCTGTGACCAGTAAAACACCATCCTGTTGGGTTTATAACTTCCCTAGAGGATTCAGGTGTCCCACAACCTGTCTTCCTATCCTTTGTGGAGGTCCAGAGTCCCCCATCAGAGTCCTTCTCTCTGCTCTGTGTCCCCATGGTACTCTATACTCACCCATCAAAGCACCTAGCACACTTCCTCTTCTCAGCTGCAAGCTCCCATGAGGGTAGAGACCGTGTCTTCTGTATTCTCTATTGAGCTCACACCACCCCACCCAGGGCCAGAGGCATTATAGATGCTCAAAACACACTTGAGAAATGGACAAACAAGAGAACAAATGAAGAAAGGTCTATATAAATGAGGCTCCTGCACCAGTGGGACCTCAGGAGGGCCATTTCTAGTGAGGAATGCTGTTTTATTTTCTGGGTCTGTCAGAACCCAGATGGGATCCCTGCACAGAATCTTGTTCCCACCCTGACATAAGCTTCACTGTGTCTGGACACCAGATTGGATACTAAAGAACAGGAAACATGAGGAAGTCTAGGTGTTCAGAAACACACTGTTTTCTGACACCTAGAGAGAAAAGGAAGGCAGGAGGGGGAGGGTGGGGGTAGGGAGTGGGGGAAAGAATGGAGGGAGGGGGAAGGAGGAAGAGAATGCAAGCAAGCACTGCCGCGCTCCATCTCTGCCCTGCTCTCACATTATAGCGTCTTACACTTATGAAGGGGTGAGAATCTACCCTTCCTGATTTATCAAACAACTCTAATAAGTACGCTTTATGGTCTGGGTCATATCCTTTCATGAGCCTCATTATTTTAAAACAGTTTTACAGCATTGAGAAAATAAAATGTATCATAAATTGTTTTTCACTAAGTGTCAATTAGCAGTTCTGTTTAAGTACTGCTTCTAAATCCAAAGCAAGAGAGTTGTTTGTGCTAAATAATATGTTGCTATGATAGGGTAATTGTCAAAAACATAAGTTCACATATTTTAATCCACTGAGATAAACTATAAAAGTCTTTGATTTTCATTAAAAAAGCACTGTTTTGCCAACCTCTGAAAAAAATGCTTCTGGATTTCTCCCATTGTTTGTTTCCCTGATTAAAAAAAAAAAAAAAGTTGCTGGGGCATCTGGCTGGCTCAGTTGGTAGAACATGTGACTCTTTTTTTTTAATTTTTTTTTTTTAAAGATTTTATTTATTTATTTGCGAGAGAGACAATGAGAGACAGAGAGCATGAGAGGGAGGAGGGTCAGAGGGAGAAGCAGACTCCCCGCCGAGCAGGGAGCCTGATGCGGGACTCGATCCTGGGACTCCAGGATCATGACCTGAGCCGAAGGCAGTCGCTTAACCAACTGAGCCACCCAGGTGCCCCAGAACATGTGACTCTTGATCTCAGGGTTGTAAATTCAAGCCCCATGTTGGGTATAGAGATCACTTAAAAATAAAATCTTAAAAAAAAAAAAGTGTTACTGATATTTTAACACAAGTGAAACATGTAAATATAATTGGCTCTCACCAGCAAATAAATCTGGAGTGGGGGGCAGGGGGAGAATTAGGATTTTCCTTGTACTATGGAATAAGCTAGGAAAGTTTACTAATTATCTTGCTTTATGACAACTGCCTGTGCTCTGGATGTATTTATTAAAAAATCCCTTAAACTATCTTAGAGGTATACTTCTAAAGCAAAATATTATTCATTTCTAGCTTTTTGCGAGAGTAAAATACTGACATCTTTTTGCTAGATGGAGGCGGGGAGGTGTCACCCAGCCATGCCATTATCTCCGACCCAGGACAAAACTGACTCCAAACACAGTGTCCCTCATGGCCCTCATTCATCTCTGCTTCAGCCTGATGTGATACTGGTCTACTCCCCAGTGTCACCAGCACAGTGTCCCCGGCCCCGCCTAAACAGTCTGCATTGGAAATTCTGGGATGTGGTTACCTTCTCTTCCATTGGGATTGTCCTTCAATCTTGCTCTAATAAAACCTCATCCAGGAGAGCTGCTCTCCAGCATCGTGCCCACAGCTAACAATACTGGGACGGTGTATACTTAAAATATTCTGATGAGGGTATATCTTACGGTAAGTGCTCCTACCACACACACATATGCATAAAATAACAATAACAACAACAACAACGGGGGTAAGAAAAAAGGAAGTGATGCATAGATACATCTATGTCCTTGAAGGTGGAGATGATTTCACAGGTGTACACTTCTCCCCAAATGCAGTGAGTTGTGCACACTAAGTATACACAGCTTTTTCCATGTCAATCATACGTCGATAAAATTGTTTTTAAAAAATTAAAAAATTTTTAAATTAAAAAACAACAACAACAACCTTGTCTATCCATGGCTCTCTCTCAGTTGATGGCCTAGCATAGCTGGCTGCTAAGATCTGTTAAATTTTTCTTCCTCCAAGACCACCACTACTGATCGTAGGCTGTATAAACATCAGCATTCTATTCACCCAGGAATAAAAGATAATCATTAAGAGGCATCATGCTATAAAATTCTATTTCCAGGCTTATAAATGCAAGTTATAAAAGATGGTACATCTAAAATTAGTAAGAATAAAATGCTACTCTAGAAAGGCTTTACTAAAACCAAAGCTGATAACTGAGTTTATAGCTGGTCAAAATCAGTATTTTCATATTTAATAACAAAAGCAAAGAAATAGTGGAAACATAGAAGCCAAGAAAAGGTATTTTGGCAGAAGGGTCCAGATCTTAGAGTTAATGAAAGTTTCCCTACACAAGCCCCATGAGCTTAGGCATCTTGATAACATCACAGATGGTATTTCAAAGCCAAAATGCAATTGCAGAGCTAAGTAGTACATGTTTGATAACTTCAAGTTTCAAAGGAGATTTCTACATCTTCTCAAAAACCTTTGAAATAATTATGTAAGGATGTAATCACAATTTTCCACTAACAACATTTCTGGAGATGTTGCTTTGGTGTATCTCAAAGGAATCACGGTTTGAAACAATGTGATTTGATTAAGTGTGGGAAATTTTCCAGGGTGAGTGCATTAGCATGTAATTCATGTTTTTATACACAGATTATGAAATGCACATTGCTATTTAGCTTTCTCTCAATTCTCCTAACTCCTCTATTTTTATCCCTTTAATTTTTATTAAAAGGTCTTCTTTTTTCACCATTATTTTCCTTATTCCTAACTTCAAACAAAGTATTTATATGACCTTATTTTCTACTAACCCTTGAAAATATATTTCCCTACCAGCCCCCAACTTTCTTTGGTGTCATTTACCTGCAACAATTCTTGGTAGTGGTGTCCAAATTCATAACAGTTACCATTTATTGGCTGCTTACTATGAGCCAGGTACCGTATTATCTCACTTAATTTACCAAAAACACAGTTGTAAATTCCCTTGTTCCTTTTGCTTGGTAGAATTTGTTAAAACCTCGTTTATTAGTGTGAGAATTAGCAGCAGCTTCACTGCTTGGAGTAGACTAAAAACACAATCCACTCTGTATTCAAGTCCAGAGACTAAACGTGGCTGCCGGGTCCAGCTGGCCACAGGAAGCATCTGGATGATTTCATTGAACACCTTTAGAAATATTTCTCACTGGGCTAATTCAAGGAAAATGGCTTGTCACAGATTATATCTGACTATAATAAGTAGCTACAATGCTTTCCCAATAAATATTGTAAAATGAAACAGGTGTGAAGCCACGGTTGGAAAATCAGCGGCCAAGGAGTACTGCAAGAATTACGGGCCAACCTTCCAGCAGAAGGCCGATCCCTAGGTTACAGCGGGGATCCATGTTACCAGAACATTTCCCCCGGTGCTTTCAAGAAATTCATCATTTATTCAGGCATTCATTTAATAAATATTGACATACTATATAAAGGCACTCTACTGGGTCTTAGGATGACAGGAAGCTGAATGCATTTCAGTCTTAAGGAGTTGCTGACTGGTGGGAATGAGAGGACCTGATAGGATCTGGATGAAGCATTGCCACCCCAATCTGTACAGAATGTGTCCTGCTGCGTGTAAAGAAAACCCAAATCCCTGAGTTGAAGGTGGTGCCAAAGGGCAGTGAGTCTGGACTGGCTGGAGAGAAAAGGCCTGCGGAGGATGCTGAAAGAAAACAAGGTGGGGGTGCTGGAATCTGGAAACAGCTCTCCTTCCCACCGGAGCAGGTGCCAGGGGGGGTTAGGGGCATGCAAGCTGAGAGTGGAGACCGGGCTGGGCAGCCTCTAGTGACTGCCTGCTGTGTGGGAGGAGGTGGAGCAGAGCGGGTAACAGGCAACCCTGGAGGAAGGCCATTACCAAGGGCACAGTTACAGGCCGGTCGGCTGGCTTGTTTGCCTCCATGATGTTCTGTGAGCTGTGTGCAGGGCCAGCCCTGAGAGAGGAGTGAGTAGCACCTCCAGGATCTAATACAGGGCTCAGAAGGGCTGAAAGTTAGTATATTCAGCGAAGTTCCCAAGAAGTGGAGCTGTGAACTGAGGAGCCACCCACCCTGAGGCTTATGAGTCCACACAAAGGAGAACCAAGGTGATGAGGAAGCAAGTAGCCCTTGAGGGAGAGAATAGGCCCTGGGATTCTTCTATGCTCCCAAGATACGCATGATGATAATGATGATGCTGCTGCTAATGTACTGAGTGCTTACTATGTCCGAGCATTTTTTCTTAAAGCTTTACATATGCTAGCTCATTTAACCTTCAGAATAACTGTAAGCGGTAAATATTATTATCCCCATCTGACAAATTATAAACCTGAGCACAAAAGAGGTAATAGAACTTCCCCAAGGTCTGACTGGTAATACCCAACAGAGCTAGATTTCTAACCCAGGTTGTCTGCCTTTGACCCATACTGTTAATCACTCAGCAATTCTTCCCCCTTGAAAAGGTCATGCTTCAGGGAAATGAAAATCCATATAGTCATGATGCCAGCCGAGTATCAGTCAACACAGGCAGATAACTGGGACACCTTGGCCACATAAGTGCAGGACATGGCTTTGGGTTCCCAACAGTTTATTTGTTTAGAAAGTCTTCACCCTGCCTGATGTGGAAGTAGAATAGAAGAAGTTCATGCTGAGGGTGTGAAGATGTCAGTAGGTCCTAAAAGTCAGTAGAGCGGCAGGATAAGGGTCAACCCTGTCCCCCCATCCCGCCATGATGCTCTCTGTATGAATGAACAATGAAGGACATTTTGTCACAATTAATGTGTGCATCAAGTCTTGTCCGTATCCAGAGCATGAGCTTCCAATGGCCAACTTCTCTTAAAATTCTAATACATCATTTCTAAGGATAGAATTACACAAATGTACTTCTCTAGTAATTCCCTTATATCTTAAATTATAAGATTTAGAAGACAAGGCAAAGAAAATATAACTCCTGGATTTCAGGTATTTTTGGTGGAGGATGGAGGGGAAGAAGGATAATAAAAGAATATTAAAAAAGGTTTATGTTTACATAAAAACCTATACACGAATGTTCATAGTATCTCTGTTCTTAATAGCCCAAAACTGGAAACAACTCATGTCCTTCACTGGGTGAAGTTAACAAACTTGCAGTACATCCATCCCATGGACTACTACTCAGCAGAAAAAAAAAAGATGAACTATTGATACATGCCAAAAAAAACCCTGTACTTGCTACTCATTAACCTCCATTCCTATGGGGCTGACCACCTATCCTTTCTTTCATATACTCTTAAGAATGCTGGGAGAGGGGCGCCTGGGTGGCTCAGTCAGTTAAGCGGCTGCCTTCGGCTCAGGTCATGATCCCGGGGTCCTGGGATCGAGCCCTGTGTCAGGCTCCCTGCTCAGTGGAGAGTCTGCTTCTCCCTCTCTCTCTGCCTACTTGTGCTCTCTACCTCTCTGTCAAATAAATAAATAAAATCTTTAAAAAAAAAAAAAAAAAGAATGTAGCAATCCTATAATAGTCTGGAAAATTAAGTACTTGGGAAAGTTTGTATTAGGCATGGCTGTTATCAGTGTTACATTAAGTTTTGTATAAGGAGTAGTTTGCTGGATCTGGCTTGTACCATTCATGAAAGCTAGCTGGGCACATCTCTCCCCAACTCCATGTTCAGTGACATCACAATGTTAACTTAAAATTAGTCATGATTGGAATATTTATATCATGGAAATCAACAAATCAGAGGTTTCCCTTACCCTGAGAGCTAGTTATTAAAGCTGAACCAGCACACCAATGTGGATAAGTCACCTAAGATGTTCTAAAAGACTCCAAGAGTGGCCATTGTAGATAATCCAAGACAGGGAAGTCTAAATCAGTTAATGTAATCCTCACTACCCCACTGACAATCAGTTCTGAACCAGACACATTTCTGAAACCAGAAATAGGACTTGAGTGGAAAAACCTGGGAGGTCTAAATAGGGAAAACATTTGAGTTTTGATAAATAAAGTGCTTTCACATTGCCAAGGAACATGAAAAAAATAGATCAGTTCCCGAAGTCCTGGGAAAATAAAATGGTACCCAGCACAGTGCGACAGGTTACTGAAAGGGAAGAAACCTGATCAAGGTCATATTAGGCCACCTGCAGGTGCTGTGTATCCATCTTGAGGACGGTAACTCAGCCTACAGAAATCATTGCCTGAATGCCTTACAAAAATTTTTGATAATGAAAAACCTGTATCCTAAAAAAGCATTTGACAAAATCCAATACCTATCCATGATAAAAACTCTCAGCAAACTAGGAATAAAGGGGAAATTCTTTCACTTGATAAAGAATATAAAAAAAAACAACCCTACAACTAATACATACCTAATGAAAAAATACTTAATATTTTCCCCCTAAGATAAGAAAAAAAAGCAAGGTTGGTTCTGTCTTGTTCAACACAGGACTCTCAGAACTCTTACTCAACATGGTACTGGAAGTTTTATGTTGCAATAGGTAAGAAAAAGAAACAAAAGGCATATGAATTGAAAAGAAGAAAATAAAAATGTCTCTATTTGCAGATAACATGATTATCTATGTAGAAAATCCCAAGAAATTTACAAAAACAAAAACAAAACAGAAAACCTTCCTAGAGCAAGTGAAGTCAGCAAAGCTGTAGGATACAAGATCAATATAAAAAAAATTGATCACATTTCTATATACTGATAATGACACATGAAAAATGAAATTTAAAACATAATACCATTTGTAATCATGCCAAAGAAAATGAACACTTAGATGTAAACTTAACATGTACAGATCTGTATACTGAAAACTACAAAATACTGATGAAAGAAATCAAAGAGGACCTAATAGAAGAGAGAGATACCCTGTTCATGGATTGAAAGACTCAACACAGGGACTTCTGGGGAAGATCTTAAGCTTATCTTGTCCCATGAGTACAACTAGATAATACCCACATCAGTGTCAATAACCCAGAAAATGACCTGACAACTGGCAGGTTCTCTACAGCTAAATGTGAGGAAGAGGAACACAGTAAAGAGGGTAGGAAGGGAAGAGACATAGTTGGGAGCTAAATGGACCCGAGGGATGGTCCATGGGAGGGAGGGATACAGCAGGCATGGAGAGGGGAGAGAAACAGACCCTCACACCAAACACCCCACACTTGGGGATCTTTCATGGGGAAGACAAATCTCCATAACATTTGGTTTTGAAAGCCAGAGGGCCTAATTTCTGAAGTTATTACAACCAGTGGGTCTTAACACCTAGAACTTTAAAAATCAGCAGGCTGGCTCTGGGAGAGTGTGACGGGCAATAGGAAACGGAGTCTCCACCCCTAAAGAGCCAGCACAACAAAAAGCCCCAGGGAGGTACAGCATAGAAGCAGCAGTTTAAAAAACACCTGGGGCATATGGGAGGGAGAGTTATTTACTAATCTCAGAGTACGTGCTGGAGGGGCAGGTATCTTTTGGAGACTTCTCCAGGAATGAAGGAGCTGGCAGGGACAATTTCCCTCCCCCACCCCCAGCCTAGATATGTGGACACCTATGGAAACCAGGCTAGAATCAATACTCTCCATCTAGCTTGCTAACAGCATGCCCCTCCCCATGATCTCCTATAGACTTGCCTCCTCCAGCCCTGTGGCAGGAGTTTTCTAAAGTGGCTCCAGGTCTCCTTCCATAGCAGGTCTGCTCAAACCTTCCTAATACCATGTGCCCCACCCACACATTCCCCTATGGACTTCCCTCCAACATGCCCTTGGCCGGAGCCCATCCAAAGCAGTGCCACAAGCCTAGCAGTGTGCAAGCAGCCCTGACAGGGGCCAGTACCACTCCAAAGTGACCCCTGCCTCAGGAAGAGGGGACAATAACAACATACTGTCTGACTACAGACCCAGCAATAGGCTGGGGGCAGACATCCGGTCTGAATGCAGCCCCCACCATCCCCTCACCAATGAAAGGTTCTCAGGGACAACACAGGGAAAGCACCCTGCAGTTCCATGCTACTGCATCTCTGGAAAACGTCTGGCCTGACTAAACTCAAGCCCAAAGCAGCCCCAGACTGGCCCACAAACAACACAGGGACCAAACCCTGCCGACAACAGGCAAAGAGAGCCATTGCAGACAACTGGACTAAAGGCAAAAGCAGCTCAGCCACAACAAAAGGGTGCACAGAACACACATAGACACCACTGTAACACCAGGTTCTGGTGCACAGGGGACATTGCACTGTAGGGCACTACAGGACCTCTTCTTCATAAGGCCACTGCTTTCAAGAGCAGGAGATGTAGCTGACTTTCCCAACATACAAAAACAGACATAGAGGGTTAGACAAAATAAGGAGACAGAAGGATATGTCCCAAGTGAAAGAACAGAACAAAATCAAAGTAAGAGACCTAAGTGAAATAAAAATCATTAATATGCCTGATAGAGAATTTAAAGTAATAATCATAAAGATACTCACTGGACTTGAGAAAAGAGTGGAGGACCTCGATGAGATCCTCAACAAAGAGATATAAAACATTAAAAAAAAAGAGAGAGAGATGAAGAACTGAGATGAAGAACTCAGTAACTGAAATTAAAAATACACTAGGGGAACCTCAGTGGTTCAGTTGTTTAAGTGTCTAACTCTTGATTTCAGGTCAGGTCGTGATCTCAGGGTTGAAGGATTGAGTCCCATGTTGGGCTCTGTGCTGGGTGCAGAGCCTGCTTAAGATTCTCTCTGCCCCTCCCCGCCATCCACACATGCAATCTCTCTCTCAAAAAAAATTAAATTAAATTAAAAAATAAAAATACAGACACATGAAAAAGTGCTCAACATCGCTCGGCATCAGGGAAATCCAAATCAAAACCTCAATGAGATACCACCTCACACCAGACAGAATGGCTAAAATTAACAAGTCAGGAAACAACAGATGTTGGCGGGGATGCGGAGAAAGGGGAGCCCTCCTACACTGTTGGTGGGAATGCAACCTGGTGCAGCCACTCTGGAAAACAGTATGGAGGTTCCTCAAAAAGTTGAAAATAGATATACCATATGATCCAGCAATTGCACTACTAGGTATTTACCCCAAAGATACAAATGTAGTCATCCGAAGGTGTACATGCACCCCAATGTTTATAGCAGCAATGTCCACAATAGCCAAACTGTGGAAAGAGCCAAGATGTCCATCAACAGATGAATGGATAAAGAAGATGTGGTGTATATATACAATGGAATATTATGCAGCCATCAAAAGGAATAAAATCTTGCCATTTGCAACGACGTGGATGGAACTGGAGGGTATTAGGCTGAGCGAAATAAGTCAATCAGAGAAAGACATGTATCATATGACCTCACTGATATGAGGAATTCTTAATCTCAGGAAACAAACTGAGGGTTGCTGGAGTGGTGGGGGGTGGGAGGGATGGGGTGGCTGGGTGATAGATATTGGGGAGGGTATGTGCTATGACGAGCGCCGTGAATTGTGTAAGACTGTTGAATCACAGACCTGTACCTCTGAAACAAATAATACATTATATGTTAAAAAAGAAGAAGAAGAAGATAGCAGGAGGGGAAGAATGAAGGGGGGGAAATCAGAGGGGGAGATGAACCATGAGAGACTATGGACTCTGAGAAACAAACTGAGGGTTCTAGAGGGGAGGGGGTGGGGGGATGGGTTAGCCTGGTGATGGGTATTAAAGAGGGCACGTTCTGCATGGAACACTGGGTGTTATATGCAAACAATGAATCATGGAACACTACATCAAAACCTAATGATGTAATGTATGGTGATTAACATAACACAATAAAAAAAATACACTAGATGGAATAAATAGTAGATAAAGGAAGCAGAAGAATGGATCAGCGACCTGGAGGACAGAGTAATGGAAAATAATCAAGCTGAACAGGAAAGATAAAGAACAATAATAATAAATGAAAATAGACTTAGGGAAATCAGTGACACCCATCAAGTATAATAACATTTGCATTATAGGGATCCCAGGAGAAAAGAGAGAAAGGAGGGTAGAAATTTTATTGGAAGAAATAGCTGAAAACGTCCCAAATCTGGGGAAGGAAACAGAAATCCAGACCCAGGAGGCACAGAGAGACCCTAACAAAATCAACCCAAAGAGGTCCACACCAAGACACATAGTAATTAAAATGGCAAAAAGTAGTGATAAAGAGAGAATTTTAAAAAAAGCACAGTTACATACAAGGGAAACCCCAAAGGGCTCTCAGCTGATTTTTCAGCAGAAACTCTGCAGGCCAGAAGAGAGTGGCATGATATATTCAAAATGCTGAAAGAAAAAAACCTGAAACCAAGAATATCCAGCAAGGCTATCATTCAGAATAGAAGGAGAGATAAAGGTTTCCCAGATAAACAAAAGTTAAAGGAATTCATGATCACGAAACCACCCTACAAGAAATGCTAAGGGGATTAAGAGTACACTTATGATGAGCAATGAGTAATGTACAGAATTGTTGAATCACTATATTGTACACCTAAAACTAATATAATACTGCATGTTAACTATACTGGAATTAAAATTTAAAAAAAAAAGACAAAACTGACATACAGTTTTATGCAATCTCTATCAAAAATCCTCAGCAAGATATTTTGTAGATACAGACAGCATGGCAAAGAAACTTGAATAGCTAAAACAATTTTGAAAAAGAATTAAGTGGGAAGAATCATTCCAACTTCATAGACAAAAAACAAAACAAAACAAAGAAAAAAGAAGAACCTTGACTTAAGTCTTTTATCTTATACAAAAATTAACTCAAAATGAATCACAGACTTAAATATAAAATATACAATTAAATATCATAGTGCTTTTATAATTTGTCCAGCAGGTTTCCAGTCATTACCAAAGACCATAGGGCTTGGGCGGGGGGCTGGGGGGGCGGCAGCAAAGGTGGGGGCTCAGGGACGCAGGGGAAACTATAAAACTTTTGGAAAATAATAGGAGAACTTTGGGATCTAGGGCCAAGCAAAAGATTCTTATACTTGAAAACAAAAACATAATTCATACAAGAAAAAAATTGATAAATTTGATCTCACCGAAAATAAAAATTTTGCTCTGTCCACCTAGGTGGTCTAGTTGGTTTAAGTGTCTGACTCTCGGTTTTGGCCCAGATCATGATCTCATGGGCCATGGGATTGAGCCCTACATCAGGCTCCGCTCAGCTGGGAGTCTGCGTGAAATATTCTCTCCCTCTCCCCCTACCCCCACTCAACATGTGCTTTCTCTCTCTCAAATAAATAAATAAATCTTAAAGACTGGAGTTTAAAATAAAAAAATAAATAAAAAATTTGCTCCATAAAAGACCCTCTTAAGAAGATAAAAAGACAAGTCACAGACTAGGAGAAAAGATTTGCAAAGCACATATCCAACAAAGGATCAGAATCTAGAATATATAAAAACTCAACATTAAAAAACAATCTAATTAGGAAATCAGCAAAAGACATGAACAACATGTCATCAAAAGGGTATACAGATGGCAAATAAGCACATGAAAAGATGTTCAACGACATTAGCCATTAGGGCAATGCAAATTAAAACCACAATGAGGTATCACTACACACCTTTCAGAATGGCTAAAATGAAAAACAGTAACAGTACCAAATATTGCCAAGGATGCAAAAACCTAGATCATCCACTGATTGCTTCTGAGAATGAAAAATAAAACAGCCACTCTGAAAACAGTTTGGCAGTTTTATATAAAACTAAACATGCAACTACCATATATAACCCAGCAACTGCACACTTGGGCATCTTCCCCAGAGAATAAAAACTTATAATTCATGTTTACATCAAAAGCTATACACAAATTTTATAATAGCTTTATTTGTAATAGCCATAAACTGAGAACAATCCAGATGTCTTTCAATGGGTAAATGGTTAAACAAACTGTGGTACATCTATACCTGCAATAAAAGGATGAACTACTGGAACACACAGCTTTAGACGGATCTCCAGGGAATTATGCTGAGTGAAAACAGCCAGGGTGAAAAAGTCAAGCATTTTATGATTTTATTTATACAACATTCTTGAAATAACAAAACCATAGACTTGGAGAACAGGTTAGTAATTGTCAAGAGTCAGGGATGGGAGTTGGGAGGAGGTATTATAACTATGAAAGGGCAATATGAGGGATTGCTGTGGTGATAGAAATATTCTTCACTTTGACTGTATCAGCGAGATATCCTGGTTGTGACAATGTATTACAGGTTATAAGATGTTAACATTAAGAGAAATGGAGTAAAGGATACACAGGATCTCTCTATATTTTTCTTAATATATGTTAATCTATAATTATCTCAAAATAAAAAATCTAATTTTTAAAAAAAAACTGTATCTGGGTAACTTGACTGTTCCCTTTTTCTATTTTAGCTGTATTTTTGCTTATAGTGTTTTGTAAGTTCCTTTAAAAATATTAGCTTATTTGTACATTTAAGAGACACTAAAAATACCTGATCATTTGACACAGTAATTCCAAGCCCAAAAATATATCCTAAGAAAAAATCCAAAATGCAAAGATATTCATTGTAACATTATCTATTAGCACAAAAGCCTGAAATAACTTTATATTCATCATCTAACAGGGATTAAATAAAATATCATATTCAAATGATGGAATATTCTACAACCATTAACAACGTTAACAACAACAACAACAAACCATGAATGAAATGTTAAGATAAAAATGTTTAATATAATGTTAAGGAACAAAACAAAAATGGAATATTGTATGTTCAATGTGATTTCAATAATCTACAGTGATATGGATAGAAAAAGGAAAATACTCCAAATGTAACCACAATACTCCCTAGGTGATAGAATTACGGGTGAGTTTTATTCTCTTCTCCTATACTCTGGTTTTCCACAATGAACTTATCACTGGTATGGTCTTGGACGAGCTGTTATCCTTTCTACGCCTCAGCATGCTCACTCATAAAATGGAGACAATAATAGCACCTTCCATATATTTGGTATTATATCTAGAGTGCTTAGCAAAGTATCAAAGACACAATAAATGACAAATAAATGTTACTTATTTGGCAAGCATATGTGTGTAGTACCTACAATGTATTCGGCACTCTTCTAAGATCTTTCCAAAAATCAACTCATTTAGTCCTCATCACAAGCCTCTGAGGTATGTGCTATTATTATTGAAGGAGAAAACTGAGGCACAGGGAAATTAAGTAATTTGCTCAAAATTATACAGTTAATAAATAGCAAAACCAGAGTCTGAACCTAGATAGTCTGACTCTAAAGTCTGTGCTATTAATCATTACACTATCTTGCTTTGGTTGGTTATTATACTTGTGGAGTAGAAGTAAAACTATGAATCAGATCTAAAATAATGGAAAAGGCAGAATTTTTCTAGAGATATATGGTTAGTGACAATCAGCATGGGGAAAAAATGGTGAAGCAGATACTTTGCTCTACCAGAGTGCTTATGGAATTTGGAGTCATATAGTTTAAACTCTGGTCAGTTCCCCAGTTCTAACCTTATATGGCCTTGTATAAATTACTTAATCTCTGTGGCACAAATTACTTATCTGTGAAATAGTATGTAAAAATATATCTACATTTCAGACTTATTGAGAGGATTACTAAGATAATACATTAAGGTAACTCTATGTAGTACACACTCAACAAATGCTTGTTTCCTTTCCATTTGTTAAGATCTAAAACACTGTTTTTAAATAGGGCAGAGCATATTCAGATAATCACATAAAAATGTATGCTTCATGATAAATGGACCATCTCCTGATTATCACCAGCAAAATAAAATTGATGCATGGTATCTAAGTGGCTTAATGGACCATCTCTACTACCTAACCCAGAGTTCCTGGAAAATGCAGAACTTATAGGGTGTGTAGATATAGCATCTCTTGGATCTTGAATACCCAGCATAAAGAGCAAGTGCATGATTCTTAGTAACACTGTTTACTTGATAAATACAGCAGACGCTGTAAAACATCCACTGGCAGGGTCCTAGGACTTAACATCAAAAGCAAATATATACCATCTGTTCTTTATGAGGATTTATGAGCCAATAAAAATGGGAACAATAGATTACTGTATCAATATACAATACCAATATAAAAATAAGGCTCAAGAGACACTGGGATAAAATATCTGGAGCAAAAGAAAGGGAGAATGATAGAGTATAACTAAACTATATGTAGTTTAGTACTGTGATATTATTTATAGCTGGGGACAGATTATCAGGGAACCTTAACTAAAGTTTTGTGACCCATGAGTTTCCTAGTCACAGGGAAGGAAAAGCCTTTCCCACACAAGGTATGCAGCTGATGGAGAATGGATTATCTGCCATAACACAAAATGTGTTTTACATTGATCATTTTAACAATCATGAAATTTCACTGCCCTGAGAATTAGCAAAATCCTGTATCTTGAAGTCATATATGTCAAATCTGTGAAAGTTGCAATGGAAAGAACATAGCCTTTGGAGTTAGATGGGGACTGGCCTACTGACTCCCCTCCTTACCATCAAGGTGACTTTGAGTGAGACATTTAAGCCCCTGTAATTCTCAATTTGATTCAACTATAAAGTGAAAAAAATTACTTAACCATGGAACATTGTTATAAAGATTATAGATTAGGTATGAAAAGGGCACATATCAGGTGCCCACTAAATCATAGCTGCTATTATTATTATTATTACTATTATCATCACTCAACTCAAAGGAATCAAAACTCTTTAAACATCAATAAACAATATTTCCTGTGACAAGATTTCAAAAAATAGCACAAAGATCACCATCTTCAAAAACAAAAAAGGAATTAAAATGGAGTACTAAAGATATTTAAATAACCCAGAAGCAGCAGGAAAGGAGAAACAAAGGAACAAAAGACATGGAGAACAAACAAAAACAAATCATAAAACGGTTGACTTATATCCAAACATATCAATAATTACATTAATTTTAAATGGTCTAAACATACAAAATAAAAGACAAAGATTGTTAGAAGAAAAAACAAAACCACCTGGCTATATACTGTGTATAAGAATCTCACTTCAAACACAGTAATATAAGTAGGTTAAAAGTCAAAGGATAAAAAAAGTTATACCATGTGAACACTAATGAAAAAAAAGTGATGAAGTAACCATATTAATATCATACAAAGTAACTTCAAAGAAAATTATCGGAGATAAGGAGGAACATAATATCATGATAAAAAGGGTCAGTTCACCAAGAAGACATACATTTCTTAATGTATGTGCAATTACCAATACAACCTCAAAATATTAGAAGCACAAAGTGATAAAGCTGAAAGAAGAAATAGAAAAAAATCCACAATTATCTTTGGAGACTTCAACACTTCTCTCTAGGTAATAGATAAAATTAGTAGACAGAAAATCAGTAAAAATATAGAGTACTGAGCATCACCAGTATATCTAATAATATTTAGAAAACCATTAAATACACATTTTTATGTGCACATTGAATATTTACCATTTATTTAGAAATAAACTTTAACAAATTTAGAAGAATTGAAATCATGCATGTAAGTTCTCTGACCATAACAGGATTAAACTGGAAATCAGTAATAGAAAGATAATAGCATTATGATGAGCGAAATAAGTCAATCAGAGAAAGACATGTATCATATGACCTCACTGGCTGTTATACGCAAACAATGAATCATGGAACACTACATCAAAAACTAATGATGTAATGTATGGTGATTAACATAACATAATAAAAAAAAATAAAGAAAAATCCTCCAAACACTTGCAGACTAAACACACTTGTAAATAATCAATCTATGGTTCAAAGAGGAAGTCTCAAGGAAATATTTTTTAAAAATTTAAGCTGAATAAAAGTGAAAGTAAAGCAGATCAAAATCTATAGGATGCCTCTAAGGGAGATACAGGGAAATTTATAGCATTAAAAGCTTATATTAGGGGGCGCCTAGGTGGCTCAGTTGGTTAAGCGTCTGCCTTCTGCTCAGATCATGATCCCAGGGTGCTGGGATGGAGCCCCTCATCAGGCTCCCTTCTCAGCAGGGAGCCCGCTTCTCCCTTTCCCTCTGCTGCTCCCCCTGCTCATGCTCTCACTCGCTTGCGCTCTCTTTCTCTCTCTCAAATAAATAAACAAAATCTTTAAAAAAAAAAAAAAAGCTTATATTAGTAGAAAAGAAAGGTTTCAAATGATAATCTGAGGTCCTACCTTAAGTAACTTGAAAAAAATAGCAAAATGAAACAAATAGCAGGCCAAAGGAAGGAAATAAAAAAGAGCAGTAATCATGAAATTGAAACAGAAGAACAACAGAGAAAATTAGTGAAACAAATAGCTGATTATTTGAAAAGATAAATAAAACTGATGAATCCATAGCAAGACACAAAGAAAAAAAGCAAGACACAAATTACCAATACCAAGAATGAAAGAGGAGATTCACCACAGACACACATACATCAAAAGGATAATAAGGGAATAGTACAAATTATGCCTAAAAATTTGACAACTGAGATGGAATGGACAAATTTGCCCCAAAACACAAATTAACAAAAATCATTCAAGATGAAATAGAAAATCTGCACAGTCCTATAACTATTAAGAAATTGATTAATAGTTAAACACCTTCCAAAAAATTTTTCAGACTCAGCTATCTTCCCTGGTGAATTCTACCAAACTTTTAAAAAAGAAATCATGCAAATTCTGTAAATCTCTTTCAGAAAATAGAAGAGCAGAGAACACTTTCCATCTCATTTTATGAGGCCAGAGGCTATTACCCTGATACCAAATCCAGACAATGAGAATAAAAGAAAATTAAAGACCAATATTCCTCATGAACATAGATGCAAAATTCCTCAGCAAAGTATCAGTAAATTGAATCCAGTGATACATAAAAAGAATAATACACCACAACCAAGGGGGATTTATCCAAGGAATGTAAGGCTAGTTCATGTTTAAAACTCAATCATGTAATCCATCATGTCAACGTCCCAAAGAAGAAACAACACATGATCATACCAATTGATACAGGAAAAGCATTTGAAAAAATTAACCATTATGATAAAAATTCTCAGCAAAGTAGGAATACAAGGGAACTTCCTCAACCTGGTATAAGGCATCTGCAAAAAACCTGTAGCTAACATCATACTCAGTGATGTAAGCTGAATGCTTAATACTGGGAACAAGGCAAGGATGTCCACTTTCACTAGTTCTATTCAACATCAGGAAACTTAGCCAGTGCAATTGGCAAAATAGTAGTATGTGATACACCTATAAAATAGAATACAGTCAACAATAAGAAGGAATAAACCACTGATGCATGCAACAAACTGGACAAATCTCAAAGGCATTATGCTAAGTAAAAGAAGCCAGTGTCAAAAGATTGTGTTCTGTATAATTTCATTTATGTGACATTCTCAAAAAGACAAAACTATCATAATGGAGAACGCATCAATGATTCTCAGGGGTTGGGGTAAGGGAAGGATGTGACTAAAAAGGAGTAATACAACAGAATGTTTTTGGGTGGTACAACCATCTGTACCCTGATTGTGGGGGTACCCATTTTACATGGGTTAAAAATCCATAGAACTATACATACAAAAAAGTCAATTTTACCATATATTAATTTAAGAAATATTTTTTTAAAAACAGAAGAATGTCAAATTGGTAGCATCATTTTGACCAAATTCCTTTGGGTTCGATAACTGTATTACAATGACAGTGCTGTGAGGGTCCAGAATCAAAATGTAGATTTGGATACAATATAATAATGTGGACATGCACTTGACTGAGTTGCATTTACTGGCCTAGAGTAAGGAAGCTGATCACAAACCTTACTCAGTATTTGTTTACCCTAGAGAATCTTACAGCAGGAGTCTAATTTATCATAAGTAAGATTGGCTGTCTAGAGACATTTACAAGGCTACTCCTTAATGATATGACTTGCCAAATCAAATCAGATTTTATGATCAATATTCTTTATAATAAAGAGACTGAATCCAGGTTAGCCAAAAGAGTCGGTCTTCCTCAATCTACTAAATTTTATTTGCTATGTCTTGTTCTCCAAGAACTACCTGTTTATTAATAGACATCTATAATACAAATGGTCAGAAACTCACCGTCCAGATATCAACTACAGCCCACTGTCTCCATTATTTTTACTACTCTATTCAACAAATCAGCTGTTGCATGCATCAGTGGTTTATTTCTTCTTATTTTTACTTCTTCAGAAGTATTTTTACTACTCCAGAATTTAGTTGGACTTGAGAGCTTATGTTTGCCAACTTTTTCTAAATATAGTGCTTTCAAGCTTTATACAAAATGTGATGCTTGGGCACTTAATACTTTGCTTTTTCTTGCTTGGAAATCAGTGACAGGTGTGGGAGAAAAATCGTTGAGCAGAGTAAAAGTAAAGTGATGTTGAAAAGGCTCTACAATAGTATCATTTCCAGAGACAATTACTCATTCATTTATTCAATCATTCATTCACTCAACAAAATGGTGAAATAATGATGACTTAGACCTACGTAGCCATAATGCAAATGAGAAGAAGTAGACAGATTTTAAAGCTATTTTGGATGTAGTCAAGATTTGCTGATTAACCTGGGGAGAGCAGAAGGAAAGAGGAAAATCAAGCATAACTCCTATACTTTTGGCTTGAGCAACTGAGAGTGTGGTGGTTCCATTTACCAAGAGGGTTAATACTAGAGGAATATTAGGTTTGTGAGACAGAGAAACTCCTCCATTTTGAACACATTAAGTTTAAGAAGTCAGACATTCTAATGGGAAAAAATGGCAGATAACTGGATATGTGAGGAGCACAGGGCATAGGTCTAAGTCAGACCTAACCAG
The DNA here is from genome assembly GCF_011800145.1 of Mirounga leonina. Taxonomy (NCBI): domain Eukaryota; kingdom Metazoa; phylum Chordata; class Mammalia; order Carnivora; family Phocidae; genus Mirounga; species Mirounga leonina. The sequence goes on from NW_023270825.1 coordinate 42,784,832, forward strand.
GGAATATATTAAAACCTTGGGGAAAAGGGTGAGTAGGAAAAAAAAAAAAAAAGCTCAGGACTGAACTCCAAGGTGTGCCAACATTTGGAAATTAAGTAGGGGAGGAGTAACCAGCAGAAGAGGCTGAGAAAGAACAGCCAGGGATGTTGGAGGAAAACTGGGAGAGTCCAGTGCTTTGGAAGCCAAGAGTTGAAAGTCTTGATAGATGGGGAGGATGGTCAACCGACTAACAACTAGAGTGGCTGATGCTGCTCAAAGGCTATATCAGATGAGGGCAGAGAACAGCCCTCTGGATTAGTAACACCGGAAGACACTGACGCTCTTTAAATCAGTTTTAATGAAAGGAAACCAGTTTTAATGGAGTGCTGACACACACACTTGTCTAGAGTTCCCACAGATAAGAAGTAAAGAAAGAGAGACAGTGAGTATAGGTAATGCATTCCAAAAGTTCAGCTACTCAAGGGAGCAGATAAGTGGGGTCAAAGGAAAGTTTTTCAACAGGGGAGGTCTTAGAGAATATTTATATGCTGATGGAAACTGTCAGCCAAGGAGGTGAAGCTCGTGATGTAGAAGAGAGTGAATAACATAATGCTACCAGGGATTTTTTCTCTCCACCTTAAACTGTCTATGGAAACTTCAAGGAGACCACAGTTTAGCCTGTAACATACCCTACCAATGAAATCTATCAGCAATACAGAAAAACTTATGAGTAAGAATATACTATTTCAAATATGTTGGTGGTATATCTTGGGCTGGCTTGGCTGTGAGGTATGCTGAGACCACCATGGTAGACTTGAAACTAGGACACAAGTTTCCCCACACAGGATAACTAGGAAAAAAGGCTACAGCTTCCCGGGCACCTAGTGCCTTTAGATTAGTAAAGGATTATCCCTTCAGTTAGCAGATTAAATCCAGGCATCACCTATGGGTGGAATTTCACTGTGATAGAACTCCAAAGCTGACTCTCACTGGCTATGTTCAATTACAGGGCTGGACTACACCCACAGAATGAAAGTTGCAGATCCCCAGTTGAGCAGGAGTGCTGCAAGCAGGAACTGACATAAGCCACCAAGAGAACAGTGCCAGGATCCAGGGCTACATGAACCAGTCACTTCCATGAAATCCTATGAGATCTCGGTAGTTAATACTGGCAATGAATTTAAGCTTGCTGGGCAATCCTGCTGACTCCAAAGATTTCTTTTTATCCTTTTCCACCCTTCAACTACAATTAAGCCCTGATAAGAATTTGTTTTTACTAAGTGAATTTAAGTTACTTTTTCCCAGAGACCCGGATGGCCTTTTCCATCATATTGAAAATAGGCATTCTTATTTTATCATAAAAATTTACACACACACACACGCATGCATGCACATACACGATCCACACACACAAACTAGCAATGTATTGAAAATAGGCCAGAATATATTCTAATTTAGGGTGTAGGAATAAAGCAAGAAGCTATCATACAATCAAATCTTCTGACTCATAAATCTCATCAAATCTCTTAGAGAGTCATTAAGAAATTTCTGTAAACTCACAAGAATGCCTCCAGAGGCACACCAATGACAGCATGCACACAATTAGAAATCACTTAGCAGAATCTGCATCTCTCTTAACACAAACACTAAACCCAAGCTGAAACACCATCCCACATTAGGACAATCTTAAAAGCAGCTGGACATCTTCCCCTGGCTTCAGAGCTGAAGCTATTGCTAAAGGCGTCCTCTGAGGCACCACACAGCTCATGCTCAAGGAATTCTAAATGTTCTCAGGGACCTCAGCATGACATCAAGCTCCATCCCTAACTGAGTGAGGCTAAGAATAACTCTTTCTGTTTGCAGAACCTGCTACAGATCTCACATTTTCCTTCTTAAGTTTCTTAACTCTCCTAAGTGTTCTTTTCATATTTCATTTGTGGTTGGTATATGATTCTCCCTTGGTAAATAGCTTGGTAAAATGAGATCCAAAAGCTTTTTTTTCCCCCTCCCTGGCAATCTCAATGGCTATTCTTCTCTACAAGTCTTTGCCCATTTCTCTCTCCTGCAAACTGAAGACCTACTGGGAGATACAGAAGAACTACTTTCTCTTGGCTAGAACTTGAACTTATCATAGAGGTTACATATGTGCCCTTTAATAAAGTTTTCTCAATTTGACAAATTACTGTGTTAGGAGTAACTCATGTTCAACTTTCACCTGGACTTTTGATGCAGATGAAGGAAGGCATCATGGTGGAATAAGAGCAGGGTAGAAAACTTTGAGAAACACGGTTTATCCACAGAGACAATACTTGTTTGCCCTAGGAAGGCAGAAACAATGACCGAGACCAGGAGCTGAAGATGGAGACTCACAGGTATAGCAAGGACTAAAAATTAGGGAGAAGAGTGGCAATCAGGACATGTGTGCTGCTGACCATGGTCCTGAGAAATATTTGCCTACTAGGACCTTATTAGTTCAGCTAATCCTGAGATACTGGTAACTCTTGTTCAACTCTCTTCAGGTCTTCTGAACCAGGTAAGGAAAGAAGCAGTAGTGGGAGGGACCAGAGTGACTCTTTGAAAGGCACATTATTAACTGACTCCCAGGGAGGAAGGAAAGACTTTCTGGACAACATTCTCAATTAACCATATTATCAAGAAAAACTACCAACCAAACTTAAAAATCAAAATTTGAGAGTGACTAAGAAATTTGGTACCAGAAGATGAAAGGCTGTGCAAGGAAAGATATGAACAAATAAGAAGGGTCAAAAGATGAGCAGAACATCAGCCGTGCAGAATTGAAATGTTATTTTGAGCTGAACTATAGCAATATTTCCCTCCCCCCTTCTATGTTATCCATCTTATCCATTCCCATGGCTTCAATACCACCTAATGTTGATGATTCCAACTTTATATTTACCTGTGATTTCCCTTTGAGCTCCAGAACTCAATATCCAACTGCTTACTTCCCATATCTACTTGGAAGATTCATAAGATGTAAATCCCATAGATGTGCCCATGGGGATAGAACAATTGACAGTGCATTAAAAAATACTTCAGTAGGATAAATATAGTATTAGATAACGTGCCAACATTCAGGACAAAGGGAAAGATCCTAAATGGATAGGAAATTTGGACATGAGACATGGGGGTGGGGGGTTATGCAGAGAAAATAGTGGATGAGGAAATAGAACCTCAAACAGAGGCATTTACTATTAACGGTAGCTACAAATAAAAGCAGCTCTTTTCTAAATACCTTACAGGAAGAATTGTTGGCCAGGCATCTGTCTTCATAGTCATCTGCAACCATGAATAGAAACAGTGTCAAATAATGATAACACATAAGATTCTCAAATCCAGAAGCCCAAGATGGAAGGAAATACTGAAGGAAACCCACATATACTTATAAATCCAGAAAAGTGGTGATGGAATCATCAAGGTCCAGAGCCTCAGAATTCTAGAACCAACACTTAAAGAATGATATCTTAGAGGAAGTGAAAGTAAGTATTACTTTATACCATGTGCCGTAAACTTATGGAATTCTTGACTCTAGAGGTAATAGAGGCCAAAAATATAAATCAAGTTGAGAATTATCTGGATCCTTTCCTTGGTGGAGACAACACAACATATTAGTAAGGGACTTTTATTTTGGGCAAACACAATTAGCTTTGTAAGGCTGAGCCCTAGAGAGATACATAATTTCCATCTTGGTGTCACTTTCTGCTTAAATTTACCTCCAGGAAAAGCCCAGACCTCCCAAGCCTCAGATAAATGCAAATGTGAGACAAGACTGTTTACAGGTTACAGAACATGAAGCTGATAGAGATCTGAATATCAACATCTTGAACTAAAACCAGAACTGAGATAATCTGACATTACACATGCAGTAATGGAATGGCATTTAGTGGGAAAGACAGAACGAGCAAGTTCAGAAAAGAGAAAGGAGGTGGTGACTAGAAAAATGTCTCAAGAAACAAACATAGGAGCTTGTGAAGGGATAAGGATTTGGCCATGGGTGAGGGACAGGCTATTATGCACACAAGCCATGGTAATACCCCTTCTGAGAAAACCTCTGCTGATGGACCAGTGAACTTTCCATGTGTTTTCTGGACACTGGAACATGAAATGCAACAGACACACAGTATAACATCCTCTAGAAATATATTCTAGTATGAAAAGAGTGGCGTGTGGCACACATAAGTGCATACACACACACACACACACACACACACTCCCATGAAGTTTTTATTAGTGTCAAAAGCCAAGAAGGGAGGAGGAAAAGAATCCTTTGAACCAAGGACCGAACAAAGTTTTTCACAATATGTCATGCACATGAGAATTTAATGAGTCACAAATTCCAGTGGTATTTTTTCCTTCAATTTTCCAGTTTGTTCTATTTTGCAAATATTTGTACTCAAATGATAATGTGACTTTTGTTGCACAGCCACACTGACTCCCTCATGAAGAGCTTTATTTTGAGTCAGAAGACATCTGCTAAATTGAGATTTACAAAGAACTTAATAAATACAAACATAAATAGATGAGCTCTGAATATTATATTCTGAGCATTCACTTCCTTATGTACTTGCAAATTATACACAGCATGCAAAGCATCTTAAAAGAGAGATGCATAAATCTCCTTAGAATCTCTTCCTTCTGAGCACCTTGGAGATGTTCTTTCATCCAAAGCCATTAATTAGGGAGGTTAAACACTGCCTTCCTCATATGCAGGCTTTGTCTCTATAGGCTATTGATGCAGAATGTGGGGAAAGACTAAGCAAGTGCATGTGAGGATTATGACAATTGATGACTGACATCAAGGATCCATAATATATTCCAGACACACATTTCAGTCAAGTCTAGCAGTGGACAGGATACACTACAGTACAAGCCAAAATTCTTGGGAACACCATATTCCTGGGGAGCAGGCTGTTTAATGAGTTTCAGGCTCGTAAGTGAATCAGAATTGGCCTCACTGCTTTGCTTTTGAAAACGTTGCTTGGCACTGTCACAGTGACAAACCAATGGCCTAAAATGCAATGAGCTATTATGCATCCTTGTTAAGCAACAGCCTGCTTGCCCCTGGCATTGCATGTGAGATTCAGTTAATGTGGTATGCCTAGCTGTCAGGCAGGTCCCAGTTCAGATGAGATAAGGAACTCACTTTAAATAAAGTATTTCTTTGCAGACTCCAAAATCTATTTAAAAAAAAAAAAAAACTTTTCCTGCCAAATTAAAGAGAAGTTTTATAATATAATATAAATGCAGTGTTGAAGAGGTTCTGGACTCCCTCTGGAACTGTGTAATATTTTAATAATATTTATCATTTATCTCCTGTGGTTAGAAAGGTAGAGAGGGTCAGAAAGGCACAGCGTATAAATTGGTTTCTGCAGCCTTTGATAAAAAATTGTTTGTGTTACATCATTTTAGTGGCTCTTGATTCTGATCGAGGACATTATTTGGTTCTCTGAAACTGAGGGCATCTCCTTAAGGGATAAAGCCATAATATGGAAAACTTTGTACTCCCTGCCCTTCCCTTGCAAATTTAAGTCCTAGCAAAAGTAAAGACATCAGTTTTGCCATCTCTATGCAAAGGCATGACTATGATAATGATAATGACCAATCCCTCATCACTCATCAAGAATGCTCTATTAATTCAGAGGAGCCAGGGTCTCAGACACAAATGAAGTAAGTGTCCAGTGGTCCCACTCCCCACCTTGACTCCTACTTCTCCCAGCTGGCTTCCAGTCACCCACAGTGAAATCTTAGTAGTTTCCTGAATGTGCAACAAGAGCATATAAATTTCTTTCCACAATAAACTGGCTTCTGAGCTAGTAGGTCCTGATCATTTGTGGGGGTTGGTTTTATAGTATGGAAAATACATGTTTGGGGCCTGTGGTAGATTGGTTGCATTAATATCCCCAATCAGTGGTCTCCCTGTAGCTTTGTAGGACCAATTTCACTGTGATTCTGGGCTGAACCATGTGTCTTCCTTTGGCCAATGGGACAGTAGCAAACCTGACACAGAGGCTTTACAACATATTGGAGCATTTCTATGTCCTCTTGTTTCTCTGTGATTGTCCTGAGAACATGTGCAGGCTAGCCTGAGAACATGCCTGGGCTAGCCTGCCAGGAAGGCATGTGGGGCAAGTGCACGGGGCAAGTGCATGTGACAAGCCCATAGGGGAGATCTCAGCTATCCCAAATGCAGCCATCCCAAACCAGGCAGTCTTCATTTGACTCACCAGCTGAACAGATGTGTGAATGAGCCCAGCTAACTCACAGACTCCTGGGAAATAATAAATGGTTCTTACTTTAAAGTCACTAATTTTGGGGTCTTTTGTTACAGAGTTGGTCATAGGTAACTGATCCAGGGCCAGAGCGGAATTTTTTAGGGCACCAGATGGGAATCTGAGCACTACTATCAGCCACCCTGCTTCTCTATTCTCCCCCATGCAGCCTCTCCTTAAAATACATGTTGAGTAAAACCTTTAAAAACTCAGTTTGAAAGAGCACTGAATGATTAGTCTGTCTGAAACACCCAGGTTTGGAAGGCATCACAGGTAAGAGGTCAGGAACTGGGTGACCTAACGGGACTCAAGAGCCCAAGATGTAGACTCATCATAAAGCTGAGTGCCCAACTGGGCTCTGGGGCTCAGGGGTAGTTTAGCAAGCTTAGAGGTTCAGGCTCTTCTTCTTCCCTAAGGTCAGGAACACAACAGGGATGTCCACTCTCACCACTGCTGTTCAACATAGTACTAGAAGTCCCAGCCTCAGCAATCGGACAAAAAGAAATAAAAAGCATTCAAATCGGTAAAGAAGTCAACCTTTCACTCTTCTCAGATGACATGATACTCTATATAGAAAACCTGAAAGACTCCACGAAAAAACTGCTAGAACTGATACAGGAATTCAGCAAAGTCACAGGATATAAATCAATGCACAGAAGTCTTGCATTTCTTTTTTTTTTTTTACATTTTTTAAAAAAGGTTTTATTTATTTATTTGACAGAGACACAAGGAGAGAAGGAACACAAACAAGGGCAGTGAGAGAGGGAGAAGCAGTCTTCCCGCTGAGCAGGGAGCCCAATGCGGGGCTCGATCCCAGGACCCTGGGATCATGACCCGAGCCGAAGGCAGATGCTTAACGACTGAGCCACCCAGGCACCCCAGAAATCTTGCATTTCTATATACCAACAATGAAGTCGCAGAAAGAGAAATCAAGGAATTGATCCCATTTACGATTGCACCAAAAACCGTAAGATACCCAGGAATAAACCTAACCAAAAAGGTAAAAGACCTGTACTCTGAAAACTATAGAACACTTATGAAAGAAACAGAAGAAGACACAAAGAAATGGGAAAATATTCCATGCTCATAGATTAGAAGAACAAATATTGTTAAGATGTCTATAGTAGCCAAAGCTATCTACACATTCAGTGCAATCCCTATCAAAATAACATCAGTATTTTTCACAGAGCTAGAACAAACAATTCTAAAATTTGTATGGAACCAGAAAAGACCCTGCATATCCAAAGTGATGTTGAAAAAGAAAATCAAAGCTGGAGGCATCAGAATTGCAGACTTCAAGCTGTATTACAAAGCTGTAATCATCAAGACTGTATGGTACTGGCACAAAAACAGATACATGGATCGATGGAACAGAATAGAGAACGCAGAAATGGACCCTCAACTCTATGGTCAACTAATCTTTGACAAAGCAGGAAAGAATATCCAATGGAAAAAAAGATAGTCTCTTCAACAAATGGTGTTGGGAAAAATGGACAGCAACATGCAAAAGAATGAAACTGGATCCCTTTCTTAGACTACACACAAAAATAAATTCAAAATGGATGAAAAACCTAAATGTGAGACAGGAATCCATCAAAATCCTACAGGAGAACACAGGCAGCAACCTCTTTGATTTTGGCCACAGCGACTTCCTGCTAGACACGTCTCCAGAGGCAAGGGAAACAAAGGCAAAAATGAACTGTTGGGACTTCATCAAGATAAAAAGCTTTTGCACAGCAAAGGAAACAATCAATAAAACTAAAAGGCAACCTACAGAATGGGAGAAGATATTTGCAAATGATGTATCAGATAACCAGCTAGGATCCAAAATCTATAAAGAACTTATTAAACGCAATACCCCAAAAATAAAAAATTCAGTCAAGACATGGCAGAAGACATGAACAGACATTTCTCCAAAGACATACAGATGCTAACAGACACATGAAGAAATGTTCAACATCACTTAGCATCAGGGAAATACAAATCAAAACCACAATGAGATACCACCTCACACTGATGAGAATGGCTAAAATTAACAACACAGGAAACAACAGATGTTGGCAAGAATGTGAAGAAAGGGAGCCCTCTTACACTGTTGGTGGGAATACAAACTGGTACAAACACTCTGGAAAATAGTATGAGGTTCTTCAAAAAAATTAAAAATATAACTACCCTATGACCCAGCAATTGCACTACTAGGTATTTTTCCAAAGAATACAAAAATAGTGATCTGAGGTTGATATCATTGTCCACAATAGCCAAAATATGGAAAGAGCCCAGATATGTCCATCAACAGATGAATGGATAAAGAAGATGGGATATAGATATAGATATAGATAATGGAATATTACTCAGCCATCAAAAAGAATAAAATCTTGCCATTTACAATGACGTGGATGGAACTAGAGGGTATTATGCTAAGCGAAGTCAGTCAGAGAAAGACAAATACCATAAGATTTCACTCATATGTGGAATTTAAGAAACAAGAACAAGAAACAAACTGATGAACATAGGGAAAGGGAAGGAAAAATAAAGTAAGATAAAAACAGAGAGGGAGGCAAACCACAAGAGACTCTTAACTATAGGAACAAACTGAGGGTTGCTAGAGGGGAGGGGGGCAGGGGGATGGGCTAAGTGGATGATGGGCATTAAGGAGGGCACGTGATATAATGAGCATTGGGTGTTGTCTGCAACTGATGAATCACTAAATTCTACCCCTGAAATTAATAATACACTGTATGTTAACTAACTTGAATTTAAATAAAAAATAATAATGATGATGATAAAAGGTGCAGGCTCTTTCTCATTACCATCTTCCTTGAAAGAAACTTTAAAGAATCTCAGAAGGAATCTCAAAGATCATCTGGAATGTGCCCTCCTTCTGATACTTATAAATGTGAGTTGTCACTTTGCCTGGTTTGTTTTAAGCATTCAAAACGACTGTGTTTGGGAGTAGTGTTAAGTGACTGACAATCACTGGGGATATTTAGACAGGTCCGGGAATTAGAAAAGGCCTCAGTGAGTTTCCTGCCTGGATCCCTGCTGGCAAGGAACACAAACCAGGCCTTAGATTTCTCTAAAGCTTCTAATCCATATGATAAGGCCAGAATCTGAAGATAATCATAAACTGGGCTTAATTAAACAGGATTTCACAAAATCTCAGGTCAAACATAAATGTATTAAGTGCCTGGTTTTGTGCCCTCTGGTGGACACTATGGTTTTACAAAATAAGAAGGTCGCAGTCATTTATTCGTATAATGTGGTAAAGTTAAGATGAACATACTGGAAATACTAGCATACTAATAAGGACTTTAAAACTGTGGTAATCATTTATATGTTCAAAAGTATCCAGATTCTCCTCCTTCCATACATTCCAAGGGAGCATTGCACTTCTCCGTCCCCTGAAGAGATGTAGCCATGTAACTGGTTTCGGGCAATGGGATGTGAATAAGTGATAGGCGTCATTTTTTTTTTTTTCCCCACAAAGGCATTCAATTAGTGGCACTCAGCTCCAACCTCCCTCCCATGTGGCATTCATCATGGAAGTGCATGTCAAGATAGGGCCTCTACCAGCCCAGATCCCACAAAGGCTCCCTGGTGACCTACAAGGGAGATTAGTACGAATGAGAAATACATTTTTATTATGGGAAACCACAGATATTTGGAGGTTGTTTCTCAAAAGTAACTTTGCCTACCCTGACTGCTAAAGAATCAACTTCTAAAATTTTAGTACCTTAATTATAAGCATAACAAGAACACAGAGGGGAGAAATCAGCATGGAATAGTAGTCAGAAAAGAGAGTTAATGCCATAAAAGGTAATGAAAGGGAATAGAAAGGAGTGGGAAGACAAAGGCAGGAAAAAAACCTCAAAGCATAAAAATAAGAATGTGTTTTTGTCTGTATTATGGGACTTAATGCCATCACCGTGTACTTGGTGGGCTCCTGAGGGGTAAGACCTCGGCTCCCCATCTTGGTCCTCCCAGGTCCTGGCAACAATGGGTTCTCATTGTTGAATGAGTTAGCTAAGTGTATTGAGGTCAAAGGAGTGATGAACCCAAGTCAATCATAAAGGTAAAAGAAAATTAATTTGACTGGTAAAAGAACTTTAAATATCAGGGATAATAAATGTACAGAAGGAGTATCAATGTTGGGAAAGTATTTATCTTGGAAAGACCCCAGTTTCCCCATCTATAAAATGGGAGCTGATAACCCCAAAGGTTTGCTCTTGTTCTCACAGGCTGGATGCTATTGTGTCTTTTTTGACCTAAGAGTCAGATTCCTTTCTCCATTTAATCACTTCAATGGTCTAACTATGACATTGAATTTCTCATAACATTACTATTCTTTTGAAAGCTTCAAGGTTTTATACAATTCTATGCCAACATTAAGCCAAGGGTTCTTTACGGTGGAATAATACGAAGTTTTTGAAAAAAATATTCAGCTTGTGGTAAGTTCAAACCTGGCCCAAATTGCTTCAATGCATGTTAAGTAAGGTATAAACAATTTCATTTTTGTTCAGGAATTCTATTCTTAGTGGAGTTATTGGGATGGCATAGGGGTTGGGGGAGTAAAGGATAATGGCTATGTTGGTAGTGGATACAAATAATTAACTACATCTGTGGCAAGTAAAATTTTTATAATTATTATTTATTTATGCATGACTTTGGTAATTTAAAAAACTCAAAGAAAGAAAAAATATATTTTCTCCAAAATTTTCCGAAGTTGTACTTTGAAGATCCCTCTCCTATCATCTTTTTTCTTAAATATATTTAGGTTTCACTGCTGGTTTTTCTGGTTCATTCTACTGTGTGACCATTACCACACCTTATATCACTATTTAACATACATGTAAGGGCAGAAGTCGGGAGCATCCCACCATTTACCTTTCAGTCTACCTGAGGCAGATGCCAGTGCCCTTGGGAATGCCAGTCCTTGGGCCAAGAGCAGAGTGCTTTACAAGCAAAAGAGACACAGAGGGCTCAAGACACATGTCCACTCAACATTCCATTCCCATAAATGTTGTCCTGCTCCTGGTGGCCAGCTAGGGTTTACTGTCTGAACTGTCTTTAACTAGGCCTGGGCCAGCTTTTGTCCTAGGTAATATAATTAAGCTATTAAGCAACAATGACGGGAGACTATGCTTATTAGAAGATAATTGTACACTCAGGATGGTATTAGCAGCAGACTCACCCAGAGGGCCTTCAATCTCCCAGGAAGGAGATTAATTCATGATAAAAATAACCACTGGGACCTTCCTTGCTTTGGAAATTTTTTTAAAATAATAATCTTTGTTACAGAGAAAGATGATAAGATAGGGAAGGGAAACACGACTTCTGAACAATTTCAGATTCGATGCGTTCAGATTAATGGGCTCTGCTAGACTATTCCATGGCCAGTCAATGCCCCATTAATCTATTTTTACAGTAATAACAGAAGATACTTAAGACTAGTATCTACTATTGTGGAAACTAAATATATATCCTCAAAGCTAATCTTAGAGAGGCTTAATATGGGGATGAGGGAGGCAGAGAATTTCCCTTGTCTAATTACATATGGTCAGTTTGAACCATTTCCTTTAATTTGACCTTTCTTGAGGATGCTCAGGGAAAACATGTCACAGAATTTTCCCTCTGGTTTCAATAAGCTTATTGACTCCTCTATACCAACTGCACATCAAAGCATACGCTGAAAGCCTCCTTGTGGGTGTGATGTGACCATCCAGGGCTGGATGGTGTCTCTGGCATATCTGCTCCTCACTTCCAGAAAGGCTTCTCAGACACAATAAGATGCTAGAAAAATGACTGATACACAAGCTCCCAAGTATTTTCTCCCACAAAACCTAAAATTCTCTGCTATGTCATAGCTGCACAGTGGCTGCCAATATGAAATATTTTACTGTATTTTTTTTAAAGATTTTATTTATTTATTTGAGAGAGAGAATGAGATAGAGAGAGAGAGCATGAGAGGGGGGAGGGTCAGAGGGAGAAGCAGACTCCCTGCTGAGCAGGGAGCCCGATGTGGGACTTGATCCCGGGACTCCAGGATCATGACCTGAGCCGAAGGCAGTCGCTTAACCAACTGAGCCACCCAGGCGCCCCTATTTTACTGTATTTGTACCTATAAAATCAAGGAGTTCTAAGTGTCTAATGTAAGAAATTTAGCTAGAACCCCCTGGAGAAGAATTCCTTTCATTTCCGTTTCCCTTTATTTTGACACCAACAGAGGGGATCCTATAATGTGATGGTTGGTCATTAGTTTTTCACAATTACCTCTAAATATCTCTTGGATCCATCTGCTCCTTTCTACCTTCATAAGCACCACCTTGGTCCAAGCTATCAGAATTTCTCACCTGGACGATTACGATAGTTCTGAAGCCTGCTCTTCTAACCCAGCCTCATTACATCCAGAGAAATCTGGTTTTCATTGTTACTGAGGTGAAATTCACAGAACATAAAATTAACCATTTTAAAGTTTACAATACATTGGCATTTAATTCACAATGTTGGGTATGTACCACCTCTATCAAGTTCCAGAACCTTTCCTCAGCCTGAAAGGAAAGTCCATACCCATTAAGTAAATCCTTCCATCCCCTTTCCCTCCCTGACTCCTAGCGACCACCAATCTGCCTTCTATCTCTATGGATTTACCTATTCTGGATACTTCATATAAATAGAATCATGAAGTGTTTGTCCTTTTATGCCTGGCTTCTTTCACTTAGCGTAATGTTTTTGTGATTCATACATGTTGTAGCATGTCAGCATTTCATTGCAGTTTATGGCTCAGTGATATTCCATTATGTGGATATACCATATTTGTTTATCCATTCATCTGTTGATGGACATTTGGGTGGTTTCCACTTTGGACTAGTGTGAATAGAGCTGCTATGAATATGCATGTACAAATTCACAGTAATCTTACACACATACACACATGCATACATGCACAGCTGATCATGACCTCACTATCTTAACAGAAGATGGAGGGAAAAATTGGGAAGGCCAAAGAGACCTGAGGCTAAAAGAACCTGTCAATACTTGTGGTAGGCAGAAGTCAATCAAAGCATATGGGCGGCATTATGAAAATAAACCTTCATTTCTTTTTTTTTTTTTTAAAGATTTTATTCATTTATTTGACAGAGAGAGACACAGTGAGAGAGGGAACACAAGCAGGGGGAATGGAATAGGGAGAAGCAGGCCCCCCGCTGAGCAGGGAGCCTGACGCGCGGCTCGATCCCAGGACCCTGGGATCATGACCCGAGCCAAAGGCAGATGCTTAACGACTGAGCCACCCAGGCACCCCAATAAACCTTCATTTCTAAACAGTCCTGTGAAGCTTGCAGAAGTCTGGTCAGCCCAGAGCTGTTCGGACCCCACGTTTCAAGGGGGTAGGAGGGGAGAAACTTAGTCCTGCCTAAGCTAGGATCTTCCAGCCAATGTCACCATGAGTTGCTATGTTGCAGACCAGTTACGGATTTCCCTTCTCACTCTCCAGGGCTCTCACCAATCAAACAAATATAACCAACCAATAGAATAAGGTCAAACATTGGTCTTTAATCAGATTCCAGTTCTGCTTTCAGACCTGCCAAAATACCTATAAAGTACATAGAAACCAAAAATGGAGAGAGACCTCTGCTTCAGTGAATTTTTAGAGGCAAATTTACCCAGCATTCTAACTGTATGCCAATGTGATGACACTTTCATGCTAATGTTAAGCCAGACCAGTTGCAGGCATTTTGTTCATTAGAAAACATCATTTTTCAACTCTTATCAGTATGTAGATTAGATTTTGACTCTCTAGTTGCTTGCTCCAAAGGCACACTGCCCCAAAATTCAATTAACATAATTTTCATTCCAGTGCGACACTTCAGGTGGTGAGGGCTAGACAGGTAGGGCCCTCACCAAGGACTGGGCTGGGGTTCCTCCACTTGTGGCGAAACCGAAAATGCTCCATCTTCCCAAGAGAAAAGTCACCAGAAATCAAACCACAAGGACATGAACCAGAGGAGGCAAGTATTTTCTTGTTAAAAGTGCTTTAGAAATCCTTAACGTCAATCCCCTTCTTTGACAAACCAGGAGATCCCACTTGTCTCTGTAACTGAGCCTCTGTTTCTTGATCTCCTTCAGATCCCACTTGTCAGCATCGGCTATCTGAAGAGTGGGTAAAAGCCTGCAGTGAATGCTAGAGGCTTCCCGGCTAGGTCCAGAGGCAAAATCAAAGAAATGTGTTTTCCACCTACTCCTACTGCTTTTTTTTTTTCCCACTCTTCCCTCTCCCTGGTGCCACCACCAGCATCTATGCCAAGGTGTCCCCTCTCTATCTATTCTCTGAAACACTACCTTAGAACCCAGATTTCTCCTTTCCTTCCTTCTCCTTCTTCCCTCCACGTTACTGATTGTTGTTTTTTTTTTATGTTATGTTAATCACCATACATTACATCATTAGTTTTTGGTGTAGTGTTCCATGATTCATTGTTTGCGTATAATACCCTGTGCTCCATGCAGAACGTGCCCTCTTTAATACCCACCACCATGCTAACCCATCCTCCCACCCCCCTCCCCTCTAGAACCTTCAGTTTGTTTTTCAGAGTCCATCGTCTCTCATGGTTCATCTCCCCCTCCGATTATATGTTAAAAAAAAAAAAAAGAAAGAAGAAGATGGCATGTTACTGATTACTTCGACAATCTGTTGAATGCAATGGACTTCTCTCAGGAAAAAAAAAAAAATGCAAGCACGCACACAATTTTGCATCCAATTTGAGAGAGTTCTCAGACTTCCTAAAACCTTATCCACCCATCCAATTTTAGAACTCTTCTTGCTTTCTGCCTTTCTCCCACTAAGCAATCATGGGGGAAAGCAGTCAGAAAACTTAAACTTTACACTGAAAAGGACTGTCCAACACAGGTTCTTCACAAAGCAGAGCCTGAGACAAAGCCTTAAGAGCCAGCACTTGACTGGAAAGTGTGGTCCCAGGGACCACTTGGGAGAAGGGTATAGGGTGCATCATGGAGTCTATCAAGCTGAAAGGGAGGCGGGAGAACATAAACTGCCTTGGGTGGTACAACCTGAAAGGCTAGTAAACATCTGAGGAACCCCAAGCCACGCCCTAGGGTGAGTGTTGAGAGATGCAAGAGGTGTGCCTGAGGTGAGGCCTAGCTCACTGCACATGCACGAAGCTGCACTGAGCTCTCACTCAGCTGGTCCCCACGGCAGTAGCCAGAATATGACACAGGTGAGGCTAAGAGGATCGGAAGCAATGCTTCCTAAGTATCTGACGTAGGGATCTCAGACATTGTCTAAATCACGTTCCTCATTTATGTGATAAACTAACTCCCACTTATCTCTCAGTGACTGGTAGGAATTCTGGTTGCCCAGAGGTTTCCTGAAATTATCTAAATATTCGAAAGTTTAACTGAATTAGTTAAATATACTAAGGCAGTGGCCTTTAAAGTGTCGTTCCCAATGGGCAGCATCAGCAGCCCCTGGGAACTTGTTACAAATGCAGATTCTTAGGATGTGCCTCAGGCCTCCTCATTTAGAAACTCTAGAGGTAGGTCCAGTCATCTGCTTTAACAAGCCCTTCAGGTGATTCTGACACAGGTTAAATTTAAGAATGACTGTAAAAAGATAAATCTATATATATTTCACGGAATAGTATGCAACCATTGACACTGTTCTTGCAGATGAATATTTAATGACAGGGAAAAGTGTGCCCAGTACATACTAGGGGTTCTATAAACATTGGTTAAATGAATAATAGCTAACACATAGAATCCTTATTATCTGCCAGGCTCTATTTGAGAGCCTTACATATATTAATCACTAAATTCTCAGACCAATGCTGTAAGGTAGGAACTAATATTATTCCAATTTTATAGATGAAGAAACTTCATGAAGAGGTTAAGGAACATGTTTAAGATAATACAGCTATTAAGTAGTAGAGGTGAAATTCACACCCAGGATGCAGTTCCTCCTCTTAACCATTATGGATGGATGGATGGGTAGATGGATGGATGTTGATTCTCCTTGGCATCTTATTTTATAGTTTTCTCTATAAAACCATACTACAACAGGGCACTTGGTGTCAGCGGTGTTTCACAGATACAGGAGCCCCCCACTATCCATGGGGGAGATATATTCCAAGACCCCTAATGGATGGCTGAAACAGTGGATATTACTGAACCCTTTTTTCCTATACAGAATACCTATGATAGAGTTTAATTTATAAATTCGGCACAGTACAAGATTAACAATAATAAAATAGAACAATTATAGCAATACACTGTAATAAAAGTCATGTGAATGCGGCTCTCAAAAAATCTTATTATAGGGCGCCTGGGTGGCTCAGTCGGTTAAGCGACTGCCTTCGGCTCGGGTCATGATCCTGGAGTCCCGGGATCGAGTCCCGCATCGGGCTCCCTGCTCGGCAGGGAGTCTGCTTCTCCCTCTGACCCTCCCCCTCTCATGTGCTTTCTCTCTCTCTCTCATTCTCTCTCTCTCAAATAAATAAATAAAATCTTTAAAAAAAAAATCTTATTATACATACTCACCCTTCTTGTGATGTTGTGAGATGATAAAATGCCTCCATGATGAGATGTAGTAATAGGCTACTACTGACCTGAAGATCTGTCAGAAGGAGGATCATCTGTTTCTAGACCACAATTGACCATAGGTAACTGAGACCACAGAAAGTAAGCCACGAACAGGAGGGACCACTGTACATAAAGCTATGCAATCACTGGTTTTACCTGCAATCGCAGATGCGGCTCTTTGGAAGTCAATCATTTCCCCCCATGAGGTGAATCTCATTTTCCAGATATCAATTAATAACTGATCTTCCCTGGTGCTGTAAGAATCCCTTGTCTTTAAAAGGGTAGCATTTTATTCACAGAGAGCAATGCCTTTTTTGTGGCATAACCACGCCATTAGCCAAGCCTGAGGGGCAGTTTCAACCCTCATCTCAATCATGGAAATGCATTAATGTTGTACACTAACAAGGACAGACTCCGTCTGGGGCAGCCTATTCTGTTCCTTGTTATTCTCTTTCTTCCATTCTTTCCACATCGTTCTTCCCTCCCTCCTTCCTTCCCTATGAAGGTAATTCCTGGAAGGAAAAATGAATTCAAGTTTACATAATGTGGTTGGTTTTTATAAGGAATTTATTACACTCGATACAATGCCTTTTACTTCAGCAAACTTCTTTGTACTTTTAAAATATGACTTTACTGTTTATTTTCCCATTTGAGCCTAGTGAAAATCTCATGAGATAAAACCAAATATATCATTATTTTGCAGATTAGAAGACTGGAGTTGCCATTCCATACCTTCTGTCCAAACCAAAGAAGAAGAAAAAAAAAAAGAAAGAAAGAAAGAAAAGGAATTCCACTGCTCTATTCCTTTTGTCCAAAAAGAGGAGAGAAAAACTCAGCCCCGAGGTGTCCTCAAGCCCACTGGTTAGTGGTCTGTCCTTGGGCTGCGGGACCACGTAAACATACCCTAGCAGCACCACTGCCCAGAGGAGATCTGTCCAACCGAGCCAGGCGAGCAGATTGAGAGGCTGATGTCTGTCCAGCATGGGAGTCTGTCCTTTTCCCTTCTTCCTCCACCTGGCTGCATTATTCTGGGTTTATTTCTTGCTGAAAAGCCTTTCACAAATACATCAAGATGGTAACCATACAGGGACAGAGCCAGCAGCAGACAGTAACCTGTCTCCACTGTCATCCTTCGGGCAACCACGTTCAGCTGTGAGGCCTCTGGTCCGCACCCTCCAGGGGACTCCCAAGAAAGGCCTCCTTCAGAGTAGGGCAAGGACCCATGGGCCAGGGAGTCGTTGCTTCCTTATACCTTCCACCAAGCAAAGGATTGCTTGTTCATTTGATTCACTCAACAAATATTTATTCAGCACTTGCTATGTGCCAGACACTATGCGAGGTGTTTGGGATATACCAGGGAACAAAACAAAGATTTCTAAGGTGGAGGAGCTCACATTGCAGAAGGGGAGACACACAATAAACGTGATCAATAAGCTAAGTGTGGAGTATGTTAGACCATGATAAGGGACAAGGCAAATGAAAGTAAAGCATGGAGTGGGACAGGAAGTAGAGTGGCAGGGGTGTGAGCAGGTCACAGGGATACATGGGCAGTCAGAAAAGGCCTCACTGAGATGGGGAGTTTTAAACTCAGACTGGAGGACGAGAAGGAATGTGAGCCATGCTGCTCTCTGGGGGAAGAGTTCCAGGCAGACAGAACAGCTTGGATCAGACCCACGTTCCCCTAGCATCTGATACAGAGCCTCTGACACCTCACCCAGTGGAATCTGATATGGGGAAGGGGAGTGGAGCAAACGAGTGTTTTACAGAAAATCTATTACAGAGACATTATAATCCAGGCCTCCCAGTGTAATGATGCAGGCGCTTGGTGGTAACACCTATGAGTCTCTGGGAAAGGGTGAACAACCAGCTCTCCAGGAAGATCTGTGATGTGAGTCAGTCTCCGAGGTGTACAGACTTTCCTCATGGCTAATCTCTAGCTACCAAAATGAGATCACTGAACTTGGATTTAGAGCTGGCTCCAACACATTGATTCTCATCCCCTTCTAGGGAAAAATGCCAAAAAATGACCCCAAGTGTTTCAGGATTTCTCATCACCACCCCTGCCTTAATATTTCTTTATTCAGAGGTGGGACCTTCTGTCCTCTGCCTTCACATCCAGCACCAAAGTCAAATCAAGAACATCTCTTTTCCTTTCTGCTCTATAGGGAGATTTCTGGAGAAAGGACTAAATGGAGAAAGAAAAACCCAGGGAGATGAAGATGCAAAATAAGGAGTTAAGAAGCAAATGCTGAGATGAGGGGAGAGGAGAATCTAGCCCCCAACACACAGTTCAACTAGATGAAATATCAAGAACTTATCTAAGTCAGAAGCCTGAGAGCTCTAGCACCAGGGGAAAAAAAAACAAAAAACAAGAAAAACTTGAAAGCAAATGTACTTTTTACTTGAGAAAATGACATGACTCTATCCAAAATACAAATGTGAGTGTAGCTGTCCCTCCTTAACCAGATTTTACTAAAAAAAAAAAAAAAAAAGAAAAAAAGAAAGAAAAAAAAAAAGAAAGAAAGAAAGAAAGAAAGAAAGAAAAAAAGAAAGAAAGAAAGAAAGAAAGAAAGAAAAAGAAAAAATCTTCTTCTTCTTCTTCTTTTTTTACAAAGGACTTGGCATGTGGTTAAGAAAGGTAGACCTGAGTTTAAAACTAGGTTTGCAAATTTGTTTTAATTGCAGCCTTTCATCGTAACAAAGGCAACTACACTACATGAAGCCACCTGCTTCTCTTGGTTTCTTCAGAAAAATCCACAAGAACAAAGGATAAGATTAAAGTCCAATTAAAACCAGGCAAGAAGATTTTGAGTCTGCCCCTGGACTCACCCAAAGAAGCTGTGAGTACCAGGGACAGAAAGGTAGTGGGGACATAAGTCTCAGACATGCAGACAGGTACACTCTGACACTTAATTCATGGACAGGGGCCCACATCCTTTGGTTAAACTGTCCAAAACCATTCAGGGAAATAATCCCTTCCTGTTTCAGCCAACTTTATACCCACTTGGAATGCTGAATTGACTCTATCTTGGAAAGCTATTGTGGGATATAGCCATTAGAAGTTATTCTTAAGTCTGTCTCTGAAATTCCATTCCAGTTTGGTTCGAACAGAACCAACTCTGCCCAGCCTTCTGGATGCAATATTCAAGGTATTCTTTCTGTGCACTTTATGGAGGGGAGAAACAAGAGAAACCATGCAAATGCTTTAGAGGCTTTCTTCCAAAGGGATGCTGTTTTTCCTTATTTCCTGTATGAAATATTTTTTACCTAACTACCTCAATGAGTTCCTGCAAAGACCAAGATTTAAATAAAAATTAAAGCACTTTGAACTTTGGGTCAAAGAAGTTTTGATAAATGCATTATTAGTTGCTGTCTTAATGGACATCTACTGTTTGACTTCCCAGAACCTTTAGTACCTTTCATTAAACTCTAAATATGATTAAACATCAGCATCTGTCATTTTATAGACCATGCCTCCCTGGCCACAGTGATTGTCTAGAGATGCCTCCTGATCCAAACAGCAACAGTCATGGCAACCTGCTCCCTGGGCCATTAGGGAAAGAGTCTAAGTTTTGAGGTTCCATATTTCAGAAAGGCCTCCACAGATAAAAGAAGTCTCAGCTGCACAGCATGTTCCACCTGTGCAGGTTTGAGTTCTAGTCTGAATACATAGCATACGCATTGTACACAACTCCAGAGTTTCTCCTCCTCACCTCTCATCCATCCACAGCAGCTGCCACCCGCTCTGCATGGGCTCTGGATGGCTCACACAGGTACTGCTCAACAGGAGCACCTCTACACAATCTCCTCACAGCCTGCCCTGGGGTTTGTCCGACCAGAAGCACAGGCCCACACAGGAACAAGCAGAAGTGCAGGAGAAGTAATACCCATGGAGCACCACCTGACCACAGGGAAATAAGTCAACAGATCGATGCTTCCTCCTTCCTTCCCCAGGCAGATAGTTCTATATCTCCGATGGGCTTCTGAGCAAGAGCACCCAGTTACCCCTAGAAGTGGCCAATCTTGGGGCACCTGGGTGGCTCAGTTGGTTAAGCGACTGCCTTCGGCTCAGGTCATGATCCTGGGGTCCCGGGATCGAGTCCCACATCAGGCTCCCTGCTCAGCGGGGAGTCTGCTTCTCCCTCTGACCCCCCTCCCTCTCATGCTCTCTGTCTCTCATTCTCTCTCTCGCAAATAAATAAAATCTTAAAAAAAAAAAAAAAAAAAGAAGTGGCCAATCAGCTCTGTGATCTTGGGGAAGTTACTGGATATCTCTAGGCCTCTATTAACATTCCAAAAATAGGGAGACTATTACTTACCTTGAAGATCTTTAAATCCACTGACCTCACACATGGTTAACTATAGTGACTGTCAGCTATAACCCTTTAAAACCCATTTGCCAACAATAAGCAAATATATCCTTTGATCCAGTTCTTCCTTTAGAATGCCTAACAAGTCATGCTCACTTTATGTTATTACTTCAAACGCTTAATGATGATCATGATCACTCATACTTTGTTTTTCTCTTGTCTAGATAATTTCTGCTTTTGTCTTCCCCCAAAGCTCTCACTTTCCAACCTCTACATGAGCATGGTAAGTAAAATTTTTCCAAATTCATCACATTCTTCTAAGAATGTGAGACTATTTAGTAGAAGAGCAGAAAAAGCTCTGGACAAAGAACCAGGAACCCTGGGTTCTGGGCTTGACCTGCCAGTGTCAGCCTCAGTGACCTTGGGCAAAAACCTGCACTTTTTGAAACAAAAACAAAAACAGAGGCGCCTGGGTAGCTCAGTCAGTTGAGCGTCCAACTCTTGATTGCGGCTCAGGTCATGATCTCAGGGTCGTGAGCTCGAGCCTGGCATTGGGCTCTTGCTGGGCATGAAGGCTGCTTGGGATTCTCTCTCTTCCTTTCCCTCTGCCCCTCCCCCTGCTTATATTCTCACTTTCTCACTCTAAAATAAATAAATCTTTAAAAACAAACAAACAAAAAAGAACCTCCCCTTTTTGGTTCAGTGCCCCCAAATGTAAAAGGAGGTGGCCAGTGAAGTCACTGCTGAAGTCCCTTCTGGTCCTAACTTATAGTGTCTGAGCCAGATGTCATAGGTTGGTGAGGTGGTCTCAGGTCAGCCATTTAAACCTGGGTGCCACCATTTGCCTCCTCATCCCCATCTTGCCCATTCATTTCTAAACCATGGGATGCCACACCAAAACAACATCGGATAACTGTTCACATGACCACTATGAATGCATGCAAAATGGTGTGGAGGAAGATGGTTCAATAATATGAAATATATATAACATAACTTATACAGAGTATGATCTTATTTCTATAAAAAGAAAAGTGGGCAGGGGAGAGGTGTATGCAT
Organism: Mirounga leonina; assembly: GCF_011800145.1. NCBI lineage: Eukaryota > Metazoa > Chordata > Mammalia > Carnivora > Phocidae > Mirounga > Mirounga leonina. Next base: position 42,807,054 of record NW_023270825.1, read on the forward strand.
AGAAAAATGTTTTGGGGCACCTGGGTGGCTCAGTCATTAGGCATCTGCCTTCAGCTCAGGTCATGGTCCCGGGGTCCTGGGATAGAGCCCTGTGTCGGGCTCCCTGCTCGGCAGGAGACCTACTTCTCCCTCCCTCTCCCACTCCCCCTACTTGCATTCCCTTTCTCGCTGTCTCTCTCTCTCTCTGTGTGTCAAATAAATAAATAAAAGTCTTTAAAAAAAACAAGAAAAATGTTTTAAGATACATACACCACAAAAGGATTAAAAGTGGTATTTTTTTCCTTACTGTCGCCTTATTTTTTAAGTTTCCTACAGTTAGCATGTATTAGTTTTTGGACTAAAATTTAAATAGGATTATGAACTGAACCTGCTCCGCCCAGAGCAGGTAGCCTCTGACACTGCCTGAGCCTCCTACAACCCCAAATATCTCTCTGAGCAGCAGCTCTCTTATAACCATAAACCCTTCTCCCCAATTCCCGTCATTCATCCCACCCTCTCTGTGCTAACAACAAACAAAATGGTGTCCCCAGGAGGCCACTGTTAAATGCCTCTGTGTGCTTTGGGAGGAAAGCAGGAGACCTGAGAGCCTTGTCTAGACCTTTCCATTGGTACACAGATTTCGCGCTCAGATTAGTTCATTCTCACCTTGGGCATCAGTTAACAGGTGACTCTTTAATGGCTTGAGGGTGCTGGGGACTACCCAGGGTGGGGGGATGGGGGTCATGAATCAAAGAGGGTAGGTAGGCCCTCATGGTGGGCTGCTCAGAACCAGCCTCTGGATAAAGAGATAAAGAGGTCAGGGATGGTGAGGAAGAAATGTGATCCCAAAAAAATCATTAGGAGGGAAAAGTTGCCTCCAAATGAACTTAGAAAAGACTGAATTCTGAAGTCAAATACAGCTGGTTGTAATCCCATCTACTAGCTACTGCTCTTAAGAAAAGCTACTCAACTGCTTTCAACCATAGCTTCCTTAATCATAGAATAGCTAGAGAAAAACCTTAGCTTCCTTAATCATAGAATGGCTAGAGAAAAACTTATCTTGATAGGCTATTTTTAAGATTATAGGAGAAAATGCCTCTTGAAGGGCCTATAATAATACCTAAATAAAGCAAGTCCTCCATAACTTCTACTATTAATAATTTGAATTTATTGTTGTAATTTATAGTATTAAAAATAAGCAAGCTTGCCCTGGGCTGCATTCCAGATGGAATTTGCAAGTAACCACAAGTAGTCACAAACCACCACTCACAGTATCTTTCATGGGTTTAGCCAACAAAAATTTATTGAACATCTGCTAAGTACCAGGCTCTGGGGAAATAAGAAGTGACCAGTAGGAAATTGGAGGGGGAGACGAACCATGAGAGACGATGGACTCTGAGAAACAAACTGAGGGTTCTAGAGGGAAGGGGGTGGGGGGATGGGTTAGCCTGGTGATGGGTATTAAAGGGGGCATGTACTGCATGGAGCACTGGGTGTTATACACAAATAATGAATCACGGAACACTACGTCAAAAACTAATGATGTAATGTATGGTGATTAACATAACATAATAAAATAAAAAAATTTTTTTAAATAAAAAAATTTTTTTTAATTAAAAAAAAAAAAGTGACCAGTAGAGAGAGTGAGGGAGACATGTACACAGAGAGGCAATCACTGGGTGATGAGTTGGTAAACAGTGTGAAGGGGGAGCTGCAGGAGCACTGCAAAGGGTGAATCAGGGAGGCAAGGCTTGACCTCAGTGTCTGAGGCGGCTGGTTTGGGGGAAAAAAACAACAACAACAACAGAGAGAAAGAGCAGAAAGGGCATTTTAGTGAGCTCAGTCTGTGCAGAGTTGGAAGATGGAATGACTTTCAGGCTAACTAGGGGCATTTGTATCAGGAGAGGTGAGAACTTAAACAGGAGGACAGAACCCGGCTGTGACAGCCTTGCATAGCATGGTAAGGGTTTGGCAAGGTGGTGCCAGCACAAATCTTTCAGCAGATGAATAACAAGATCAGGTTTACGTTTTCACTCTAAAAGAGACTGGAGGCTGGACTGAAGTAAGGAAAGCCTTGAGGCAGGATGACCAGAAAGGAAGCCACTGTAATAATCCAGAAAAGAGACTCGGAAGGACCCTAATAAAGAAAAGACAGTGGCAGTCAGTAATAGAACTGAAAAGACCTGGAAACCAATGAGGGCAATATGGGAGAGGGATGAGTTCCAGATTATAGCTCAAAAGACTAGATGGCTGACTTCACTGGGTAACAAGCAAGGAGGACCCAGTTATAAAGGGAAGCTGAATCCAACTTGAGTTTGAGATGACTGTGGGGCATGTGGATGAGATGTCTGGCATAGGGCTGGAAATATGGATCAAGAATTCAAGAGAAGTTGGATGCAAATCTGGGAATCACTAACATGTGGACTGTAGTTGATATAATGGCAATATGTAAGATCACAGAAGGGAAAAAATTATAAATTGGAAAGGGACCAATGACTAGGAAGACCATATATCCCAGATTGCCCAGGACAGTCCTGGTTTACACCTGTTGTCCTAGCATAATTATCCATAGCAACCTGTTTAATTTCAAAAGTGTCCTGGTTTAAACAATAAATTTTATAGTCCTCCTAGCCAATAACCCAACTCTGGGGACCATCAAACAAGAGTAAAGGAGACACAGAGGAGTATCAAGAAGTAGAGGGAAGCCAAAAAGAGGGCATCTTTAACCATATAGGGAATAGGCCCCTAATTAAATGTGTAAATTTCATGCTATAAAACTAAAAAACAACAAATTTTTTGTTGGAACTCGATCTTTTAAACTAACGTCACCTATTAAAAAAATAAATGTAAGAAACAAGCCATGAAAATTCCCAAATAAAAGCAAACAGAACAAGAACTTTACCATGTTTTTAACTGATTATAAAGCTACAACAATAAGAGTTTGATGAATGAACTGACAGAAACATCAATGAAACAGAATAAAGGGTATATAGAACCAAACACATATGGGAGTTTAATACATGATAGAAGTGACTTTCTCATAGAAGAAGCTAAGATATATTAATCATTATATGATGGTGGGACAGTTGGCCAACCATCTGGAAGAAAACAGACTAGATTTTTATACTTTATTCCAATTCCAAATGGATAAAACATTAAATATTTTTAAAACAAATCATAAATATACTAGAAGAAAGCATGGATGCTTTTTTTAAAAAAAATCATCTTGAAACTAATGATAGGGTTAAAATGGCCTTTATAACCATAACATAAAACACCAAACACATAAAGAAAAAATTGATAAATCTATCTCAATAAAAATTAGCATTTTCTGGTCAACAAAAGAACATGAATAAAGTCAAAAGTCAAATAGCAACATGGAATATTTGCAACATATATGATAGATCAAACGACCTCTTATGAATCAGTGAGTAAAAGACCAATAACCCCATTTTTAAGTGAATGAAAGACATGAAAAGAAAAACAAAAATTTCTGCTGTGCAAAAGAAAAGATGCTCAACCTCATTCATAATTTTAATTACTTCCACCTCAGGTTGGTAAAAAAAAAATTAATAACCACTTTATTGAGATATAATTCACATACCATAAAATCTCCCCTTTTAAAATGTATAATTCAGTGGTTTTAATGTGTTCACAGAGTTGTGAAACCATCACAGCATACCTTTCTGAGTAAGATGGGGGTGATTATGGTCCTGTCCTCATGAAGCTGTTATAAGAGGTGATTAGGAATATGCTTGTAGAGGGCTTGGCACAGTGCCTGGCCAATAGGAAGCCCTTGAGACAGCAGGAGCAGTTATGGTTACTACCTAGGGTCACACAGTGAATCAAGGGTGAAGCTCATGGTGGCATGAGACCCACCTCCCCAGAAGGGCTTGTCTCCCTACCTCTGCCATAAAGATGCTTCTGGGCAGTCACTTAAGGAAATACAGGTGGAAGAGAAGCAATGACTGTAATTGTTTAAAAAGCCCTGAAATTGCTAATAATTGAGTCAGCCACAATTCCTCCCACCAGCTAAGCCAGTGATTCTCAAATTAAGACTGAACACCATTTGGTACACTTTTAGGACTATTATCCTACATGAACATTTTCATAAATACTCAAAGGTATTTCTAAATCAGTATTAAAATAAATATTTTGGGGGCATCTTCGTGGCTCAGTTGGTTAAGCATCCAACACTTGATTTGGGCTCAGGTCATGATCTCAGGGTCCTGAGATCAAGCCCTGCGTCAGGCTCTGTGCTCAGTGGAAAATCTGCTTCTCTCCCTCTCCCTCCCCCACCCCTGCATCCCCCCCCTCAATTCACTTGAGTTGAAACACTGTCCTGATTATAGCATAGGATGGATATCCTTCTTTAAAGGTTCATTCATGCTACTTGGTTCTACTGGGAATAAGAGTTATGTAATTATGATATTGTAAATGTTGTTCACTGCGTTTCAACTTTTAGAACTACCTACAGACAAAGCAGAAAGCTTGACTGAAGTTACACAACAGAATATACTTGCAACTAACAAATGTAAATCTTGACAATGTGAAAGTAATATAATGATTGGCCAAAGCTAGGAGGGAGCAAGGGTGATGGAAGTGGAGGAAACGCTATTATGTGGACGATGTTCCATTTGTCTCATTTTACACAGCCTGGAATTAATACATACTGCCTAAAGTTAATGACTCAAGAAATAAATGTATATGTGTGTACATAAATATGTGTGTATTATTTAAATGATGGTGGTCGCCAAAATGATTTAAAAGGGGAGATGTACCAACTGTAATATTTCTTCCACCTACCCACTTCTCCCACTCATGAGTAGACAAACCATATAATTTATCATCCAAATAGGACACTTAGGAGAGTGAAAGTGGGGGCTAAAAATAATCAACAATCATTAATCCATCAACAACATAGACCAGGACTGTCTGGGCAAACCAAAACATATGGTCATTCTACTCATAAACCTGTGAAACTTCTTCTATGAGGCCAGCTCAGGGTACAAAAAGGGAAATAACTTTTAAAGCTCACCAAGTTCTTTATTATCTGTCTGGCAAACACAACGAGGATAGATAGGAGTAAAATCTGGGAAGACAAATACAGTCAAATTTAAATGGGTATTCAAATTGTTATAATGTACACCTTCTCTAATCCCTCATGGAGGCAAGGGGATTTGCATTTGAATTCATCTGTTTTTCCACTCAGTGTAAGGAATCTTCCCTTCTCCAAGCACAAAAGCAGAAATAACCTCTCGCTGGTGTGCCTGATTATTATGATTCTGCAATGTCCTTTAAATTTGGGGGCTAGTTACAGATCCATACAGAACAAACCAAAATAATACATTCAGCAAAAACAGTAGTAGTTGCTATATTTTCGGTGATTTTCTACGTCAGGATGCTTCCGGTTTGCATGAATCACAAAGTTGAATGAACAAAATAAAATAACAAGTCTGTCTAGATTTAGAAGGGATGATCCATGGGACCCCAATATGTGGGTGAGCGGGAGGCATATCAGCACCCTTCCTGACCTATGGATTGCTGGAAAACCTGCTCTTTTTCAGCTTTCTAGGTGCAGTAACTGTACCTACAAAACACATTCTCAAATTCCACTCTGAGCTGGACTTGAGGCTGGCTCTAAACCAGCTGTGGCCAGTGGAGCAGAGAGCTGTGCCAGTGATGACAGGACCAACTTGGGAGCCAGGCCCTTTTCACCCCTTAGGGCCACAAGGAAATCTATGGTCCATCAGTCTGAATAGAAACTCTTTAGTCCTTGATAAACTTCTCTTGGTCTTACAGAGACTCCAGTGAGGTACATGGAAAAGCAACAGAGAAGAACAGAATATCCTTTTTGTTTGTTCATTTGCTTGTTTGGGGGTGGGGGGTAGACATTTCTCCATATTTGGAAGACTCATATCAAAGAAGTAATCAGATATTTTCTGGATGATTCCTTATTGCTAGCAAACTTAAAACTTGTGGGTTTTTAAGAATAAATTCCTTTTTCTACTACCTCTTCCTATTCTCTTTCTTGAAATGATAACACCAAAAATTGTTGGCTCCCTAGGGAGCCATTTCATTGTTGATGCTTGAAGAATCCCATCTATGGAGGATAACAAGGATAAGTGGCTTTTAAACCCCAATCATCCACCCAAGAAGATGCCCTCCCACATGCTAAACGCTTTGTGCACCCTCGAATATTTCAGCAGTGCTTGTAGAAAAGAATGCTGTCTCCTTCACCAAGGAGGCCATGACTCCACTGGAGAGTCAAGGCAGTTGGTTGACATTTATCCTAGGCCCCCAATTGATAAAAAACAAACAATGGCATGCTTCCAGAGCAATCCTCTCCTAACTGAAAATCTAAGGGATGCAGTATGGATCATTTAAAATAGTATTATATGTGTCGCACAATTATATGGTCAACTAATCTTTGACAAAGCAGTAAAGAATATCCAATGGGAAAAAGACAGTCTCTTCAACAAATGCTGTTGGGAAAACAGGACAGCCACATGCAGTCGAATGAGGTTGGACCACTTTCTTACACCATACACAAAAATACATTTAAAAGGGATGAAAGACCTAAATGTGAGTCAGGAAACCATCAAAATCCTAAAGGAGAACTCGACAGTAGCAACTTCTTACCAGACACATCTCTGGAGGCAAGGGAGACAAGAACAAAAATGAACAATTTGGATTTCATCAAGATAAAAAGCTTCTGCAGAGCAAAGGAAACAATCAACAAAACTAAAAGGCAACCTTTGGAATGGGAGAAGATATTTGCAAATGACTTATCTGATAAACGATTGGTATCCAGAATCTATAAAAACATAACAAACTCAACACCCAAGAAACAAATAATCCAGTTAAGAAATGGGCAGAAGACATGCATAGGCATTTCTCCAAAGAAGATATCCAAATGGCCAAAAGACACATGAAAAGATGCTCAGCAACACTCATATCAGGGAACTACAAATCAAAACCATGATGAGATACCACCTCACACCTGTCAGAATGGCTAAAATTAACAACTTAAGAAACAACAGATGTTGGTGAGGATGTGGAGAAAGGGGAATCCTCTTAAAGTGTGAGAATACAAACTGGTGCAGCAACTCTGGAAAACAGTGTGGAGATTGCTCAAAAAGTTAAAAAAGAACTATGTTATGATCAAGCAATCATACTACTAGGTATTTACCCAAAGAATACAAAAACACTGATTCAAAGAGGCACATGCACCCCAACGTTGATAACAGCATTATCAGCAATAGCCAAACTATAGAGAGAGCCCAAATGTCCACTGACTGATGAATGGATAAGGAAGACGTGGTGTGTATGTATGTGTATACACACATACACGTGCACACACGTGCACGCACACACGCAGAGGAATATTACTCAGCCATCAAAAAGAATGAAATCTTGCCATTTGTAACGATGTGGATGGAGCTAAAGTTGTATTATGCTAAGCAAAATAAGGCAGTCAGAGAAAGACAAATACCATATGATTTAATTCATACGGGAATTTAAGAAACAAAACAGATGAACACATGGGGGAAGGGGGATAAACGAGAAGGAGGCAAACCATGAAGACTCTTAACCGCAGGGAACAAACTGAGGGTTGCTGGAGGGGAGGCAGGTAGGGGGATAGGCTAGATGGGTGATGGGTATTAAGGAGGGCACTTGTTGTGATGAGCAGTGGGTGTTATATGTAAGTGATGAATCCACTAAATTCTACTCCTGAAACCAATATTATACTATATGTTAACTAACGAGAATTTAAATAAAAGCTTGAAACCAAAAACAAAACAAAAAACAGTATTGTATGTGTTCACAGAACATTAGTCCCCCAAGATGCTTCCATGGCCATAAACATTTGGGAAATTCTGCTCACCCCACAACCACCTCTCAGAGAATCATAATACAGGTCACATATGAAATGCTGTTAGAAATCCTACTATTCGGGGGGCACCTGGGTGGCTCAGGCAGTTGAGCGTCTGCCTTCGGCTCAGGTCATGGCCCTGGGGTCCTGGGATCAAGCCCCACATCCAGCTCCCTGCTCAGTGGGGAGTCTGCTTCTCCCTCTCCCTCTGCCCCTCCCCCACTCGTGCATTTGTACTCGCTCACTCTCTCCCTCAGATAAATGAAATCTAAAAAAAAAAAAAAAGAAATCCTACTATTCAAATAAATCTGTAGCATTTCCCAAACTTATTTTACCACTGAACGCTTGTTTTATATATCACCTATCAATTTCCCAGAAGACATATGGGGAAGTGTTCTGAGAGAGAAAAAGAAGAGGGAGAGAGAAAGTATACAAAAAGGAAATATGAGAAACATTTTCTTTGATGACAAAGACTCACACAATGACACCCTTCTGGGAATTAGAAACAGGTATCCTGCTAGAAGAATCAGCTTTTAAAATGTGTCCCTTCTTTGGGCTGACACAGCTGCATACCAGGCAAATAGCTTTGCTAACAGTGCTAGCTGGATTTTGGCCCCCAAATGCACCACTTAAACCAAACATTGTGCAGGGTAAAACCTGCACCACTGTGCAGGAAGTCCCTACTTGACTCTATACCAATCTGTGACAAATTCTCTGTCCTTTCCATCACCAGAAACACGAAGACTAAGAGAGCCCATTCCACTGAAACCTTAACTCCTGCCCAGATTGCAATAGTTTTGTCAGAACATCAAGCCTTCCTTGAGCATAAAGGAAAATCCAGGCTTACGCTGGGACTGGTGTGAACATAACATTTTTCTGGACCCACTGCTAAAGTGCCCAAGGCAAATGAGGTTTGGTTAACAGCTCTTCATATCCCCTACACTCCAGGTATGTCCTTTGCTTTTCTTCGGGCATTTATTTTTCAAAATAACTCACCCCTGTCTGTCTCTTTTGGGAGAGGTGTTCCATCCAAGCACCCTGAGGTATTGATGACTCAACATGCCGCACGTCCCCACCGTCCACAGCACGGAATTCTAGCTCGGGACCTAGGAAGTGAGTTTTGCCTTGGCCGTGCACTCTACACATGCCATCAGGAGTATTTTCTTAATGGGTGAAAGGTGCTGCTTGCAGGTGCAAATGCCCTCTCCAGCTGCTTGCCTCTTGATGACTGGTACCTCAGCAGTTCAGAAGGATTGGTCCCAAGGTCACAGGGAGGACAAGGGTTAGAGAGTGAAAAGCACCAAGGCAAACGGAATTCATCCAGAACTACCCAGATGCAGTTACAGTCTCAGAGCTCTCTCGCTCACTCCTGCTCTCTCACCTGAAGGAGTTATTTGCCCTTCTGTTATTATTATTTGCTCAGGGAGGTTTTCCTTTCACTAGAACATCTGGCACGACAGTTTCATACCCTGGGGTTTCCTGGTAACACTCTCTGGGAGGAGTTTGAACCTTCACTATTGAAACTGGCCCAGGCCTGAAATGTTGTGAGCTGTAATCTCAGCCCACGTCACATTCTCTCCCTTGTTTCCTTTGCAAAACATCATTGCAATCAGTCCCGCTGTTTTTCAATAAGAGGTGCTGGCACCAAGCCCAGAGGTGGCTGCACAGGCCTTGTCCTGCCAGGGATGGAGATAGGACGGACCTGACACAAAGCCCTCCCACCACGTCTCTGGGAGGCTCCCAGCCTACAGCACTGCCAGCTTCCGCCATGAGGTCAGAGTGCAGCAAGCCAGGGAGCAGCTGGGCGTGCCCTGGGCTCCCACCCTGGTCCCAGTCATGGGACCCATATGGCCGGTATCACGAGCTGAAAAGGCCCTTTGGCCCCCAAATTCCCACAGGGGAGCCACAGAGCCCCTTTGAATTTTGAAAGACCTGATCAAATGAAGAATGGCAACTGGGAAGCTCCAGAAGAGGCCCTCCTGCCTCTCCCCTCCTCTCACAGAAATCGGGCTCATCCTCTCCTTTCTATTCTTGCCTTGACTGGTTTGTCGCCCCAGCTGTTCACCTGCAGGACTTTTCTTCCCCATCATCTTTGGAGTCTGGCTCCTTGTCCTTCAGATAGCAGCTTAAATGTCACCTCCTCCAAGAAGGCTTCCCTGACCTCCCAGGTTGAAGTGGCCACCCAGAAGCTCTACCATATCAGCTTATTTTAATTCTCTGCATGGCGCTATGACTGAGAGTTTGCAGAAGGGGCACAACGGTGTTGCCTGTCTTGTCCACCTGGAATAAGGGCCTGGTACACAGTAGGTGCTAAATAAATATTTGCTGAAAACACGGAGTTTGTGTACTGGCCCCAGTACTGACTGATTGTGTGACCTTGGGAAGATTACTTAACTTCTTTATGCCTTGGTTTCTTATTTTAAAACAGGGATAATCACAGTGCCTAATTTGTGGGATTATTAAAGGATTCGACAAGATAATCCTCGTACCGTCCTTAGCAGAGTGCCCGGCACAGAGTGGACACTCAAGAAGCGTTAGCTATTACCATTAGCAACATGTTGGTCCATTAGCTCTCTGGTCACTTCCCAATATTCACTAGCCTCCCAGCCTAGCGGGGCCCTGAAAGGAGGCAGAGGGGTCCAGACCACAGAGAAGGGCAGCAGAGGGGAGGCACTGTAGGGCAGTGTTCCAGAGCAGGAAAGGTCACAGAAGAGCACATGGAATCAGGCCAGGAAAGGAACACCTGCTATTTCCCAAATAAGAACTACTCCTTTCAGAAAGGCTCTTTCCTTCCCCTTCCTCTTCTCCTCCTGTCCCTGCCAACTCCACAGAACTGAGCCGGGCCCTATCCTGGTTACCAAGCAGCAGGGGCCAGAGGTCAAAGCGATGCTCTATAGACAGGGCAGCTTAATGCTCCAACCAGGGCTGTTTCACGACCTTGCCTGAGGCTAAGGGACAAGGGACAGTTCCCTCTGAGCTGTGCCACCTAAAAATAAGGCAAGCAAAAACATCTGATAAGTCACATTAATCTCAGATGGGACAAGAAGAGGAGAGAGGTCAGTCTCCTTTGGTTATGACCCCAGTTCAGTATGGGCTCAAGCCTTTGACATCATTAACATTCTATGCACTAGAGAAACAAAGCCACTGTGCCCTGGGATTTGGCATTGCCTGGGTTAATCTGGCTACATAAAAGGAATGGAGACACCAATTTTCACAAGGAAAAAGGACTGTGTACTCCTGGTCTGCACCAGAGATTATCTCTATCACACCCTCTCCCCACCATACCCCAAGTCTTAGCACTGCAAGCACCTCCCCTTCCCAAACCAACCAGCCGCTTTGAAACTCCTATCAAGACCCAGCTGATGCTCTTAGGCTGTGATCCACAGACACTACCTGGTATTTCAATGAACAGCGTGGGGTCATTTCCATGGCCTGAGATCTAGCACCTTTTTTACTGCCAAGTCAAATACTGTGTCTCCGGGTCAATCCGATTTCCCCAAAGTGATTCTTACTTTGTTTACATTGTGGTGCTCTGTCTCCCACCCTGGAGAAGATTAAACCCCCAGGTGGACAAACATCGGTCTACCTGCCAACAAAGGAGAGCAGAGAAGGCTTCAGGAAGTTCTCTCATCTTGGCCAGAATAACCAGTTATAGACCCCCCACCCCTTCTACTTTCTAGATATTCCCGCTCAGGCAGGAAAAGACACAGAGGTCTGTCAGGTCTTATTTGGGTTTCCTCATAAGCCTGACACCAGGATTTGGGTACAAGTGGTGACCAGAACTCATGATGACAAAGCTGGAAACTGAGACCGTGAAGGGAGGCAAGCCAGTTAAGGGGTATAAATGAGAAACTTCTGGCTGCAGACAGCTGGGGCTCTGTCCCATTGAGACCTCTTAGAGACCCACCTCAGGACTCATCACTGTGGGATGAAGAAGCTGGAGGATTTACCCACCAACTCCTATCTCTTACTGACTGAGGGTTGCTCCTGGGGGTTAACTCCCCAGCCTGTGCCCAGAAAACACTGCCACAGAATGTTATCAGGCAGAGAGTCCAGGAAGCCATTGGACCCATACAGGATCTGTCTGTGGGTGATGTTCAGGGTGGGCCAAAGGGATCTAAGCCAGGCCAGACAAATCCTGCTACCTCAGGCTTTCTAATGACCACTAATGAGCTTCTTAAAAATAATGCCCCATTTCAGATTTGTCTTAACTTCCCAGAAATCCTTTCAACAACCCTTAAAGAGACATGGTTATATAAATCAGCCTATGATATCTTTGAAAGAAAGATTCATGGGCAAGCAAAGCCTTCTCCACTAGTGGCCTGAGTTCTGTCCTCCCTGGAATTGTGGTAAGAGCCCACAGAGTTCTGAGTAGACACTTTGCTTTGAACACTTCGGGAGGAGGTCAGATCTCACCAGTTTTCCATGAAGACCAAGCAGGAAGAGAGATAGAGTAGCCTGTTTTGCAAAGGTTTGAAGTTCAGATTGAAATCGTAGCGGGGAGGCACACACCCTTTCCCTAAGTACAGGGTAAAGTGAGCTCAGGAACTGGTGAAATAAACTGGATCCTAATGAGAAAAAATAATCTCTCCTCCCAAGTGCCTCTCCACCCACCCATCTGGACATGACTACTCTCACAAGCCCTGGACAGGAACAGGCTGACTTTGAACAACAGAACCATATCAGAGATCATTTTCCTGGAATTTAGCCATGGAAAAATTCACCCAACTACCATTTGATACTTTGATCCACGGAGCTCCCAACCCCCCTCAGGCACCCTGTAACCTCTATAGGGTCTTTGGATAATATCCTGCTTTAACTAAATACTACATTGATATTTGCCAACAAAGAAGAATTTTCCACAGGCACTGTTGCCTCTGTTACATTCTCAAAAAGGGCAGGTGATTCAGCATGGAAAATTCCAAGAAAGAAGGACAAGTCTCCTTACTCCTAGGCTGCAGCCCAAGTTGAGGGTCATCCCTTTATGAAAGACATGCAAGAAAGTCAAGAATTTTTCTACAACCATTAAGTTGCCTAGAAAAAGAATGCTTACAATCAGCTCACCCAGGTAACGGTGAGAGGGTCACAGGATGGACACGTAGGAAGCCAAGAGTCTTATGTTCTGGCTGACACTCTTCTAACTAATTTTGTGGCCTCAGATGAATCATTTGACCTATCTAGACCTGTAAAATAATGAGTCAGTCAGGGTAACAAAGAGTCAGCTCCTACAACAGTGCCCCTGTACCTACAATAGAGGCTAGGCAGCAAAATGCCCTCAGCCCTAGAACAGTGCCATGCGTGTACCCAGCACTCCTTATTTAGTGGCTGAACGAATGGATGTGGCAAACATGTCCCTGCTTCTGACTTCTGCTCTTCTGGCAGACACTGCTAACCAACTGTGCAAGTAGTTCATACTGACAGTGGATGCAGAATCAGAATTCTTCTCAGCATAACTCTCCAGACAGGCACCACCAATCTACTGGCGCTCACATGTGAAGTATCTATTTGCCATACCTAGACAAACTAGGATTTTCCCAACAGTCACCCTTTATAGTAAGGGAAATACTAAAAGGTAGACTATTTGTCACTCAGAAAAGATAAATATAAACATGACTGAATCTTTTAATCTAGTCTACATAAGAATCTGGATTTTTATCAACCTGACTAGGGCAAGAAATATATTTGATCAGTGAAGACCCCATAAGATCAGACCACTTGGAGTCCCTGCACGCAAATACACATTTCTATACCCTTGTGGAAGTCATTACATTTCTAATCTCAACCCATGTAGAAGAAAACCAGCTCTGAGGCTTATCCCCAGACCCGCAAGTAGACACATTTAACCAGTGCTAACTCTAGAAGTGTCCAGTGTCTGGGATCTGGTTCATCGTCTGGGGGGTCAAACTTTTCCATCGACTTCACACAGGTGAAATATTATCTTAGAATGGGTTCCCCAGAGAAACAGAACCAATAGGAGATTAAATATAAAGAGAGATTTATTCGGGTACCTGGGTGGCTCAGTCAGTTAAGTGTCTGACTCTTGATCTCAGCCCAGGTCTTGATCTCAGGGTTATGCGTTCGAGCCCCATGTTGGGCTCCATGCCCAGCGTGGAGCCTACTTAAAAAGGGAGGGATGGGGAAAAAAAAAAAAGGGAGGAAGGGAGAGAGAGAGATTTATTATATGGAGCTGGCTCACGTGATTATAGAGGCTAAGAAGTCCCATGATCTGCCATCTGCAAGCTGGAGACCCAGCAGAGCCAGTCATATGGTTGAAAGTAAGAGTGTAGATTCCAGTTAGAGCCTGAAGGCCTTAGAACCAGGGGTACCACACAGCAGGAGAAGACTGATGTTCCAGCTCAGACAGGCAGTGTCAGTTTAACCTTCCTCCATCTTTTTGTTCTATGTAAGCCCCCAATGGACTAGATGAGGCCTACCCACATTGGGGAGGGCAATCTACTTTACTCAGTCTACTGATTCAGATGCTAACCTCTGTCAGAAACACCATCACAGACATATCCAGAAATAATGTTTAACCCGATAACTGAGTATCTTGTGATCTAATCAAGTTGACACATAAAATGAACTATCACAAATATCAAGGACAACATGGAAAGAAAGAAAAAAAAAAAAAGACCAAAAACAAGAAGAAGAAGCCACAGAAGGACAACAGAGAGTGGGATAGGAAGAGTAGACTTCCAGTACAGAAACCTTCAACATTTTTAGCCCCCACTACCTTAGCTGCCTGGAAATACTTGGTAGCATTAACCTATGATCCCCTTTGGGAAGCCTAAAAGACTGTCTCAAGCCACAAAGATTAAATCTCACCAAATGGATTTTAGAACATCATCAAAATAGCCCTTTGGGTGTGAAGTTACTGTTCTTCACATTTGAATACAGAGCTGCTGACCTTTTTGGGGGCAGATGAAGGGTCATGTGTGCCCTGACTGTCCCATTCTAAATTACCTATCTGCTTTCCTACAAAATGTAAACAAATGAAGTGGCTCTCTTTCCACTATATATGCAAAGCACTGAGGCACAGATGTTCCCTCTGGCCAAAAAAGCCAGTTTTCAATGTGTTCATCTACTGTTCATTATCTCTTAAGGCATGAACCTGGAGAAATAAATCTTCTAGAAATCTCTGGGCATGAGAAAAAATAGATAAGGCTTGAATCCTTAGTAAGTAGCTTTGGTGGTTGGAAGGGGTTACTTTATTTGCCCCAATTGTTGCCATGAGACCTAAACTGTTATTCATGCTGGCTTCAATTAAAATCTCCAGGGCAGTGAATTAGTAAATTAGTGGATTTAACAAGAGCCTAGGGATCTAAGAAGCAGAGAAGTTGCTAAGGCAGAAAGGACAGGGGGCCTTCAGTTAATGGCTCCCCCAGTGCTGAAAGGCCACACCTTCCAGAACTGTCCCACTGGCGGAACACAGACCAAATGCAATTCTTGGCTTAACAAACTACCATGCTTTCTTGACTAAATTTAAGTTTCCTCTCAAAAGGAAACATATGAGAAAAATGCTAACACACTCAATCTGTGAGTAAAGATACTCTTAACCAAAGGACACTCTTGGTCAGCACCATTCTGACCACAGAAGCATGCCTGTCTCTGGCAAACACAGCTTGCTGCGCACCAAAGCTTTTGCTCCCCTCATAGTACACAGTTGTTCTTGGGAAGTAGCAGCCCAGCCAGGGCCTACTCACTGATCTAAAAAATTGAAGATCTTTCCATAAAGGCAGAGGGTCTTTAATAAATGCTCACCTAGTTCCAGAAATTATTTCTCATGCAAAAGGGGGACCATCAAGGAATGTAAGTGGAATGGATGTGGTTGAAAAGCAAACATGTTTTCTCTATTTCTTGGTCCTTCTCCCATTCACTGGCTGGCTATTGATAGCAGGGAAATGCTGGGAGCCATGCACTGAAGATAACAGAGCCTCTTTCAACCTGGATCCCTGGAAGCCAAGGGAAGGTAGAGCCACCCCATCAGCCAAGCAGAAGAAAGTCCTAAGAAATAAGATGTTTGTATTAAATCCCTGGAGTTCGCTATAGCAGCTAGCTTGCTCTAATCCACTGTCCTTGATTAGAAGAGTTTGAGCCCAGCCATTACTCTCATGGCAAAACAAAACAAAAAAACAAAACCATACTCCCCACACCAATACAAAGCATCCTGCAAACTCTAAACAGCCCCAGAATTCAAGATTATTTCCATAATCACCTTCACCAATATTGCTTTGTTTCCAGGGATATATTGTATCTGTAACCTGCTACCCATAGGAGATGGGTCAGCCCCCTGGAGGAGTGGGGGTTTCCTTAGTTTGGTTTGCATCGCTTGTGTTTGTAAGGCTGCCCACTTGCCAGACACCTTTGCCTCTCTCCTTAACATGCATCCAATAATCCTTAGACATTAGTTGTGTGACTCGGACCTTGTCAAATATGCATGCACTCAATTCCAGCAGGTTACAAGAGACAGTGTATAAGGCTTTCTGAGTGGTCTCAACGTGCTGACTCCAATACGACCTCACATATGGTCAAAAAATACATCTTCCAAACAGACTTAGCTTGGACTCTTAACCACCCCTACCTACCCCCCTCTCCAGGAAGTGCCTGTGCGGATTCCTGACCTCACCGCCAAGCTCACAGCTTTGTGCCGTCTATGCTGAGTGCTCAGGAGGCAGAAGGCAGGCACAAGAGAAGTGTCATGCTGTAAAAATCTGTGCGAGGAAACCCCTTCCTTCCTAAGTGGTCATGTCGATAAGTTGCCTTGAAGCTCTGCTGAGCCATGGGGGTGTAATTACCCCATAAAGGCAGTGATATGCTGGAGCCCATGGCCCTAGCTTGAGTGGACTGATCAGGTGCGTCTCTTCCCAATTCCACATTCAGTGATATCTCACCTTGGTAGGCTGAAGCGAGCCCCGGAGAAAGGATTTCCACCATGGAAACTGCCACACACTACACATCAGGACGCTTTTATGTTCCGGAAAACTGATTGTGAACACTACCAACATACCACTGTGTGATGGGGAAATGCTGCAGAACCACTCAGCAAACAAGAATCAGTGGAATGAGTTCTGTCTGCCCACCTCTTTCCTTCTCAGAAAGGACAGGGACGGCCCCAATCTCCAGAGCAGTGACAAGACCCACTGGGTATGCTCAGTGATACTGGTAGAACTTTCGTTCTGGATTGGATGAGAAAAGAGACCAAGGGACAGTGACTTTCCACAGCAAATAATGCGCACAACAATGCTGAACCACTGCAGACAAATGGGCTTCAAGAGGCAGAGTCATCATTTCGGGTGCAACAAAACGTATCCTACCTCAGTAATCAGATTCTAATTACTTAAAAAAAAAAAAAGATTCTGATTACTTGCTCTGCCACTCACCTGGGCACCGTGCAGGTCTTCCACGGCAGTAGGCGAAAGGAAAGGGACTAAGCTCATTGTCAGGCTGTCAAGCCCGGGGCTGGGCATTTTTCATGGGTTAATGCAGTTGACCTTCACACAGTCCTATGTCTCAGGTATTAGTATACCCATGTTTCCAAGAAGGGAAATGAGGTCTGAACAGTAACTTGCCTAAGGTTACACCATGGCAAGGAGCCAGATACAAATCTAGGTGTGTCTGACTCTAAAATCCCCACCATTTGTACCACACTGCACTGCTAAAAAGGCTCCTTTTATTTATCTGTGGAACTGCAATAAAAGAAACAGCCACCCCTGCCTCATGAGAAATTAATGACAAATCTGTATTTTTAGAATAACAGTTTTGTTGAGACATAATTCCCATACCACTTTTAAAATGTACAATTTTGTGGGTTTTAGCATATTCACAAAGTTGTACAACTATAACCACTATCTGATTCCAGAACATTCTTACCACCCTCAAAAAGAAATCCCACACCCCTTAGCACTCACTCCCTGTTCCCTCCTCCCTGAAGCCCCTGGCAACCACTAGTCTACTTTCTGTCTCTACCGATTGGCCTATCCTGGACATTTCACATAAATGGAATCATACAATGTGTGGCCTTTGTGTCTGGCTTCTTTCACTTAGTATAATATTGGCAGATCTTCTTTAAAGTTCATGGAGTTCAGCAGATGAAATCCACTAAACTGAAAGGCAAACATATGCAGTTTTTATTTAAATACCACTAGGCAATAGAAGGGAGGCAAAAAACATGAGGTTCTGGCATCAATGTGTTTTTTAAATTCAATTCTACTTCATTTATTGAGTGCTTCTTATATGTCAGACACAAAACAGAGACAATCCCTGCCCTCATAGAGCTTACATTATGGTGGGGAGAATCGTACCAAAGTAATAATAATAATATCATATTAGAATATTGTAATTGACATGTGTGAAAAAGAGCAGATTTGGGGGATTGCAGATGCTGGAGGAGGGCCCTGAGTCGCCTCCAGAATACATTTGTACGTCTCTCCCTCTCTCTCACTAAATGCCTATTTGTGGCCCAGGTGCTGTCCTAATGCCCTGTGGGGTTCCGGACACTGCCTGGCAGCAGTGGTAACGCTGGACCCCCGTGTGACCACCCTCGTCAGGTTACTGAGCATCTTTTCCACCATGGGTAGCGAGCGGACCAGCAGACAGCAACTCTCACTCACTCTGTGATACTCCATCTTCCCCCAGGCCAGGCTCCCTTCCTCTCTGAAATCCAGAGCTCAGAAGAGCAAAGAAGTTCCCTTCCCCTCATCTCTTCTCAAGAAGTTCCCTTCCTCTCATCTCCTATGGGTAGCAGGTTACAGATACAATATATCCCTGGAAACAAAGCAATATTGGTGAAGGTGATTATGGAAATAATCTTGAATTCTGGGGCTGTTTAGAGTTTGCAGGATGCTGTGTATTGGTGTGGGGAGTATGGTTTTGTTTTTTTGTTTTGTTTTGCCATGAGAGTAATGGCTGGGCTCAAACTCTTCTAATCAAGGACAGTGGGTTAGAGCAAGCTAGCTGCTATAGCGAACTCCAGGGATTTAATACAAACATCTTATTTCTTAGGACTTTCTTCTGCTTGGCTGATGGGGTGGCTCTACCTTCCCTTGGCTTCCAGGGATCCAAGGGATTTGTTATTTTTAATAACAAATTATAATCAAACTGAACATACTGTTTATAGCCTGCTTAATTTACTTAGCAATATGTTGTATCTTAAAAATTCATCTACAATGCAATTCGTACTGGCCTCTAAGTATTTTATCATATGGAAAAGCCATACTTTGTTTTACCAATTTCCTCCTATTGGACATGCAGGTCATTTCTAAATTTTTATCACTATTATAAACAATGCTGCAATGAACATATCTGTATTAAATCTTTGTCCAAAACTGTAATGATATCTTTAGAACACATTTTTAAGAATGGAATTGTTAGATCAAAGGATACACACATTTTATGAGGCTTTGATCCATTTTTCCAAATTGCTTTCCAGAAACATTATACCATTCCAAATTCCTGCCAACAGGAGATGAAAGCATAATTTGCTCCACCACCTAGCCAAAACTGAGTATTACCATTTTATTATTTTTATATGATATACATGCATGTTCTGACACTTGCTTGAACATAGATATGGCTGAAAATTACCTTTTTGTCTGGTTCTT
The DNA here is from genome assembly GCF_011800145.1 of Mirounga leonina. Lineage (NCBI taxonomy): Eukaryota > Metazoa > Chordata > Mammalia > Carnivora > Phocidae > Mirounga > Mirounga leonina. The sequence continues at coordinate 42,826,509 of NW_023270825.1, forward strand.
ATGTGCAGGCCAAGTATAAATAACAAATGTCATTCTAGACAGCCCTTAGAACTACTGAAGCAGACAAAAACGAAAGCCATATAACCAGTGGCCACACACTGCTCACCTCACTAGCCATGTCTGAGATGAGTACAGAGGTTCTAGCAACTACAAAAGCTCATTCCTTTTGCATTTAACATTTGCAACTTATACATACCCAATTTTTTTTTAAGTTTTTCTTTTGCCAAAAAAAAAAAAAAAGCTAAAAATGGATGAAACATATATGTCTTAGAGAACTGAAAAAAAGAAAAGAAAATTATTTTCTAGTTAAGGGAAGTGACTAGTGCTATTGGCAAACAGGGAAACACTGTTCACAAAACCCGGTTTTTGTAACAAAAGAATCAGAATGGAAAACATTCAATTTTTATTTCATTGTCCCATCTGAGATTGTGTCCTCTGCTCTTCTGCCATGTTCAATCACTGTGAAAACTTACCCACTAACAGTTCTGGGGAGAAAGAGAGGGATTGCAGGATTTTAGCATGTCCTCATTTACTAATGATTTCCCTTCTTCGTAGAGGAAATGTAGGCCGTGCTCAAATACAGAATGTCATTAACTTGAGAACTTTTATTTTTTTTAAGATTTTATTTATTTATTTGACAGAGAGAGAGAGAGCATAAGCAGGGGGAGTGGCAGGCAGAGGGAGAGGGAGAAGCAGGCTCCCCACTGAGCAGGGAGCCTGATGTGGGGCTCGATCCCAGGACCCTGGGATCATGACCTGAGCCGAAGGCAGACGCTTAACTGACTGAGCCACCCAGACACCCTAACTTGAGAACTTTTAAATAACAAGTCAATTCTGCAAAAATGTATTGAACAAATATTAAGTGTCTAATTGAAATAGAGAAGGGGAGATGAGGGTGACCAAGAGTGAGGACTGGCTCCATCCTCAAGGAGCTTCCCAGCTAGCATGGGGTCAAGACATACACACACACACACACACACACACACACACACACACACACAAGCCAACAACAACACCTACCCTAACAGAGAAGCTGAACAGCAGTGTGAGAAACCACAGTGTGAGAGCAGAGGAGGGAATGACAGAGCGCCTGAAAGTAAAGACAGACTCAGGGAGGAGAGAGGATTGACCCCACCTTGGAGAGAAGAGAAGGGCTGCAGAAGAGGAGAGTGGACCACGAGAAGAGGCACTGACAATGGAGAAGACAGCCAGAGCCAAGGAACGAAGTGTGTAATGGATGCACGGGGCAGAGGCTGCGTTGGCATAGAGGGATACAGGATACAGGAGACAAGGTTGAAATGAAGGTTGAAGGTTACAGCCTTTAAGATTCTGACTCTGTGACATTTTGGAAAAAGCAAAACTATGGAGACAGTAAAAAGAGTAGTGGTTGCCAGGGGTTGGCAGGAGTGAGGGATGACTAAGTGAAGCACAGAGGATTTTAAGGCAGTGAGATGACTCTGTACCACCAAAACCGTGGATACATGCCATTAGACATTTGTCCCAACCCACAGGGTGTACACCACCAAGTGTGAACTCTAAGGTAAACTATGGACTTTGGGTGATTAAGATGTGTCAATGTAGGTTCATCAGTTGTAACAAATGTACCATTCTGGTGTGGGATGTTGGTAAGGGGATGCTATGCATGTATGGGGGCAGAGTAGAGAGGAAATCTGTTACTTCTCAGTTTTGCTGTGAACCTAAAACTGCTCTAAAAAAAATAAAATCTTCAAAAAAAAAAGGTAGGGGCTGTAAAGTGAAGGCCTTGTATGCAGTGCTAAGGAAAAGGAACCTGACTCTGCAGACCACTGTTCTCCAAACTCTTGATCACACACTCGATTCGCTGAAAAACTCTCTGAGCACACACCCTAATACAGGTATATGCATGTATTTACTTATAAAGTATATACTTGATCTAGTATATCAATGCATCATACCATACACACACACACACACACACACATATTTATGCATATATAAAATGAAATATACAGGAAAATACAAACTAAAGAGGATGAGATTATATTACTCAAATGTCTTACAGGTTGTGATAGCTTCATACTAGCAGAAGCCCATCCTCCAAACACAATGTACATTTATACTTCAAAATTGCATGTAAAATTTAAATTTCAAAGAGTCTTTCTTGATAACTTTGAATTTGTTTAGCTACTTCTTGCCAGGGTTCCTCAGAGGACTGGTAAGATAATGACCTCATTTTTTGATATGTTTAGTGGGAGACTCAGTGGTATATCCACAAGGAAATGTCTAAAAGAGAAGTAATAATATGGATCTAGAGCAGGGTACTAAGCTCAACAGTGTCCCTCCAAAATTCACATTCACCTGGAACCTCAGGATGGGACCTTATTTCGAAATACAGTCTTTTTTTTTTTAATTTAAATTCAATTAGCCAACATATATATGTACATCACTAGTTTCAGATGTAGAGTTCAGTAATTCATCAGTTGCATATAACACCCAGTGCTCATCACACCACATGCCCTCCTTAATGCCCATCACCCAGTCACCCCATCCTCCCACCACCCCCCCCCCGCCCCTCTAGCAACCCTCACTTTGTTTCCCATATTTAAGAGTCTCTCACAGTTTGTCTCTCTGATGTCTTTCCATTCCGTTTTCCCTCCCTTCCCCTATATGGGAAAACAGTCTTTGCAGATATATTTATCAAGTTAAGGTGAGGTCACACAAGGTTAAGGTGGGCCCTAATCCAATGTCTGGTGTCCTGACAAAAAGACGGAAATCTGGACACGACACATAAAGAGGTGAAGACCATGTGAAGACAGAGGCAGAAATAGGAGTGATGCAGGTACAAACCAAGAAACATCAAGGACTGCCAGCAAGCACCAAAAGCCAGAAGAAGCAAGGAAGGATTTCTCCCCTGGAGCCTTCAGAGAAAGCATGAGCTTGCTGACATTTGATTTCAGACTTCTGGCCCCCAGAATAGTTAACAAGGAAGCTTCTGTGGTTTTAAACTGCCCAGTTTGTGGTGCTTTGTTACAAGAGCCCTTGGAAACTATACAAACAGATTCCTCATTAGGGATCAATGTAAGAGCTGGAACTGTAGGAGGTGCGCAGCCATCCTTCTAGAACACTCAGAGAAGGGAAGAAAGATCTAAACAGAATGAGGGCAAAGAAAATGTGAGAAGCAAGCTGAGCAGCCAGAGAGGGACACTGGATGAGAGATCAGAAAAAGGGAAGGACCTTTTGGTTCAAAGAGAATGTGTGCAGAATGGAGGGGAGATGGCTGGGTAGGTGGCAAGAGGGAGGGCAGTTCTTCGAAGGAGAATTTTTTTTTATTTTATTTATTTATTTGAGAGAGAGAGAGAGAAAGAGAGAGAGCATGAGCAGAGGGAGGGGCAGAGGCAGAGGGAGAAGCAGACTCCCTGCTAAGCAGGGAGCCCAGCACAGGGGCTCGATCCCAGGACCCTGGAATCATGACCAGAGCCAAAGCCAGACATTCAACCAACTGAGCCACCCAGGCACCCCAAAGCAGGAGAATTTTGAAGAAGGTTGGGATAGTCAGTGGAGACAGATGTCCCCAAAATACTGAACAAGATGGGAAATGAGAGAAATATTTACAAGACAGGTGATCAATGAACATTTTTGACCCCCATAATCCAAAGAAAAGAAACTTTGAATACCAAAAAGGTTACGTGACCCCACCAACATCCATTAGAAAGTCACCAAGTCCAAGATACTTTAAGTGAAAACATTAAGTTCCAGGACAGTATAGAGAAAATCAGAGAGAACGTACACCAAACTATTAAGATGGTGTTCACTGGAGAGACTTTCACATCCTGCCTTACATATCCTGAAGTGTTTGCACCTTTTTTTACAATAAGAATTTAATAATTTTAAGCAGAAAAAGAGACTAAAAAAGTAACAGGACACAAACCAACATGTGCAATATCTCACCTTCAAAAGATAACATACCTCTGATGTGAGTATATGGATAAAAAGAGATCTTAAAAGATGCCAAATGCTACAAGTGTTTGATCCAGAAATGTTTTACCTCCTTTTTTCTGTATATTTCATCCTTTTCTCTTTTACTTTATTCTCTTAAGTTGAGCAAATATAATTTTCTCCAAAAATAAGGTCACTGACATTACTGTGTAAGAATAAAGGCCTATTCTCTGGGTACTTTTCCTCTGCACTTAGGTCAGCATCACCAAATGGACAAACAAGTACTAAACTGAAGTTCAACCTGATGTTCTTAATACTTCACCTCTGTTAAACCTCTTAATTTATTCCAAAAGGACGCAAGCAAGGCAAAAATATATCCATGAAGGGGCGCTTGGGTGGCTCAGTCAGGTAAGCATCTGACTCTTGGCTTCAGCTCAGGTAATGATCTTAGCCAAAGTCATGCAATCAAACCCCATGTGGGGCTCCGTGCTGGGTATGGAGACTGCTGGAGATGCCCTCTCCCTCTGTCCCAACCCCCACTCATGCTCGCTCTCTCAAATCAATGAATAAACCTTTTAAAATATATATGCATCCATGTAACACAAGCACATTCTGGATATTGCAAAGGTCATCCTATAATTATATGACCTCTAACTATGCAGGAGAGGCAAAAACATATCCTGGCTCTCGTTCCTGCACTCACATTTCCACTCAGCTTCTTCTCTCCCTATAGTATTTTGAAATATTTCTCTCCTACCCCCTCGGAACATGAGCTAATTTGGTACCAACAATTATATTTTCTGCAGTTTGTTTAGTTTTTTCCTTACTGGCAAATCTTGCACACATACAAGCATAAATATCTCTGTTTCTCCAACTACATTCAATTCTTTTTATTTTTTTTAACATTTTTTTATTTTGTTATGTTAATCACCATACAGTACATCATTAGTTTTTTCAATTCTTTTTATTACATCCAATTTTCTTCCAAAAGAAAACTATGCTCAACTAAAGGCAGTAGCTACATCTTTATTACTTTCGGACCTATTTTCATAGGAGATTGTACAAAGTATTTTGCCTCCCTAAGAGAAGGCCTCACACAACAGGTGAACAAGCTGGAGGAAGGAAGTGTCTAGAAGGAGAACGATGAGCCCTCAGCTTAAGAGGTGGTGCAGGATAGCAGAGCAGGGTCCCATATAGCTCTGGTTTAAGATGGAGATTCATCTCTTCTTTGTCATTGCTAAAATAGATTGTTAACTGCTAAAATAGGTGTATTTTCTTCTAACATGCTTTTCTGGGGAAAAAAAAAAAATCTCATACCACCTCGTATCATGCCCTGAGAAGGGAACAACATCATCTCTTGTGGTATTCTTGCCAAAATTAATAACCTGAATTTAATCATGAGGAAACACCAGACCAGACAAAACCAAACTGGTGGACATTCTACAAAACAACTTTTTTTTTTTTTTTTTTTGCACTCTTCAAAAGCCTCATTCATGAAAGACAGACAGACTGAGGAACTGTTCTGTGTTCAAGGAGGCTAAGGAAATACAACTAACTATGCTATGGGATCCTGGATTGGATCCTAGACCAGAGAAACGGCAGCCATGGGACAGAGAAGTCTGAATGATTTAATTTGAAATTGAATTTGAATATAATTCTACAGAATTAATCTGTAGCAATAATAGTATCATATCAGTGTCAATGTCCTGGTTTTGATCATTTGACTATAGTTTTTAAGAGGTTAATATTTGAAGATGCTGAGTGAAGGGTGTAGGGAATCTTTGTACTATTTTGTCAACTTCTTTTGTAAGCCTGAAATTATATCAAAATAAAAAGTTTAAAAAAAGGAATGATGTAAATATTTATTAAGTGAGGGGTGACCGTGTTCCTGCTCCATTCCCTTTTCACTTCCTCAAGGTACCACATCTTGTTGGCTGTCCCCTGGCTTCTCAGGGCCACGTTCTGGCCTCCTAAACAGGATTCCCAGGCTTGGAACCCCCTCATCCTATTGCTCATCAGAAGGACTCTATGCCAGTCCCATTCCTCAGGGACCTGTGAGGTTGACAGGGGCTAATCTGATAAGCCAGCCTGAGATGGAGTGTTAGCAGTTAGTCAGGGCTCTCTGCACCCATCTTTTGAGGTAACTTTGCCTTTCAGGCAAAGGTGAGAACCTCATGGGAACTTCACACATTTTGTAGAAACAAAGAAGTGATATTTGAACAAAGAGAGGTGGCACCCCAGTCAAACTATATGAAAGGCGGTAACAATCAGAATTTTCAAGGAGAGCCTGAGACAGGGAGTGCTCACACCTGGCGATGAATCAGAATCACCTGAGGAGCTTTTAAAGCTTCTGATTCCTACCGTCACACTAGGCTATTGAGTGAGAAGCGCCTTGAATGGGCTCAAGAAATCTCTGTTTTTACAATTCTCCTGAAGATTCTATAATCAATAGCCCAAAGAGAGACGGCTCTAATCCACAGGAACAGGATATCCTAGGGATTCCTCAGGACAGAACAGACTCAGAGAAAGGAGGTGAGAGAAATTATGGAAGAAAGATCACAGGAAACAGATTCCACACCATGTTTTGAGTGTCCTGTGTGAGCCAGGCCTGAGACGCATCCTGTGCTGGTCTCAGGGAAGCCTCACAAAATCTTGGTGGGAGGAGGAGGTGGCAAGTCCTGTGCCCATTTTATAGACAGCAAAAATGAGGATACAGCAGATGTCAGTAATTTGCTTAAAGTCTCTAAATTAAACGTTTTTTGTTTTGTAGCTTTTGTTTTCACCTGCCCACGTCACTCTTTTAAGAAGGAACGAAGAATTAAAGCTGTAAGGATACTTTTACTACCCTGCAAGCGCTGTGGAGAACAAGATCGGGTGGGAGATGCTCCTCCTCTTCCCAGGGACACTGCCCCACAATCCCACACTCTCACTGGCACCAGCAACTCCAGTGTGTCTTCCATCTTCACAACTATCTAGGCCCATGTGTGAACCAGTCTTTATATCCACACTTGCTCAACTTCAGGGGATCCAGGTTGGCCTTTCCAAGACCTCCTTCAACATTCTGAATTCTGCTAATGGCACAGGGTAAACCTGTGGGTTCTGCAGCTCAGCAAACCTCCAGCAGCTAGTTTCCCTGTCCATGGGTCCCCAGTCTTTGCACACTGAAGAAGTAAAAGCCCCCCTTCCCCATGGTGAGATACCAGCCCCTGACCACACATAGGGCCTGAGTGCTAGGAAGACCACTCTCCCAGTCCTCCTCCTGGCCTGGCCTGGAGAGGGGCTGGTGGGAGGGCAGAGCCTGGGGAGGGGCTGGTGGGAAGGGGGTGGGCTCTGGCAGGCCCCATCCTGCAGCTTCTTGTTAAGCCTGGCACGGAGTGTCTGGCCCAAATCTTCAGGACCTGTTGCTTAGCTTCTTGTTATAGACTTGGGCCTTAGCCACCATTCAAGACCACAGCACAAGTCCCATCCTGTAAATGAACGAATGAATGAATGAACTTTGGCATCCAACAAAACTAGGTTCAAATCCTGGCTCCTCTACCAATTACGTAAGTTGTTTAACTTTTCTAACTATAAATTGTTATTCCGTCTGTCTTGGCTTCTAGGAAACCCTGAGCTAAATTTATGGCCACTTCTAACCACTCTACTTGTGTGGTGTGTGTTTCTGGGTGGCTTATCATTCCTTCCATACATTGCCTTCATTCCACCTCTCTGCATCAAGTCTTTATTGTTTTCCTTTTGACTTGCAAGTGCTTTTGTTAACTACCTCAAATCCGTCAAAGAGCAGCAGGGAGCAAATAAACTTAACTTCTCTCAGACTGTGTCTCCTCATCTAGAAAAGATGATAATAACTCCTCCTTCACAGGATGGCAGGGAGGACAGATTAAGTCAGCCTGCATAATGGCCCAGTGGAAGGCCTGCAGCAAGGCAGGAAGGGGCTCGCCAGGCACTGGATCCCTTCCCACCAACCTTGCTCCCTGCGCCAAGCCTAAGGACCTCAGGAACTCAGATCACATTTCACAAAGAAACATTTCTAACTGACTACTTTTGCCCAGAAGAGATCACTGGGGTATGAGCTTGCTGGACAACACTGGGCCAATCATTCCGGAAGGAAAGGCACCGGTAGGAAAGGGGCAAGGGGGAGGAGAGGACAATGCTGGGACTATGGAGTTAGGGCGAGCCCCACGTGAGTATACAATTTCCCAGTAGAGATCTCCCCATTTAATCAAGTCAAAAAAGTTGTCACAAATCTTACTTCCTCTTGTTTATTGACGGGGTCCCCCGCCCTGTTTGCAATAATAGCTAACCTTTTTTACCAGCAGCCTATGGGCACAAGGCCCAAAGTTTCTTCCCCTACAGGTCACAAGGCCCCGTAAAGCATGTTGCCCTGGAATTCTCGGAGCTGGCCCTGGAATTCTCGGAGCTGGCCCTCGAGTTCTTTCTGGAAAGTGTCCTGGTAACGATGTAGAGGGAAGTGGTGGGAAAGAATTTCTTCTGGGTTTTGCTTATAAATAAATTGGGGCCGTACTGAAGGGGAGAGGTGGGCAGGAGGGAGCGGAGGAAACAGAGTGCCGCCTTCGGTCCTGTGCCTGCATAGTGGTTTGGCAGTCAGAAGATTTCCAACTTCCTTTTCTCATAAAGCTGCACAAAGCTTTGAGATGAAAACATTCCTTCCTCTCCACAGCTCTGAGCTAAAGGATATTGTCTTAAAACACAGTGGCCCAGACGTCACCCATTAGGCCCTTCCATCACACCCAACCATGTCAGTAGTCATCCCAGCTTCAGGAAAAGCCTGAATAAACAGGTGGATCGAGCCTCCTGGTGACAGGAAAGCTTTATAGGTTTTTCATTAGGCTTGTTTAGGGAGGGAGTGGTAAGGTAAACTTTCTTTCATCCACAATGGAGCTAAAATTTTTCCTTTGTGATGTCATCTTCTTACTCTTACAATGCTACAAATACAACCTAGAGGGGGTGTCCATGACGTGGGCAACAAGAGGCCCCCAGAGACGTGATGCAGATGGCAGTGGTTTTCCCATATGTCATCAAGGCCCGTCTGGGCTTCGTGGTAGAAAAACATTCCCCATGTTTAAAGAATTATCACTTAATCATGTCAGCATATTGAGGCTTTGTAAATGTGTAGGGTCAGTTCTGGGCAATTCTAAACTGTCTCGACATGGAAAGTAAGCCAAAACACGTGTTAGCCCTGAACACTGGCCATCCAGGGAACAGCCTTAAAGGAGCACACTCCCTGTAACTGACAGAAGAGAATTCTCAGGCAGACATGGGCTATAACACCAATGGGGGTCCTGGTGACATTATAAAACTTAAAACTGGGCTCAATCGGCTTGTGGAGTCAGCAGAAGGGCCACGGAGAATTATGGCCTGTCATTCAAAGCCCAGCAGGGCGGCAGTTTGTTATTGCCCTTAGCCACAGGGGGCCCAACAGCTGAGGTTTTTAAAAATCACATTCACCTAGGCCTTCCATTTTGCACATAATCTTTTTAACACTTGGCATTTTTAAAACCACTGAGACAGTTTAACATTCCCATGGGCCCTGCTTTCAAGTCTGGGAAACTTAAATGCTAAAGAGAGCTAGCCATTTCACTGGGCTTAAATCCTAACCTCCAAATCCTCATTCTGGGCCTAGAGTATGAGAAGCTCTGAGTCCCTGGAGAAATCCAAGAGCAATGAACAAAAGCCAAGGGCAAGCTTATAGGACAGGAAAGGCCACCTGCAAGAGGGATACTGCATCACTATGGAAGGAAGTGGAGACAAACTCATCCAGCAGACGTACACATGGTACTGATGCAAAGAAGAAAGCGTGGCCAGGGCTCTTGGTCCCAAGCAGGTGGCTGATGGGGTCAGAAAGTCTTTTAAGAAAGACTGGGAAATACTTTCTGGAGCCGCTGAAGCTAGAACCCCAGAGTCCAGAAACTGTGCATGCCACCTTTTCAAGACTCTTATGAGTCCATGGTTGAGGATTTTAGCCTATAGTTCTCTGCCTACAAGGGGAAGATACAGCCCTAAAAAAAAAAAAAAAAAAGTCATAGCAATAGCCAAAAGGAGAAATAACCAAATAAATGTTCACCAACAGATGAATGGATAAACAACATATAGCATATCCATATAGTGGAATATCTGGTTATTAAAAAGGAAGGAAGTGATACACACTACAATATGGATGAATCTTGAAAAAAATTTACGCTAAGAAGCCAAACACAAAGGGCTACATATTTTATGATTCCTTTTATCTGAGATGTCCAGAATAGGTAAATCCATAGACACAGAAACCAGATTAGTGGTTGCCAGGGGCTGGGAGGTGAGGGGCAGAAGGGAGAATGAGGAGTGACTGCTGGATAAAAGGTAAGGAGGTTTCTGTTTGGGTGATGAAAATGTTCTGAGACTCGACAGAAGTAATGGTTGTACGATATTATGAATGTATAAATGCCACTGAATTGTTCACCTTAAAGTGGATTTCACCTTAATTTTTTTTAAGATTTTATTTATTTTTAAAGATTTTATTTATTTGACAGAGAGAGACACAGCGAGAGAGGGAACACAAGCAGGGGGAGAGGGAGAAGCAGGCTTCCCGCAGAGTAGGGAGCCCGATGCAGGGCTCGATCCCAGGACCCTGGGATCATGACCTGAGCCAAAGGCACACGCTTACCGACTGAGCCACCCAGGTGCCCCTGGATTTCACCCTAATTTTTAACAAAGTCATAGCCTCACTCAAATGGATGCTCTCCATGCTCATGTGGCGGGTAGAGAGATAGACAGTGGAAGCAGGACAATTAAAGCAACTGTTGACCCTTAAATGCATCAGAGGGCAGACTGCTGGGAAGAGGGGAGCTCAGGACAGATTTCCCAGGCTCTGCAGTCCAGCAGAGGGCCTGGGCATAGCCCATGGAAAAATTTTAGCAGGTCTGCCCTCCCTGGGGAAGGGCTTGAGAAAATATATTCTTGCCAAAGTACAGACCCTTTCTTGGTGGCCCAGCCAAAGAACAGGTGTCAGTCACCTACGACAGTTTTGCTCAGTAGAGACCTCATCTGCATAACATCACTGAAGACAGAGAAAGACCATGCACTGGGTGGAGCACAGCCCACGGCTTCAAGTGAAGCTCAAATTCATGATGTGGAGGGCAAAGCACTGCGTGAATTGGGCCTCTCCCCTTATACAATAGCCCACAACTCAGTAGAGCCAGCTTCCTCCGACCCAACACACGTCTTCTCTTATCGGGACAGACATGAGCCACGTGTCAGGTGCCTCTTTCTCCCTGTCAGGAGCACCCATCAGAAAGCACCACAGAACAGCAGTGTTGACCAAAAAATTTATTACAATAACTTCAAAATAATTCTGTCACAGGGTGCTTTATGATCTTTATATGACACCTATTAATGACTTTTTAAAAAACATGTTAGGCAGAAAATGTCATGCTCAACTTCTTGGAAGTATACTTTCCATTTAAATAAAAAGTTGGAATAGATAGACTCAGTTACTTTAAGAGAAGAATGTTACATAACATTTATAGCTCTAAAAGGTATTTTAAATATTTATAAACTTTGACATATACATAGTCCCAAAACGTCTAAAATGCGTAAACGGACTTTTCTATGTGTTCTCTATGGCCAAGTCTAGGAAAAAATGTTTAAATAATGAATATAAATGTTTGAAAAATCAATTTTATGACTCCACTAGACTAAATTTCATAAATGATTAGAGTTACTTAATGATCCTCATGAGTATGGAGTTTAGTAACTATACAGTGTTATTGCTTCTTAAATTTCTATCTGAGAGCTTTCCCAGTATTTGCCAGTTGAGTGGCCATGGTTTTCTACTGCTATTTATAGTGAGGAAGTAGGCAGACGCAAAAATGGGTGGACTCATGATGATAATGACAGTGATGATTTTTTAACTTTTTATGTTCTTGGAAGTTTCTAGTTTGTGCCCTTTTTTCTCACTTGCTTTTCTTAGATTATTATTATTATTTTCTAACATTGGAAGAATAAAAGTTCTCTTTAGACTCTTTAGAATTAAATGCTAAATGCAAACAAGAAAATAGGGTAGCTGAGGCCATCATGTTCAGGTCAACCCAGCCACTTTACCTCACATGGCAGACACTACTGACTGCTGTTATGGGTTGAATTGTGTCCCCCCCCCCCCCCCCCCCCCCCACCAAAATTCATATGCTGAAGTCCTAGACCTTAGCATGTCAGAAAGTGACCTTATTTCAGAATAGGGTCATCATAAATGTAATTAATTAAGATGAGGCCATATTGAAGTAGGGTGGGCCCCTAATCCACTATGACTAGTGTCCTTATAAAAAGGGGAAATTTGGACAAAGACTCGCACAAGGAAAACAGGATGTGGAGATGAAAGCAGAGATTGGGATGATGCTCTTACAAGCTGAGGAATGCCTACGATTGCTAACAAACTACCAGAAGCTATGGGAAAGGCATGGAACAGATTCTTCCTCACAGACCTCAGACCAACCCTACCAACACCTTGATCTCAGACTTCTAGTCTCCAGAATTGCAAGACAATAATTTTCGATTATTTAAGTCACCCAGTTTGTGATACTTTGTTATAACTTCTTTAGAAACCTATTACAGCTGCCTATCAGACAGTCATTCCTCTTTCTTTCTTGGCACGTTGAGTCTTGATAGCATACACGAAGCTACAGGCTCAGAAAAGGGAGCCCCTCTCTAGACCCAGGAAAGAAGCCATGATAGGTCTAAACCAAAATGGTAACCCTCTAGGCACTGGCTAGTGACTGGTCTGAGGTGAGCACATGACTTGGTTCTCACCAAGGAGAGGTACGGTAAACCTTTTGGAAGCTTCTGAGAGATTTTTATCCTAGATGGAAGAGGGAGAGAGGGAGAAAGGAGAAGGAGACAGGGAAGAGAGGAGGGCAAAATGGGGGAAAAGGAGGAGAAAGAGAAAAGGTGAGAGAGACGTTGGAAGAGGAGACAGATGGACAAGGGAAGGGGGAAAGAGAGAGAAAATACCCTTTTCTTCCCTCTTGGTAACCCTGTTGTATGGAACAAAACCTCAGAACTGTGATGACCACCTTGTGATCTCAACAAAAAGGCCAAAAGAATTGAAGAATCACCAACCAGAGGATTGATCTGCTGAACAAACTCTAAAACTGCAAACCACCAACTCCTTGTTAAGAGTAAGTTCTCCTTTGCCTTCAGCCACTCTTAGCCTAGTTGACTGGCGATCTGCGGACTAAGGCAGACTACCCAATATGCCCTAACATCACGTATTCCACAGGCTTTGAAAGGACATCCCATGACTTCTCTTCAGGCTGTGCACACTGAGTGTCCTAAGGAGCGAGAGAATCAGAGCTGGGAAAACTAGAGAGAATTCTCAGTCTCTGTCTGCTGTGGCCAACATTTGAGATTTTAAAATGTATTCTTCGGTGACTACATCTTTATTGTGCTGCTACTTCCGCTCCTATTCACTAGCGCACACATTTATGCTATTATAGGAAGTATAACTCTCATTTAATGAGATCTAACAAAGTCGGCCTGCTACAGAATGCCTTCTTTGCTTCTACAGTGGCCAGGAGAAGGTGAGGAACATCCCTCGCTTTTGAGTGTGAAGCTGACATTGTCCTGCTGAGTCTACTTAGGAGGCTTTTGTGCATAGTTACTTCCTCTATCACTTTACCAACACCCCTCTCAGTAGACAGCATCCGTTGTTGCTAAAAACTGCCCACTTGATGCATCCCTGGGGTTTTGCTATTTATTTATTTTATGACTATGTCAGACTAATGTCCAACTTTCAGGTGAATATCAGCTCTGGCTTCATCCCTTGGGTAATCTAGTTTGATTCTAGTTTGTGTCCCTGGAATGCCCCTCAAGGAGTTTATAATTCATGGAGGGAAAAACATCTACAATATATGGAGTATATGTTATATACCCTGAGCTGTGCTAAGAAATTTAAATTCATCATCTCATTTATACACCTAAGCACATATGACTACCTTCATTCAATGTCTTGTGTAAACACACAGCCCCGGTGCCTAGAAAGGTGACCTAAACCAGACTAATAAGCACAAGGCACCCTGGCCACCAGTAAATTTGTACAATCCCAAAGTAAAACAAAAATGGGTGTGATCCAATGATGCTGTTCTCAGGTAGCTCCCGAGGAACAGCAAGAATCTGATCTGCAGCAGAGTGGACTCGGCAATGGTCAGGAAGTGGGAGACTAGGAAGTGGCACATAGACAGACTGTCTGAGCCACAGCTCGAGAGAAAGGGAGTCATCATGGAGGATCCTCAGAGGAGGCTATGAGCACAGATGGAAACGGGAAGGAGGCTAAGCTGATCGGAAGAAACGTTTCCTCTACAGCTCTGAAATGCCATATCCCCCACAGCAGTTTCTTTCCCCAGTGGGTGAAGTCCAAAGGTAACCTCCATCCAAATCCATTAGGAGGTGGGAATTTTGCAGGCTTCCTCTGACTTCCAAATCATAACTTGAGGCTGGTGCCTGGAATGACTCTGTTAATAAGCTGTCTTGGTGAACCTCATGCAGGCTAAATTGACAGTCACTACCCCCAGACAAGGTTCCAAGCACCAAGCCAAACATCTATTCATTCAACGAACATTTACTGTACACCTCCAACATGTTAGGCCCAGTGCTGGGAGGTGAGTAAACTACCCTCATTACCATGAGCAATAAGAAAGAGAATCATGAATACATCTATTTCTGGAATATCCTATGTTTCCAAGGTCACCGAAGCATCCATGAAAAACTATTCTACTAATTATGGCTTAATTGACAGACGAACTGGGAACCTCCTGGGCTCAAATTTGAACACTGAAGAGGTCTGAGTAAGTAGCTCTGGAGGGCTATTCTTTTTTTTTTTTTTTAAAGATTTTATTTATTTATTTGACAGAGAGAGACACAGCGAGAGAGGGAACACAAGCAGGGGGAGTGGGAGAGGGAGAAGCAGGCCTCCCGTGGAGTAGGGAGCCCGATGTGGGGCTCGATCCCAGGACCCTGGGATCATGACCCGAGCCGAAGGCAGACGCTTAATGACTAAGCCACCCAGGCGCCCCTGGAGGGCTATTCTAAGCCTCATTAGAAGATGTCCCTGCTGCAAAGAGTTTTGTCTCTTTTTCTCTCTCCTACAGAAGTGTGAAAACAAAGAAATATCAAGGAAATGCAATTGGGAAAATTAGACTGCTTAAAAAAGTCATTTGCAGAAATGAACAAAAACAAAAGGTATTCTGTGACTGAGTCTGCCCCTGTATTCTAAAATCCCTACCCACTTGCCTTCTGATTTCTTCATCAAAAGTAATTTTGCAAGGTAAGGACAGAGTCAGCCTCACTATAAACGGTTCTGGTGTCAGCCCTGGATAGCACACTCCAGCAAACAAGAAGCATTCAGGCAGGCACGAATGAATCCCATGAGGCAGCCTTCACAGTTGGGAACAAGTCTGACTAATCTAGTAAAAAGAAATATCTAACCCAAAACATATGCATTTAGATATAACTCTATAAAGCCAATGCTAATTAATCCTCCTGCTCATATAAAATGGCAAAGGAATTAACAATATTGCCAAGTCTCAAAAAGTCTTTTAATTGCACTGCAGTTCTTTCCAAACAGCAAGCATCTGCACCATATGTGGCCGCAACCCTACACCAACACAGATTTGCCCTTCACGCAAAGAACTTGGCACTCGGCCTCACAACGGTGTTTTGCTGAAGCTTGGTACACATCCCCCCCACAAACTTCTCAGAAACCAGCAAGGTAAGTTCCTGTTTACCTTTGTAAAAGATCAACTACTGAACACTGAAAGTACCCCCAAGTCCTTCCTGGAAAGTTATTTGTGTTTGTTTTTCATGCTAGGAAAGGAATTGATTTAAATTAAAATTGTGGGCTGTGGGCACCTTGCTTCTATTTGGGAAAGGTCACTAAGTACATTCTTGATTTAGAATAAAATAGGTTTTCCTTTTGATTCAAAGGCTGAAAAGGAAAAGCAAGGGAAAGTAGGGTTCCCTTTAAATACAAATTCTGGGAGAGAATCCTGAGCCTGATGGATGAATAGTGCTGGTGCAGTGCTCAGCCCACAGCCACTGAGAGTGAAGAGAGCTCCCAAGAAGCCCCCAATCCCTAACTACCACCCCTACTCAGGCAAAGGGCTTGGGGATGTCACTGAGATATGAGTTACAGGGGCATCCTGGTTCCAGCCTACCTTAACCCTGATGGTGGATTTTCCATCTTCCCCAGCTGAGAGCCTCCAGATGGTTCCCAGCTCCCAGAGATAGGATTATTCCGCTGGAGGACTAGAACCCTTTCTGGGAGGCCCCAGATGAAAAAGCCCTGACTCATGATCACATAACCTCTGCGAATTTCCACGTTAACTGACAGAATAAGCAGTTATTGAACACCAACTACATGTAAGGCAGTGCTGTTCTGGGGGCTCTGGGAGGCATGAATGAATCAAAGATTCTGTTCTCAGGTAGCTTAAATTTGGGGGATGAGAGAGGACAGAAAAAGGCAAGTGAAATAAATATATAGTATCACTAGGTGGGGGTGGGAGGGTGGTGCTGATGATACCTGAGCTTTCCAAGTGATTCATTATATTTGGAAGTTTTGTCAATAGTATTAAGCTTCTGGACTTTTTTCCTAGAACAAAGAACTAGTTAGGAGCCCCTCAAGGCTTTTGGACTCCATGTTCTGCAGTGATGATTCTGTTTGAAAACAGACAGGGCTAAAGTTCACAAAACTGGAATGTTCAGACCACCAGCATGGAGTTTATCTGGGGGGCAGGCACTAAGTGGACTAAACTGAATCTACTGTCTTCTTCAATCTTCCTCCCCTACCATTATTTCCCTGGGCAGACCCAGACCATCTTGTATAATAAATTAAAGGGGAAAACCAGGGGCGCCTGGGTGGCTCAGTCAGTTAAGCATCTACCTTCGGCTCAGGTCATGATCCCAAGGTCCTGGGATCAAGCCCCACGTCGGGCTCCCTGCTCTGCGGGAGCCTGCTTCTCCCTCTCCCTCTGCCTGCCGCTCTGCCTACTTGTGCTCTCTCTCTGTCAAACAAATAAAATCTTTAAAAAACAATAAATAAAAATAAAGGAGAAAACCAGTTTAAATCCTTGTCTCGGTCAAAGCCACCACATACAGCTCTGTTCAATTCAGTCTGTGTGAATGGTGACCCTGGAGCTGTACGAGACACAACCCGGAATCTGAACACACATCCCCCAAATAGTCAGCTGGCTCTTGGGCCATTCTTGATTATGGTCTCCATAAATTGGGCTTGTAGAGTTGGTTAGCTCCCAGCAGCTGAGGGAATCCTTAAGCTGCAGGTAGTCCGACAAGAAGAACAGCTATAGGATCATCTCAAATGTCCAGACCTGCACTATCCTTAGGGGCAGTAGCTGAACTAGGCCTGCTGGAATTTTCTCGGACTTCCTTGAGCTAAATTCTTTGAATTATTCCATTCTTCTGAGACTTCTTCCTTGATCTTCTTAGCTAAAGTAGCTCCCTCTGTTTTTCACTAGTTTATAGCATCCTTCTTGTGTTTCCTTTATAAACCTATACCAATTTCTAAATAAGGCACTTGACTATTTTTTTGTCTCTTCCCTTTATATGTCCATCTTGTTAACTGCTGTATGCTCAGCTGAGAACAGTTCCAGATGTGTGACAGGTACTCAGTGAAAATTTTTCTAATTAATGAAGGACTGACAGGAAATGACAAAGGATGTATACCATAAGGGTCTAATTTCCCTTCATTCAGACATGGACCCAGCAGAAATAGCAAATTAAGAGGCCAGTCACACAGTTTGCCTAGAGTGGTTAAATAAGTCTTCAAATGTATACGTAAATCTGGGGGTATAGCTCAGTGGCAGAGCATTTGACTGCAAATGTATACGTAAATCTGTATCTAGAATTCTACTTAAGTCTTCTCCTCCCCATAATCTAATTAAAGGATTGGACTGAATAGCTTCTGAGTTCCTTCTCAGCTCTAACATAGCATGACCCATGAGGCACATTTGATTAAGGCAGTCCCTTTCCCATCTCTGATCTCTGATCTCATACACAATGTTACTGTCAATTATATTTCAGTTAAAAAACAAAAAACTAAATTCTACCCCACCACACCCCTGTCCAAAAAAACCAAACCAAACCAAAAAAATCTCACAAAGTCAGAAAGATAGGCTCAGCCAAAGCCAAAAAGGCAATGAACTAGCACGTGAAGGGAAAGCAGTGAACTTTCCTGGCCACACTCCACACTGTACCTATGCTGGGTGCCCAGACCTACATTCTCATTGCCTGCACTTCTGTCAGTATTTATCCAGTGCATTGGAAATGAAAAACCTTCCCGCCATTCCTACAGTTTCTAAGGATTTTAGACTCATTATTAGGTCCTGTCTTTCCCTCATCCCACACAAATAATCTATCAATAAATCCTGTTACCTTTATTTTAAATATATGTTCCAAATATAATCATTTCTCACTAATTCACCTCTAACATCCTATTTCAAGCCACTATCTTGCCTGAACTAATACATTCTTGGATAGTGTCCCTGATTCCACTCTAAGTACCCTTTATTCTCCACATAGTACTCAGAGTCATTATTTTAAAACTTAGGCCAGACCCTGTTACTTCTCTGCTCAGAGTCCTCCAAAGTAGTCAACATGGAAGTAAAATGTGAAGTCCTCACCATGGCTTGACTATTTGTCCCAACCTCATTCTCCCTTCTACTCTTTCTGTTCCGACAAGGCTGGTCTTGTTGCCTGAAGCCTAGAATGCTCTTCTCCCAAATACTTATATGACTTGCTCCCTCACATCATGTAGATCTGCTCAAATACCACCCACTCTGAGAGGAGACCCCCCCCCCCCAATCAGTTTCTCAGAAAAGGTAATCTCTCTCCTTTCTCTCCTTCTACCTGCTTCATTTTCCTTCAAAGTGCTCATCATTTGTTTGGTTGTTGTCTACCTCAGACCATTTAAATGTAACTCCTATTTGGACAGGAATCAATGTCAAACCCTGCCCTTACCCAATAATAGTTGAAGTGTCAAAGGGATCCATTTTTAAAATCCAAAACATTTTTTTTTAAGTATTGTGTTCTCCTTCCAATAAAATACTTTCTTGAGGAACGTTAGCTGATTGGAATAAGATAACTGTATTTTTCACATAGCACCCAGGAAAATTCTTCACTGGCGGCAGAGTTTTCTTGGAATAGAAAGCACCTCTGAAGAGTTACTTTTTTCATGTTTTCTTTTTCGGGAGAAAAACAGAACATACTCCTTTAGTGTGTTTATGTGGTAGGGCAGGATGTAGAGTTGCTGCCCAAGAAACAGGCTATGATATCAGAAAATTGCATCAGAACAAGTCATATCTATTGAAACAAAACTATTGCTCCAAAACTTCTATTGCATTTCACATCTTATTTTCTCCGAAGAATTTATGTGGGGCTGAGCTTCCTGTTCTTGTTTTGGGTTTAACAGCCTCATTTTTTGTTTCTTTCAAAAGATCGCGTTCTGTCTCCAACCTTGGGATTATTATCTGTGCTCCCACACCAGCACTCTGCCACTTGTATTTTGCTGCTTTTCAAATCGCCTGGGTCCTTTAAAACTGATTAAGGTGCAGTTCTTTTTAAAGCTGGGAATGACGTGGCCATCCAACCTCATGTATCTGCTTTCCAGGTGTCCTGCGCGTGAACATGTTTGCGGAGAATAAGGGGTGAAGGCTGTCACCAGCACAGGATCCAAGAGTGGGCTTCTGCGCACCCCCCACCCCAGAGGGAGAGGAGCCCTATGGCCCTTGCAGCTCCTTCTCACAGCTCAGCTTCTCCATACAGCTTTCCTCCGCTCCCTTCACAAGCTCCCTGAGGGGAAGCGGACACTGGGGGATCTAGCAGAAACTACTCTACATGCGTGTTAGTTTTTACATTTACTAATAATCTAAATTTTACTGGCCTGTAAAGTACTCATTGGGCCACAGGTTGCCAAAGAGAAAACCAATCTCCCGTATGGGAATCTTGACTGGATATCTGCTAAATAGTATGGATGCTATTAAATGAGTTGCGGGCTGGTACCCTAATAGGTACTTCTTACCATCTCATTCTAAGATAAGCTTCCAGGGCATGGCCTACTCCATCCCCTTCAAGGTTAAAACTCTAATGACTAAAACAGAAAATACCCATTACCCAACTTGCTCCCCTCTCAACCAAAAACCAACATCTGGAAACATTGTCTTCGAGCTGAGGTGCCTCGACGTAGTCAATTAGCCCCCAAAAGTTGAGTGACTTCCTCAGAGCCATCCTGTAGTGTAGGGGCTGAGTCTAGAGTTAAAGCAGTCAAGCCCTCTGATGAAGTGTTCTTTCTTTCCTCGGAACCACATGTCCACTGACTTAGTCAAAAAACATTACAGGACACAGAGAAACTAATGCACTCAACAATGTTTAAGGACCCAGTGTGCACCAGACTCTGTGCTAGAGCCTGGGGATACAGTGGTGAACTCAGTGGGGCCATGTTACAGACAAATAACCTATTCAACAAGCATTTCAGATGGCAATAAATGTGCTGAAGGAAACACAACAGGAGGATGTGATGCGGAGTGAAGGAACGGGGGCAACACGATGTGGGATCAGAGGTCTCTCTGCGGAAGAGATGTGAATGACAAGAAAGATCCAGGCATGCAAACCTCTGGGGGGCCAAAGCACTCCGGGCAGAGGATATCAAGTGTGAAATCCTCAGGCTGGAAACAACATGCATCAGGGGAGAGTGTACACGTAAAGGGAGAGGCACAGGGAATGATCAGACAGACAGAAGTCAATAATGTCGAGTCTTAATAACTGAAAAACCTATGTGTGTGTTACTCCGTCTCTCTTTCTACCTGCTCCCGTATCTGAATAGCTTGTACACATGGTTTGGTCAATTTATTCCTGCTCATTAATTAAAAGATAACAGCAATCTACTAGAATGCTGTCACCAAGTAATTACTTTCAGCAATGACAGAAATGCATTTGTTTCTCTAAAGCAACACCCTGGATCCTCCTGGCAATCTCCAAGGGCACTGGCTGCACTTGCCCTGGGCCCTGTGATGAATGCAGATTTAATCAGATGCTCTGATGGATATCAGTGCAGAGCTGTGACAGCACCCCTGCGACCCCAACACACTGATTGGTGCACACAGCAGACCTCTTGTGTGACTGACGCCAATCAAGGACTAGACCGGTTCATCCCAGGGGCCCTGAACTGTGGTGAATAAGCTGCCTTCTGACTGGCTCCAGTCACAGGGACTGTTTATTAATTTTGCCAACGAATACAGCTTACCCACATTCACTCGATCCAACTGGTTGGCCTGGATCCCATAGCACGTAAGTAATGCCATCCTGCATTGGGGTATTTCTGAACTGACATGTGGCAGGCAGAGAGAATCTAAATGAGTTCATCACCACCTGGGTTCTGCTCCCCCCCGCCCAAAAAAAAGTCAAATTAATGCAAAACAATGGACTGGCCAAACTACCAGCTGATGTCTTCCTGCCCCAGCACATTCATCTCTGGCAATTGGTTATGACAAGGAGGTTCTTGAAATACCCCGCTGTGTTATAAGAACAAGATATCTTAACTCCAGCACCTTGGCTACCTTCCAACTGGGTAATTGTATTCTGTATGTTAAGAATTTCCTCTGCCTTCAGCCTTCAGAAACATGACTGGATGGGGTCTCAGTGCCTCCAGTCTCAATGCCTCATCCCAGAAGAACCTTTACTTGTGATAGTGTTAGAGAAGTTTACACACACACACACACACACAGGCAAATATGTTTTTCCCATACACATGACAATTTTATACCTACCATTAGAAAGGTATGAACATATTAAATAAAGCAATACTCAGTTGAGAGAAATGTGTAATTTGGTCACTACTGGGTGTTCATGGCAGAGGTTTATTGGTTTCTGCATCACAAGGGAGCTCATTATGATAGAAGCTTTGCCTGGAGTGCCATACAAATAGGGGATTGGCCCCATTTTCTAGGCTTTTGAGAGGAAGGGTAGAGAAAGGGGAGCTGTAATGCTGTAGGAATCAAGTTACTTGAAGCCAAAAGCAAATAGAAGAGATAGAGGTGGTCTAGCCAGCTGCTGTTTTAAAGACCTGAGTGGCTCATTTTTTTAAAATTCGATATATATATAGTATACACATATGCACATGCCCATCCATGCATATATACATACACGATACATGTGTATACATTATATACGTATTCAGCACGAGAGGGCCTCTCCCCGAGATACCCCATACCCCCTCCTCCAGCAGAATGACCTTCTGCAGCCTCTTCTGGGCCTTCGTCCCTTTCAGAGTAGAGTTCTGACCACTTCCTTCAGTCACATGACTTTGGAGATACTGATTCCACCACTCACACAGTATGATGGCTTTGCCACGGGTCCTGATTTGGAGTTCAGACGATATGGCACCAATATAACTTTAAAAGCGCATTTTAGTCCATTTTATCAGCAAAGAAAGATCATCAGGGCAGGAAGTAAACATGTTGTATGATTCACATTCTTCTTCATGTTCCAACATATTCCACAAGAGATGGCCTAGGTTACTAAAGGTTATTGTTTCACCTTTAGAATCCAGGTACCCAGCAAGGTACCATTTAAAACACCTAAGCACACTTGGGGCGCCTGGATGGCTCAGTTGGTTAAGTGTCAACTCTTGATTTCAGCTCAGGTCATGATCTCAGGGTTGTGAGATCAAGCCCCATGTCGGGCTCTGTGCTGGGCGTGGAGCCTGCTTAAGATTCTCTCTCCCTCTCCCTCTGCCCCTCTGCCTCTCTCTCTCTCTCTCCCTCTCTTAAAAAGAGGTAGAAAAAATACAACACCTAAGCACTCTTAATCATCATAATGATTCCACATCCTATTTGTATAGGGTAATATAGTGCAGTGCTTTCTTTTTTTTTTAAGATTTTATTTACTTACTTGACAGAGAAAGAGAGAGAGAGAGCACAAGCAGGGGAAGCAGCAGGCAGAAGGAGAAGGAGAAGCAGGCTCCCCGCCGAGCAGAGAGCCCGACGTGGGGCTCCATCCCGGGACCCTGGAATCCTGACCTGAGCTGAAGGCAGACGCGTAACCGACTGAGCCACCGGGGGCACTGGAGTGCAGTGCTTTAATCACAGCCTTGGAAGGATGTTAGTGGCTTGGGGTTTTCTTTTTTCTTTCCTTTTTCTCTCACATGCTCTCTTTCTAACATCCATTCCATCTAGCTCCCCTGAAGTTTTGAGTGTTCCCCCAAAGATAAAATGGAGTCAGGAAACCTGAAATTGGAGGCTTTCTCCTGTGCAAGAGACTTTCCTGGGCAAACCAGGGCCAAGAGAGAAATATGACTCCCCTGGGTCATGACACAAGCCTTGGGAGTCTTAAGGAATAACGTTAGGTATAAAGAGAAATCTATAGGAAAAAATTCTATAAACAGAAAAAAAATCCCCATATATTCTGGCAAGTGAGTGCAATAAATCTGAAATAAAAATAAATTGACACTAGAAGTTCCATAAGTGAGCAGACATCAAGGGGGAAAGAGCTGACACAGACAGAAGGGAGCCCTTGGCATTTCGGAAGCTGCCTGCAAGGGGTATGCAAGGACAGGGATGAAGAACACCCTGGTGCACGTGACAGATACACATGATGTCCAGGTCAACACAATATTTTTGTGTGAAATAAAACTTTCCCAGGTTTCAAGAAGCCAAATTGCTTTATTTTACTTGGTTCGGTAAAGTAACAGTAGAGTGGGTCATGCACTCTGTGAATCCCACAGAGCACTCAGGAATAGAAAATCCTAACTACAGTAGGTAATTATCTGTTACGGAACATGGTTAATGATTATGTTCAGAAGATGTTAACGATCACGCTTAGGGAAAAGATTACAAGGGCTTCAAAGGGGTCCCTCTGGGTGATTGTAAGGTGGTCTGAGGAGCCTGCTCTAATGCAAATGCCTGTTGTCATGGTAACAGGCTAGCACCCGCCTGCTCACCAGCACCACACAAAAGCCCCCTATTTTGGCATAATAAGCTTTTAGTTCGAGATAGACTTTATAAGTAACCAAATATGGAAAGTAATATCCCATATGATTTCATCTATGCATTGCTCTGTGAGGACCTAAAGTTCCAAAAGTGAATCTAATCCTAGGAAAGGTTTGGAACAGAATGGAGAAAACTGAGAAGCCCCCCGAAGAATCCTCACTCCCCCTCACACATACACACACACAGAAGAGCTCCCATTTTTCTGAAATTTAATAGTTATTGCCGTGGAATTGTCCTTGCAGGAAGATATATCATCACTGGGATTTTTGCTCATTCCTTCTATTTCATTCATACTAAAGGAGATGGCATTTTAAATATTGTGTGATGCCTTAGAGATAAGTGCTCATCCAGAGTGAAGGATGATTTATGGGAGTCAAGTAAGAAAGAATAGGAATTTCATTTATTTTATTGCCTGTTTACCTCCTAGGGGAAGGCAAAGCTGGTAAATCATTTGGGTGAGTTAGTAGATTGGGGGTCCTTTGTTCGCTGGGTCCAAAAAGAAATCACAGGATAAAAAAGGGTCCAAACGGTGCCTCCTTCACCCGCCCCTCTGAACAGGACCGCTTACAGAGCAGATCAGGCAGGAAGCTTTTAAGTCTTCCTTTTAGAAACTCTGGAATAGCAAACAAACTTTGAGCTTCTCTCTGTTGTTCCAGTGCCTTTAAGTCTTCTTATTCTCTAAGTACTTCCTTGTGTCTAACCTAAATATCTCTTGCTTTGCTGACTTTACCGTTAACATAATTATTTCTCTTTTTCTCATGTAGATTAACCTGGATGCAAGCACAGGTATTTTTAGTACTGTCTCGGTTCAAGAACAGGATTTCTTTGGGATTTCAGTTTGTAAAGGAACCTCAATGAATGTCTACTTCCTCCTCTTTAAAACAGGAAAGCACCCTGGCCCTCAAACAGCCAGCTGAGGAGACACGGCCATTTCTTTGCTCTTTAATGTAAAGCTCATCAAAACTTAGTTCCATCATTTCCTGAAAGGTCAGTATTCACATAAGTGACATTTCTGTATTTGTGACTGAAAAAGTAAGGATAAAAGTTTACATTATTTTGGGGCACCTGGGTGGCTCAGTTGGTTAAGCATCCAACTCTTGATTTGATTTTAGCTCAGGTCATGATCTCAGGGTCATGAGATCGAGCCCCATGTCAGGTTCCAAGATCAGAGCAGAGTCTGCTTGAGAATCCCTCTGCCCTTCTTTCCACTCATTCCCTTCCTGTCTCTTAAATAAATAAATAAACTCTTTTTTTGAAAGTTTGTATTATTTTTTCAGAACTATTTTACCCTATAACATTCCATAAATACCCAATGTCTTCCTGCCCTTGTTCTATTTCTTCTTGATATGGCCTTCAAGCTAAACCAATAAGGAGAAATGTTGCTCAGGACAAGTGTACAATCTCCAGGCTGTATCTCTTACAGATCCTCTGCCAGAGGCACTTTGCCCACGTGTGTGTGTGTGCGTGTGTGTGTGTGCGCGCATGTTTCAATGGGCCAACAAAGTGCCTTTAAATTTTCTAAATTAGTTACCAGTATTTTGTAAATGGGAAAGTTCAGTTAAAAGTCTAGATTTCGGTATTTTCTTTAAAAGTGTGAAGATGTAGCAACAATTACCAATTTGGCCACAAGTGAGAACAGAGTGGCTGCCCCCTATAAATGGGGCCTTCACTTTCCATTTTTCCCTAGTCCTCACCAGTCCCTATTGCATTCATCCTGCCCCTTAACTCATGTTACTTGCCCAGCCCCTTTTCTACAGTTACTACTTTATTCTAACTTGAAATAAGCCTATATACCCAGTTGAAATCAACTTTCCAAATACAGCCCTCTTTTTCTTTGGTTGCGAAATTTGGGAGCTGCTCATTCTCCAAAGGATAAGTCCTAGTGAGAACTGAATAACCAGCACTCTCAGACAACTATTACCACCTTAGCATGTATCAGAATCTCCCGGGAGGCTCATTAGGACACATACTCTTGGGCCCCACACTCAGAGATTCTGATTCAGTAGGTCTGGGACGGGGCCTGACAATTTGCTTTTCTACATGTGCTCGGGGGTGGCAGACAGCCTCTCCGATGGCATGCAATCATCCTTACCTCCTGGGAGTCACGCCCTGCTTCACACCCTCCTCTCAGCGTAAGCTGAACTTACTGATTCATTTCTAAACACAGAATATGGCAGAAGTGACGGGATGTCAATTCCAAGTTCACGTTTTACAAAGGTTTCCCTCTTGGGTGATTTCTCACTCTCTGTTGGACTGCTTGCCCTGGGGGAAGCCAGCTGTCATGTTATGAAAAGTCCTAGTTTTAGGAGGCTCATGTGGACAAAGTCTGAGGCCCAAGCACATGAGTTAAGTTGTGGAAGTGGGTTTCCGCCCAAACTGAGACAAGCCTTCAGATCAGACTACAGGCCCTGCTGACAGCTTTGCAGCAACCTCACGAGAGATCTTGAGCCTGGGGCTCCCAGTTAAGCCACACCCAGATTCCTGATCCACAGAGAGTGGGATAATACACACTTGCTGTTTCAGTATATGTGCTGCCGAAGCGAGCACACACACTTGCTGTTTTAAACCACTAAGTTTGAAGGTAATCTGTTATGCAACAATATATAACTAACACACTGGGTGATCCTGAGGGTGCTGGTCCAAAGATCACACTTTAAAAATCTTGGCTCTAATGGAACAGCTTCTTCTTCAGTCTTTCGACTTGATTAGGCAGAGAAATGTTGGCCTTTTAATATTTCCAAGTTCTAGAAAGTTATAGGAGCATCCTTCCAGACTCTTTTCCTCATATTGATGGCAGAAACAAGTTTGACACATTGACCCCAGTCACCAAAAAGCCCCCTGGATAGGCGGAATGACGAAGGTAAGGTGCTGTGGGCTGGTGTTCCCTCCTGCTACTACCCAAGATTGTCAGGAGATGAGCGTTCTCAATTAAAAGGAGAGACACTGGCAAGTCCTGCTTAATGTTGAGAGCACTGCAGGTCAGGACCCAGCAAAACTCGGGAGGTGAATAAAGTATTCCTTTGGAAACCCGCATTGCCTCCCCCTTACGCCATTCTGGTAAGCAGCCTCAGGGGCCTGTCCTGTGCCTCATTCTTTCTCTGGACTGAGTTATCATATCAATGAATCCACAGCAAGCTGCCATATGCACATTCACGCTCATCTGAACATTCCACATGTATGTGTACCTTCCACATTCATGTGAATATCCTACATTCGTGTGTACAGTCCACATTCATGTGTATATCCCACGCTCATGTGAACGTTCCACACTCATATGTACATTCCATGTTCATATGAACATTCCACAAGGGCAGGGACCTCTGCCTGTTTTATTTACAGATGTATGCAAGCACCTAGACTTGTGACTGGCACTAGAGAAGGCACTCAGGAAATAACTGTTGAATCTAAGTCTGAACACCTCAGGGCAGGACCCAAACCCAGGGTACTGACCACCCACAAGCCAGAGCACGCACCTTCCTTCCCTTGCCCTCCTCCTGGCATCAGTCTGCTCACATCTGGGAGTCTGGACAGATCTGGAGGACACCCCCATTCAGCTGAGCCAGGTCCCTCACACTGTGGAGACAAGGGGCTGGCACAAGGACACCACCTTCAGACCCACACTCCCCCAGTCCTCAAGGAAGAGGAGCACTCCTTGTCCCCGTCAAGGAGAAACCCTGCAGGCCACTCTGTAAAACTCCAAGCCTGAGGTCTCAGACATGAACTGAATCGGTTCAAGGGAAACCAAGGGACTGGAAACATCAGTGGGGTTCTTCAGTGATGGGATCCAAAGTGTCTGCTGCCAGGAACCAGAAAATACAAAATAGCATTTTGGGGTGCATACAGCAACTGGCCTAGGGCCTCATTCTACCTGCTTCAGAAGGAAATAAATCATGTTTGTTTAACAGACACAGTGGAAGAATGTCCTAGCACAATGCCTGACACCCAGTAAGCACTTAAATAAATATTTATTGAATGAGTGAGAAAGACCTTAAACCCAGCAATATACTTCTTGGCTGCAAATGGGAAAGGTAAAAATCATATTTGTGAAGCCATATGCCCCCTCTCCTCCCCACAATCCACACACACGAAAGAGCAGAAAGGAAAGCCAAAAAAAAAAAAAAAAAGGTATCATTAGAGCAGGAGGAAGAAGCTATCTCTACCGTGTGACTTACGTTAAAACATCTAACCTCTCCGGACCATAACTCTTTCATTTATAAAGTGGAAAGTCTGGGCTTGACGATCCAGTGCTGAGATTCTGTGGCTCGGTGCTTCTCCCAGGCACTGTCCCCCAAACCTAATTATAGAGCCTACCTGCAAAAGGAGTGTTACCTGCCTTTATGAGGCAGAGACAATAAGGAAGAGCCATTGTCATTCAAATCATGAAATGACCTTTTTCTCAACTTCAGCTTTGGGTGAGGAGCCTACTCACTCATTTCATGAATGGAGCAGATATTCCTCAGAGCCAGTTTTTAGGAGCATTAGGATGAGTTTGAAGAATATGTTCTAGTGAAAATATGCCCCCCTTTTCAGGTTTAATTTTTCATGCTCACTAGGGGGAACCCCTCCCCACCAAGGACAGTGGGAATAAAAGGGCAGCAAGTTTTCTCTGTGCAGAACTCTTCCTTGATCTGCTGCTGTGGTGGGAGCAGCTGATCTTCAAGAAGCAGGAGCAACTTTACTGGTGAGAGGAGAGGGGAGAGCAGGCTCTTCTGCTTTCCCCTCCTGTCTTCCCAGTTTTGCAGACAGTGAACAATGTCCTTCTGAAAAGAGCAAAAGGAAGAGGTGGGAAAAGAAGTTTTTGACTGCAAAATGTTATTCAATTTTTTGTGTGTGAAAATGAAGCACTTATCTTCTATATCTGTAGTATTGGTTGATACCCAATACCAAAAACCTTGTAGAAAAGAGGTCAAACAAATCAAAATCTGAGCCAGGATATTGCAGGGATATTAATAAATGTGACATGACAAAAAGATTCCATGCCAACTTAATTTGGGGAAGGATTTATTGTGGGACTTCTGAGAGGCTTTAATGTACAAATGGGCATTGTGACTTGAGGAGAGGCTTTTTCCTCTGGAGAGTAGAGTTTTCAGAAGACATTTTGGGAAACACTGACTTAGGAGTGATAATGCACTTCTCTTATTTGACAGCAAATCATGCAAATGAAAAAGAATTCTCTCTAGTTTGAGAAGGCAAAACAAGATGAATGCATGTTTAAAAATCACTCCTTTGGGAGAAGGGAATTTATAATTTAGTTTCAATATTGAACCTTTGTGTGGAAGTTAGAGAACAAAAGATCTGGACTTGATATATTGAAGTACTTGCTAACAATAGCAGCTGCTCCCAAATGAAGAAGTCCATCTTCAAGGAGACTGAATAACCCGTTTCTGGAATAGCAGTAATAGCTGCCCCAACGCGGTGTTTGCTACTTGCTGACTCTGGGCTAAATAACATTATCTACTAAGTACAGATATAGATATACAATATATGTGTATATACGTTACGTGCGTATGTATTGATATTTATATCCATTTTTTCCAATTAACCTTTCCAACCCTAAGGAAGGAGACATTACCATTATTCCCGTTGTGTAGATAAGAAAACTAAGGCTCCACAACATTACCTAATTTGGCCAAGGCCACATATGGAGTAAAAGGCTCAGCCACGATTCGAAAGCAGGCAGGCTGACTGTAGAGCCACACTCCCCCACGCCACCAAAACCGGCCCCTGGAAGCCAGGATGAGAGCATGACTATCCGTCGTGACAGGAATGCTACATAGGGGTTCCGGCGTAGAAAAGGTGTGTTCTACGGGACTCACAGGGTCCTTCCACATAGTTACGATTCTAGTTTTCCATCAGTCTACACAGACTACCAATAATAGTATTTATAAAAACCTTGAATTTAATTTTTAAACATATTAGTGGCTGCTATGTGCCTCGCATTGTAAAGAATGCGACTGGTAAGAGACAGGAGAGTAAAAACTGTCAAAGATGGTATCTCCCCTCGAAAAGCTTATGGTGACGTAAGCGATGAAATGACAAGTGGGGAGCCGTGGGACACCACAGCCTGCACGGGCCACATTTCTAACAAGTGCGCCTGGCCTCGGTGGCTGGCAGCGCCCGGAGGACCCAGTCTGTGTGGGCCCCACACACGCACGCGCGGTGTGGCTGCCTATCTGACGTGATTTCACGAGGACCCCAAGACAGACACTGACTGTGCGGGTTGCCTGGCTTCTGAACTTCCTTCCTATGTTTGTGGAAATGTTGGTGAGAGTCAGCAAATGTCAGGCATTCGTGCACCATCAGATTCCAACTGCCAGCTCCTCAGGCTCACTGCCTGAGGGCTTTCTCTGACCCCTGCTTTGCTCATGCAGGACGCAGGACAAGCGGGGAGTGCCAGGGAATGTGCAGTGCACCTCCTACCCTGCAGCAGCCCGCAACCAATGACCAGCAAGAGCTGATGGGAAAATACGCTAGCTCCTTTGTCCATCAGTGGGACAACTTTGAGGCACATGGTCTGCACTGTCTCCCAGAACTCCCCAATGGGATTAAGCTCGAATTGTCCACAGGGGTAACTTGCTTGGTAACAGAACCTTTACTGATGCATTCTCTTCCCTGCCTGACTTTCCCACTCACCTACCAGTGTTTCCTTGGACCACTCTCCCAAACAAACCACTTGTACCGTTAAAGCCTTGTTTGGGGGTTGCTTCTGGGGGAACCCCACCTGAGCTTGGATCCCAGCCCCTGGCAACCAGGACATACAATTTAAGTCCATATGACCTAAATGCCACCATCTGCAATTTTTATCCTGGAGCAAGTGAAGAATTAAGAACAGTCTAAGACTCATTCTGAGACCACCAGCAAGGACCTCCTGTGTCCAACAAGGTGGTAGCCCTGGTGCTGGCTGTAGAACCAGTGGGCAGCCTTAGGGGTGACAGCGACTTCCTCATCAGGCTATTCCAAGCACATGACTTTGACTGTAATCCACCCGATATGTCACAACAAACTTCTTTTCTGCTTATGTTATCCAGAGTTGGACTTTCCCACCTCCATTCTTACACAATGGCACCTAGACTGGGGACCAAGAATTTTAGATTTGGAATTGTATTCCTACAATTTTAGAGTTGGGGAAGACATCTGACGCCGTCCAGTACTGTCTTTCTTCACAGATGAGAAACTTGAAACTCAGCAAGTTTGAGACACTGACTTAAGGTCCCAGAGGAAGGCAGAAGCAAGAGACAGTTTTTTGACCATAATGGGTGAGAGCCAGGCTCTTTGAAAGCAGGTGTCTAGGTATGAGGTCCCAGTTGCTGCTTGTGTCATTTGGAAAAAGCTATTTAACTCTCTAAGCCACCATTTTCTCATCAATATAAAGTTGTGAGAATCATTTGAGATGACGCACTTAGACCACAAAGCATTTAGCACAGCATCCATTAGGATGCTTTCAGCTTTAAATAACTAAGAAGACCCAAATAAAAGGATAATGATAAAACAATAAGGAATTATATTAAGTTCAGAAATGGGCTGTTCCAAGGTTGAGCAGTTTTTTGGTGTTTTGGGTTTTTTTTTTAAGATTTTATTTATTTATTTATTTGACAAAGAGAAAGCGCACACACAAGCAGGGGGAGTGGGAGAGGGAGAAGCAGGATCCCCCGAAGCAGGGAGCCCAATGACTTGATCCCAGGACCCCGGGATCATGACTTGAGCCGAAGGCAGACGCTTAACCGACTGAGCCACCCAGGTGTCCCTGGTTGAGCAGTTTTTTGTATCATCAAGGATTCACACTCTCCTTAGTTCTGCTGTGCCATCAGCAATGTGTCTCCCACTGGATGCAACATGGCAGAAGACGCTCCAAACAACACTACCTCATGCAACAATGACCAGCAGAAGAGTGGAATGGCGGATCTGGCCTGAAAAAGTCTTTACAACAAGGAAGAAACCTTTCCTAAGAGCCCCCTTCTGTCTCACTGACCAGGTCTGCATTGCATTCCCATATCTAAAAGAATTCCTGGCAACAAGAATCCAGGTAGCATGATTAGCTTAGACCTATGGAACACACACCTCCTGATACTGAGGTACAGTCACCTTCCTGGAGGCACATGGGCAGGGAGTCGGTGGGGGGGGCGGGGGGGGGGGCAACTGGACACCAAGCCTCTGCTAGCAAGTAGGAGAACATGGTGTGGAATGACTAAGAGTTAGGAAGCAACAATGTCGACCACAGCTGCCAGGTACAGAGAAGCTGCTGACTATTAACTACTTTTTATTGTGATGCAGTTTTTTCTGATACACAATTTGCAACTCTTTTTTTGGTTTAAAGGGTATGTATAGGTCTTCAAAAGGTAAAATTATCTAGGAATATAAGGAACACTCTCTCTTAACAGTCATTTTTTGTTTTTGTTGTGTTTGGACTATTTTTTTTAAGACTTTTTTTTTTTTTAAGCAGTTTAAAGTTCACAGCAAAATTGAGAGGAAGGCCCAGAGATTTCCCGTAACCCTCTACCCCCACACATGACCCATATTCCTTCACAGAGTAGAACATTTGTTACAACCCATGAACCTACATGGATACATTGTTACCATCCAAAGTACATGGTTTACTTGGGGTTCACTCTTGGGGTTATACCTCCTATGGGTTTGGACAAACGTGTAAGGACATACATCCATCGTTACAGTATCACACAGAGAATCCTCTGTGCTCTGCCTATTCATCTCTCCCCTCTGCCCCCAACCCCTCCCAGCCACCGATCTTTTTCTATCTCCATAGTTGTACCTTTTCCAGAACATCACAGAGTTGATCAGATAGCCTATAGCCTTCTCAGACTGACTTCTTTCACTTAGTAATATGTTAACAGTCATTTTTTCCTTTCCTACTTTGGGAAATTTTGTAAAAAGTAGCTGTGGAGCTAGGGGAATAGATGGAAGAACAGAGAAAAAAAGGCCTTCGTGGAACTAGAAAGCAACTTCACAGCCATTACAACCTTGCCTAAGGCCTGCTCCAAGCTGGGCTTTAAAGAGTGGATTTTACACTTGCACTGTTCTTTGTGAAATCCAAATTCCCACTTGTAGTAGGAGACTTCCAAGCAAAGAGCAAGTCAGAAAACAAATACTGCTGGAGCCTCTTCTAATAGCTGTGCCTCATAGCATAAATTGCCAGGGCAGGGGCCTAACTTGTTTTGTCTACCCCAAAGCAGCCAGAACAGCAGATGATCAAGGCAGGAAATAGCACACCCAGACTTCCCAGGTTCTACCATGAATGCAAATCTTAACCCTCACTGAGCATCTTCCATCTTTCAATTTCTTCACCTGGAAAACAGACTGTTTAACCTTTATGCTCAGGATCTTTTAGCTGAATGTTCCCTGTTCCCCTATGACTCCTAATTCAAAGTTTCCCCAGAGAGGGAATCTAACAGGCCTCGCTCACTGGACAATCTACCCTAAGGACCTCCCTCCACATGAGGGATAGCCCCCAAACTGTCAGCGGGATCCAGGCAATACAGGGCCGTGTCATGCTTGCCTGTGTGACAGGGCCTGTGAATAGGGGCAGATTCTCCTTCTCTGTGGAGGAGATATTGGGGGCCAGACCAAAGTCTTTGGGCAGAAGGTGGAGGAGGAGGAAGAGAGAGCTTTTACTCAAGGGTATTTAGCCCGAAGAACCAGAGAAAGTTTCCGCAGGCCTTCTCCAGAAGAGAGCTACTCTGGGGACGGGCGAGCATGAAGTCAGATCTAAGGGATAGTGTCTTTGAGAGTTCCAGAAACAGTCTGCCTCTTTCCTCTCTGTTTACACCCCACTTTCAGGGTTTTCTGCTAATCAATAAAGAGAAAACAAAATAACAAAAGTGGGAAGTTGCGGAGGTCACAGAAGCTTACTTAAAGTCAAATCATGGGAGCCCTAGTCTGAAGTTTCTTCCTCCCTTCTGATTTGGCAAATAAAAATTTCTCTGGACTTTTTCCCTCCAGCCCTACTCCTTACATTGGAACTCAAACTTCTCTCTGCCTTGAACTATAAGATTACAGAGATGATAGAAAAGCACAGAGTGGCAAAGAGCACATCTCCTCATTTTCAGATACAGAAGCTGAGTCCCAAAGAGGCAGTGTGACAAGCCTACTTGCTGGAACCTATCTTAGAATCAAGTATATGGCCTGGCTACCCATGTACCCAGGGCCCCAGGCGACCTCCCCATAGCTGCTCAGAGGGGTCTCAGAGTCACAATGGCTGTGTGGGTGACAAATCTTCCCAGACACTGGACATGGGCAGCCTGCGGCGGGGGTCACCGAGCTTCTGCCTCCTCACAACTGATGTACACAGGAGCAGTGTCATCCTGGCCGGATGAGGAACATCTGGAGGTATCCAGAGAAAGCCAAGGAACACTGCAGCCCACTTCCCTTAGCTAGCCTCCATATTGAGAAATTCAAGCAAGTCACCCTACCCATTGTGTGACATGATATTGCTGTTACTTCGGTAAGGGTACTGGCCAAAATCACTACTCATAAATAAGGAATCAAGGGAGAGTTAAAAAGTTACAAAGGTGAAAATTTAGTCCAACTACAGGTTACCTAAAGGAAGGGAAAACCAACTGTTGGGCAAAATCTATCTCCAAGCTGAATGAAAGAGGAAAAGAATGGCTTAGCCACTGCCATTCCCCTTGGTTTTCTCAGGAACAAGCGACCCCAGCTCTGGAGGGAAAAGACCTGGGTATAAACCCTGACTCCTTTACTTAGTCGTGTGGCCTTGGCCGGGCAATTTCAGTTGTCTGAGGCTCTGTACCCTCCTCTCTGTGATCCGGGACCGCTGTGAGAATTCAGGAAGATAATGTCGGTGAAGGCACAGAGTAGGAATTAACAAAAGAGTTGTGCATACGGTTGTCACCACCACGGTTTGGCCACAGTGCGCCCAGATCTAACGAGGACCATCAGCAAGCCGAGCAAGCTGTCTGAGCAGGTGAGAGCCGGACTCTGGGCGGGCAGAGGCGCCTGTGGCTCACAAGCCAGCGCCAGCACAGAGCCCGCCCTAGACACCGGTGTGTCTAACATGGGGTTCCTCAACTCTGACGCTGCTGACATTCTGGACTAGGTAGTTCTTTGTTGGACAGGCCTGTCCTGTGCCTTACAGGATGGTTAGCAGCAGCATCCATGGCCTCTGGTCTCTAGGTGCCAGTAGCATCCTCCCCTAATTGTGACAACCAAAAGTGTTTCCAGGCATCTCCAAATGTTGCCTGAGCGACAAAGTCACCCCTGGTTGAGAACCATGGTCTAGTGAAATGTCCATAGTGGGTTTCTTAGGCAGGGTCAAACAATCTACCCAGAGCTTCTGGTTACAAAGCACCTGCCCAGAGTTAGCTTTTTCAGGCAAACCACTGAAAAACATTCTTCTCATATTTTTATAAGCAGTGCATTCCAAGGGAAGAGAATTAATGGGGGAAATAATTTGGTGAGGGTATAACTTTTGTACTTCTTTACAAGCCTACTTCAACTCCCAGCTAATACATCTGTGGCTACTAATTTCTGCCTGATAAAATGGTGGGGTTTTCTAAAGCCCAGGCACAGATAGGTTCCCAGGGACCCCCGGCTCTTGATTAAACATTATGGCTGGTCAGTAGCCTCCAGGAGGGCCAACAGACATACACAAGAACACTCTTCCCAAGGGTATTTATCACCTTCCAGGTCAACATAACACAGGTGCTGTTCCAATTCCAGGGGCCTTTAAAAAGGCAATGACTTAAACGGGTAAATGAATGAAAGAATAAATGGCACCTCTCCTCACAGCAGCTTCTGCTGACTCAGACTCCTGAGTGCACAGGCCCCGCCGCAGCCATCCGCCTCCCCGTTCAAAAACAAACAAAAATACACTGTGATCAAGACACACTCCTGGACAGAAATGTGCTTCCTTGGTCCCACCTGGCAGCTCACTGCTGAATCCCCTGATCACTTCTCCAGGAATACACCGGCAGAGCCCTCTGAGCCCTGCCATGGCCTAGTGCCTCAGAAATGTGCAGAAACTGCCGCTTTCCAGGTGCCAGGGAGCTTGCGTGGCTCCACTGTGAGTTGTGTGAGAGACAACCTCACAACATCGGCCACACGGAGATACCAGACTGGCCTGAGACTGCCCGGGGCCCAGTGGGAAAAAGACAGGCAGAGACGAAGTAGATCAGGAAAAACAGGCCAGGAAGGCAAGGGCATTTATTGAGCACTTCATACACACCTCACAATAAGGTGCATTCCTTCGAACGTTACATCATTTACTTATCACCACACAGGAAAGCTATAATTATTCCGTTTCCTGAACAATAAACTCAGAGAAGTCTGGCCCACTGAGACTAAAGCCCAGCATGTCCCAAGGCCCACGCTCTTTGCCACACCAAAGGCTCCCAGCCCTAGCTTCACAGCTGATAACCGATGTCCAGTCCGAATCCTGGCCAGGGAGCCAGGCATGTTATTTTAGGAGAAGCCTCCCAGATGATTCTAGAGTACATTCAGGGTCTAGAACCACTACCGTACACAAGGAATAGAGGAGGAAGGATGGACAGAAGGATGACACAGCGGGCAGACATCGCCCATGCTGAGTTTTCACCCCTAGAGCCTCCCTGTGTTTCAGGGGCCCTCCGCCCCTCCACCCACCGCAAGCAGGGAGCACCAAGAAAGGTCAGTTTTAATGTGTGCTGAATAAAATGGTTTGGGAAAATAGATGCACAAACCTGCATGCTGTAGGAGAGATTCCAGCAGAAACTGCTTTTTGCATAATGGGCTTTTTCACCCCGTCTGCAGTGCTGTCTCCTTCATTCCTACAGAACAGGGGTTCTCAGGAAGGGGCAGCTTCGCCTCCCAGGCGGCACTGGAGAATGTCGGGAAGCGGCGTGCTTTTCCTCACTTGGGTCAGATGGGGAAATGTAGGGGGCCAGTGATGCTGCTAAACATCCTACAACATGCAGGGTGGCCCCCACTACAAAGAATCATCCAGCCCCAAAGACAGTAGTGAAGTTGAAACACCCTGCAGCAAAGAAGCAGTTGCCACCGCTAGATAGAAAGCCTGACGATAAGCCTCCTACAGATCTGAAGCCTGTCCCTGGCCCAAGCATCCTTCAAAGAATCACAGGATCTGAGCAGGAAGAGACTTCAGAAACGAGCCCAACTGAGACTCAGTTGGGTTTTCATGACAATGAGAATAAAGCTACACAATGTTTACCAAACCACATCATAATACTTGGCTGGCTTGACCTCCCGCCCAGATAGTACATGTGTAGCAAATTAACTAAAATGGTATTCCTTCCTGCAAATTCTTATTTGTTGGTTTAACAAATATTTGTCGGGTGCCCAGTGTGTTCAGGGCACTAGGCGTAATTTCCCTGTTGAAACCGTTACCCACCCTGGGATAGCCCTCTTTGTGTTCAAGCCCAATATAAGATCCAGGCAAGATATACAGGCTCAGAACCCAACAAAACCACCCCCAGCTGGGTTTATGGTGGTTTTATTGTTTTCTGGCTCATTGGGTAACTTGGCAACCTGGGATCAGGTGCACAGAAAACTGAAGGAGACTCGTCCAAGAATCAACTCCCCAGAGACTGCACAGGCGTGAGGTTCCACACAACCTGAAGCCCAAGGGCAAGTGCCCAGCCTTCCTCGCAAGCGGCCCAAAGCCGCCCGCTGCCCCCAGCCCTGCTCCCCGCTCTCTCCTCCTTGGGGCAGGCTACAGCCACCCAGCCTGGGCACCCAGAGGGCAGGTTCACCCCCTCCCCTCTCCTCTCCTGGAAGCTACACTGTTAGCAACAAGAATAAGCACTCTTCTGTTGCTTGCTACAGAAATGCAAACTGCTCAGGGGAAGAAATTGGGAACATTTTGTACTCCAGGGTCACAAAAGATTTAAAAGTCATTCTCCCTCCTCGAGGTCTCATTTATACTGGGCAGCGACAACAACAAAATAAAATCGTGCAATGAAGGGAAATGCTGCTGAGGCAAAACTAGTGGTGGGGGCACAGAGGAGCAGGAGAGGAAGCCCCGGCAGCCATCACCACGTGAGGAAACTGAGGTCCTGGAGCTGGGGGTGCTGAGCACTGCCTGCGGCTGGGGGGAGGCAAGGGTGCCCGCGTCCTGCCCAGCTCCCTGAAATGCCTCCAGGGCAGAGCACAGTTCCCCCACATGTCTGCGCACCCCACAAAATGCGTGGGCACAGCTGTGCCATCAAAGCAGCCCAGAGTCGTCTGTTCCTGTTTTAAGGGGAGAATCAGCCAAAGCCACCCAGCCCCGCAGGGCCTGTGCTCACAGCAGAAGCTCCCAGTATCTCTCTTCTCTCCTCATTCCTTGGAACTCTCTCTGGAAGTTATTTCCTCGGGGAAGCCTCCTTAATCCCCCAGATTCAATCTTTCACTCAACAAATATTTACTGAATGAGTAACATTTATTGCGTGGCACCCAAGGGTTAGGTGCCCATAGCGTATTCTTTCATAGCAAACTCCTTCTCCTATTTAATAGTAATGATGGTAACTAATTAACTCCTTAGGTAATTACTTCTTAGAGTCCATTCCCACCCCCAACCCACCAGCCTCTCCAGGGTACTGAGCGACATGAGAACAGATGCCAAGTCTGTCTTGTTGACTGCTAGATTCCATCCTTCGTGCCTCCTGGGTACCAAGACATAGGAACGAAGGAGTGAACAAGTGAATAAGCAAATGTCAAGGCCAGTGCTGTCCAATAGAAATGTTAGTCACAAAGGCAAGTCATATGTGTTAAATTTTCTAGAAGCCATACTTTAAAAAGTTAAAACAAATGGGTGAAATTAATTTTAATAGATTTTATTTAGCCCAATATTCCTGAATTATTTCAATATTTAATCAATATGAAATAATTACAAAAGAGATGTTTTGCATTCTTTTTTTTTTTTTTTAAGATAGAGAGAGAGAGGGAGGAGGGGCAGAGGGAGCAGTAGAGAGAAACTCCCAAGCAGGCTCCATGCCCAGCGCCCTGAGATCATGACCTGAGGGGAAATCAAGAGTCCGATGCTTAACCGACTAAGCCACCCAGGCACCCCTCATTCTTTTTCTCATATGAAGTCCTCAAAATCCAATATGCATTTTATTCTTATAGCACATCACAGTTTGGACTGGCCTCATTTCAAGCACTCATTAGTCATGTGTGGTGACCACATTGGACTATGCAAGTCTAGTCTCTATTAGGGCCTTACGAGTGTGCTCGTTCTCTGCTAGAGTAGGAGAAAAATTATGCTATGCCACACCAAGAGACAAGATAGCTCTTGTGTTTATGGTGTCTTGAGTTAGAATACCTGGTTTGAATCTTGACTACCACTTACTACCTTTGTGACCCTGGGCAAGTGATGTACCTCTCTGTGCTTCAGTTTCCTCTTCTATAAAGTGGGGGTTCTAACAGTATCTACGTTATGGGAAATAAGTCAGAAACAATGAGTTGAGACCCACAGCCCTTAGAACAATGCCTGCCACATAATAAGTACTTGTTAATATTAGCCATTTAATATTTTATATGTTTGTATCACATACAGATATCTATGTCCACTTCCTGCCACAAGAGCTAGGAGGCAGCTCTAGCCTCAACCCATTCTGCCTGTAGGACAAAAGAAAAACCAACACCCATTTTAGAACTGCATTGTGAACATATTCTTTCATGGACACTACATGATATATCTCAACAAAAAAAGTGATTATGGAGGGGTGCCTGGGTGGCTCAGTCGTTAAGCATCTGCCTTCGGCTCAGGTCATGATCCCAGGGTCCTGGGATCGAGCCCCACATTGGGCTCCCTGCTCCGCGGGAAGCCTGCTTCTCCCTCTCCCACACCCCCTGCTTGTGTTCCCTCTCTCGCTGTCTCTCTGTCAAATAAATAAATACAAATCGAAAAAAAAAAAGTGATTATGGACATGCAATTTGTACAGGCTAGAAAAAAGTTTAAAATGCACATAGAGAAGAGAATTTAGACTCTGACATGACATACATTATTAGTGAGAATGGGAAGTACTGGTTTAAATAAAAACCTTCTGCAACTTTGTGCTAGTTGTTTGTGTTTCTCTCATGTTAAATTCAAGTTCCGCTGTACAGAACACACACATTTTCTCTTTTCCCATCCAGCACAGAAAGCAAATGACATTTACATTTGATTTCCTGTCTGGGGCACAGAGCCTGCTGGGAAAGCTGAGTACTCAGCAGGTCCCAGCAACAGGGCGAATGGCTTCCTCACCCCCAGCTGCTGTCATCAGGCCTTGCGGCAGGGAGACCCCACGTTTAGAACAAGCTAGTAAGACTTACCTTGCAGGAATGCTGTGAAATTTAAATGAAATAATATAAGTGGCAGTGCTTGACCCAAAATAGGTACTCAATAAATGTTTCCATAGGGAAACAGTCTGATGTCTGTGTCTTATTAATGATGCCACAATCTCATTAAATATGTCTTTAGTCTGAGCTAAAACTGTGTTCTAACTCTGCCCTTTTCAACTATACAGAATGAGTAATTCCTTTTCCCAAAGCTGTCAAATATCTGCCCTCTCCCACCAAACTTTCTCTTTTCCAGCCAAACAGCCCCAATTTCCTCCAACAAGACAAGTATTTGTTGTCTTTAAAGTAACTGGAAGCATCTGGACTCTAGTGGGTCCCAAGACACAACCCAGCACCAGTAACATGGTTATAGCGCCGGAGCCTCTTGGTCTTGTGGGATGTGGATAAAGTTAACCTCACAATTTGCCCAATGCTTCCTTCATGATATAAAGTTCAAGGAACTTTCTCCATATGCTCTCCCCACCCCCAACACTAACTACAGATGCTTCTTTGTCTGAAGGAGGCTGTTTTAGGATTAATACACTCTTCACAGATGAAATCCAGGTCTGATCCTTTGAAGTGACATCAACAGTGGTCTCAGGAAAGGTTCGGTGGAGGTGAGAAGTGACAACCGAGGATGATAAATCAAATGCAGCTCAGTTTTCATGTAAGGGCAAACTATCATCTGGTCAGCCTGGCTCAGTCATCACACAGCTCTGGCAGACTGTGATTTCTTATGTAAATGGTAAACAAAACACTGAGTGGTGACAATTTCTTCAACTGCTAGGATGAGCCTTCAGTTTCTGTTCTCTGCTTAAACCTGACATCTTAAGCTGCTGGTTAGAGGGGAGTCATGTTCACAGAAACATTTCAGGACTAATCATAATCATAAAGCCTTTCTTAGAAATGCTGTTACTTGCACAGCATGTTCATAACACACCTTGTCTGCTTTGCCTCCTCAAGCCCTGAATTGAAGGCTATAATAATCTAGCACAGATTGTTCAATATGGTAGCCGCTAGCCACATGTAGCCCCTGAGCATCTGAAATCTGGCTAATTTGAAATCAGATGTGCAGTAAGTGTAAAATAATACATGTAGGATTTCAAAGATTTAATACAAAAAAAAATTGTAAAGTATCTTAATAACCTTTTATATTGATTTTATGTTGGATTGATAATATTTTGGATATATTAAACTAAATAATTATTAAAATTATTTTCACCCTTTTTTTGCTTTTTGTTTCAATGTGGCTTCTAAAAAACTATTAATTATAAATGTGATTTGCATTTGTCACCCCCCAATACATTTTTACTGAATAGCATTAGTCTGTAAGGCAATAGGGATGCTGAAAATTCCAAATTCTCTGGCTCTTCCTTTGTGTCCAGACTAAGGAATAAATAGGCCTACATCAGAAGCTATCCCTGACAGTGCTGCTTCTTACTGGTTAGATTAGAGCAGTGGTCCTCAAACTTCAGTGAACATAGGAGCTATGGACTGAACTATGTCCCCCCAAAATTCATATGCTGAAGCCCTAACCCCCTATGTGACTTTAAGGAGGTAATTAAGCTTAAATGGGATCATAAGGGTGGAGCCCTGACGCAATAGACCGGGTGCCCTTATATAAAGAGGAGGAAACACCAGCGCTTTCTCTGCACCATGTGAGGACACATGGACGAGGTGGCCATCTGCAAGCCAGGAAGAGAACCCGCACCAGAGACTGAACCAAATGGAACTTTAACCATGGTATTTCCAGACTCCAAAGCTGTGAGAAAATAAATTTCTGTTGTTTAAACCATCCAGTCCGCGGCATTTTATTATGGCAGCTTGAGTCGACTAAGACATTAAGCATCACCTGGGGAGCTGTTACAACTATAAATTCCTGGGTCCTATTGCTGAAAGATGCTGATTCTATTGACCTGGGAGAGGCCTGAGAATTTGCTTTCTTTAGCAAGCACTCTAGGCATTCTGTCTCCATTGACCATACTTTGAGGTACTCTGGACTAAAGGAAACATGATTATCTAGACTCCTGTTGGCACTGCTGCAGCCTGAGCTGGGGGCCAGGAACTGAATCCCTAGCTCTACCACTCCAGTAGTGGTAGCCAAATTAGTATGATCGTGAGCGCCCCCTTTTGGTAAAGTGTTTTTGAGCTTGCAACCAGCCAAACACACTTTTTGATAAATTACATATGCCCAACTGTAAGTCATACACTTAATATTAGTGAAGTTTACTTTTACATAAAAATAAAGGTAAGAAGTTATGCTATATTCTTCCCGGATCCCAATGGGTCAGCTTTAGCTGTAGAGGCCTCTCACTGAACAAGTTCTAACACTTCATATTTCCTTGCCTTTGCACATGCTGTTCCCATTCTGCCTTCTCGGCACTTAGAAAATGCCTATTTATTCCTCAGGAGTGAGCTCCTAAATCTCCTCTGTGCAGCTCTCCCTTCCCCTTCCACCTCCCACAGGCGAAGTTGATCATTCAGCCAGCCCCTCTTAGCAGCACCTCTACTGACTTCTCACGCTGAATTGCAAATATTTGTTTAGCCTGCCAGTTCCTTGAGGACACGGGCTGTGCTTTATCTGTTTCTCCGGTGCCATGCACACAGTTCCTGGACAGTATGCATTTTTTTAAATGTTTGTAAAATGAGCAAACCAATGAATGAAAAGTGCAATTAATCAACACTTTAACCAAGTCCTTACCCTTCTCTGCAGAAGTAGAATCACTGCAGTGTATCATGAGAAATGACCCACATAAAGGAGTACAGTGTAAAAAGCTATCTAAAGACATACAGGGTTTTAAGTTGGGGTTTACAAAAGCACATATAATTCACACCAAGCTGAGGATGAAAGCAAAGTGAACAGCCTAAGCTACTCATAGTATAAAGAGCAGGGAATGTTTCAGGAAGGGTTTGGGGTTTTTGTTTTCTTGGGGGTTTTTTTAGTGCTCTTTTTAATTGTTTAACTGTCTTAAGGTCAGGATCCTCCTGGCAAAGTAGTAACAGATGGTTCATGACAGGTCTCAGTGCATCTTTGTGGGGCAGGGACAAAGATGAATGGAGAACAAGAGTGCTTTTAAAAGCATTATAATTTGTGATCTACATCCAGGTCTGCACTGCACAAAATGAAGGAATCACCTAGTCCAAGCTCCAGAAATTTTATGGCTAAATGTATCACCTTTTGGAAACATAAACCTGGATTGGGGTGTCGAATAGCAAGTGTTCTGTCTGAAGAGCCTCATTATTTAGAAGTTTGTCTTCCCCGTTTCTTCACATGCATCTTTCCAACTCTGTCCCCAAGCTTCGCCTGTTGGCTGGATCATAAAAGGGGGAGGCAGTGTCCTGGCTGGAAGAATTCTCTGGGTGCTCCCTCCCATGTGCGGGGGCCCAGGCTGATGAGATAAATATTTTTGCCACTTCCCTGTTTACACAAAAGCTTTCCCTCTCAGCAGGAACTTGAAAGAAACGAAATTGTACACAATTGGTTTATCTTCTTAGACCCACTTAAAAGGGATCAACCCTGTGATATACTGGAAAGTAAAATATACCTCTGTATATGAATCACTTTTCAAGGTGATTAGCAAGCAACATTTAGCAAGTAGAAAGGTTTCCATATTGTTCCCCTAAGAGTAGGGTTGCCAGATTTAGCAAATAAAAATATAGGACACCCAGTTAAATTTGAATTTCAGAGAGACGATGAATAATTTTTTGGTGTAAGCATGTCCCAAATATTACATGCGTCCTGCATTTACCTGGCAACCCTACCTGAAAGGGAAAAGTCTCTACATAACCCTGGTGGGGGGAATTTCTCCCTGTGTCTTTCTGGAAATGTTTCCCATTAGCTGAAAGGTATATATTAGTAAAAACATAAATCTGAATGTTGAGGTTTCTGAGTTCTCTTCTAGTTTATATCATTGATTCACCAATGTTTCATCCCAAATATTTTTTTCACATCTATTCTGTGCCAGGTACTGGGTTAATTGCTGGGGAAATAAAAGTGCTGGAGAATAACATGGTCCCTGGCTCCTTAGAACCTATAAGGTAGCTATGTGACCCTTAACCTCTCTGTACCTCATCTTGCCATCCATGGAATAAAGTGGTTGCTTACCTTGGGACTATGTTTCCCAAAGTGGGTCCTTTGCTAAAAGATATTACATCAAAGCTTTACATGCTCAAAAATTTAAGAAATACTGAGTTAAACAGACTTAATGATACTAGACTGTAAACCTTCTCAATATTTTAATGTGTTCATAGTTCTCATGATCTCTAAATGGTGCCTGACCCTGGAACTATCCCTTCAGGGAATCACTCT
The DNA here is from genome assembly GCF_011800145.1 of Mirounga leonina. NCBI lineage: Eukaryota > Metazoa > Chordata > Mammalia > Carnivora > Phocidae > Mirounga > Mirounga leonina. The sequence goes on from NW_023270825.1 coordinate 42,871,044, forward strand.
GGTGATTGGTAGTCTGTGGAACACACTTTGGGAAACACTGCCCTAGGCTGATGCCTAAAGTCCTTTATAAATCTTGCTTCTATGATTCTGTTCTTGTCTTCTTTCCCTTCTCTGTTGAAAATCTTCTTCATCCATCAAGATCCAGCCCAGATGTCACCTCCTCTGTAAAGCCTTTCCCTCTGACTCTCCCACCAATCCCCACTGCCCCCCCACACACACACACCCCCCACAGAGCAAGGACAACACCCTGTCTGGCTCACTTCTGCATCCCAGCCCCTAGCAGCACTAGGCCTAGTCCATATAATGAGTTGGGTTGGTAAATCTATTTTTTAGTGAATGAACAAATGAAGTAACACACACCGCCACCAGTTACCCTGTCCCTTACTTTCTCATAGCACTTTTGTTTGTTGTGATATAATTTTTTCTTTAGTATCTACTTCCTATTTTTACTGGGAATATTCTGAGGACAGCAAAGAAACATTATATTAGTTTTCCCATCCCTAGTAAATGAGTGCAATCTCCGCACACGATCTGCTCTTAATAAACAATAATAAATAACCATACTGATTGCATTACACTCTGTACCAGGCACCTGCATAAATTATTTTCATTTAATCTTCACAACAATCTCATGCAGGGTGTTTGGCTATGGACTGGCTTGCTCAACCTCTAGGCTGCAAAGCTGGAAACTGTTGCTCAGATTCCTGCGGAGCTCTCTCAGTTTTGCATGTAAATTAGGTCTCACTGATTGTAAGGATTTGCATGAGTTTGGGAAGGCAGAAATGAGGCAGAGGCTGCTTCCTGCCCCCTTTGGAAGTGGAAATGTGAGATTTTTCTGCAGCAGCATTATAGTCCTTCTTCCAGGTTCCTGGGCACCTGAAGCAGAAGCAGTGGCAACATGACACCTCAGCAGTTTGTTCCTGAACTCAACAGTTCCCACGGTGGCTTCAGAGGGATCGGCTCCCCTGGTGGGTCAGTTCTGGGATGGGGAGTCATTCTAGGAGGTCCAGATGAGTGACTGCTCCTCCAACTTTGCCAACAATTGCACAAGTAGATAACCCCCTGTATTAAATTCCTTTCTCCTTAAAATACTTGGGTTTCCAGTCCTTGTACTGAGTACTGAAGTTACTACCATTATCTACACTCTCCCTAAGAGAAAACTAAGGTGCAGAGAGATTAATTCCCTAAGGTCCCCATTTATTAAGTGGCAGGGGTGAGATGTGAATTCAAACTCTTTCTTATACTCCTCTCAACAAGATGGGGGAGGAAGGCAGAGTTGACGCAGAACTCAAGAAGAAAAACTGGTTTCACTGATCAGTCAACTACCTTAAAACTACTAGTAAAATGTGTGCAAAGATGAACCTACAAGTTTTTTTCTCAGGCCATTATTTAAAATAGAAGATATTCAGAAACAACTTCAATGTCCAATAATAGGAACTAGTTACATGAATTATATTCCATCCACATGATGGAATATTAAAAAAATAATGTTGTATAAAGCAATAATAGAAGAATGATGTACAGCTCTATGTTAGTAAATTTGAAAACCTGGGTGAAATGAAACATTTTCTAGGAAAAAGTTTATCAAAATTCACCAAAGAAGTGATATAAGAAAAAAAGGTAAGTTTGATAGCAATTATAAAAATTGCAAATAGCTGCCCTTGAGAAAAACAGCTGGCCTTGACCGGTCCAGGGATGAATTCTCTTAAATTTTCAAGGAATTACTAATTCCAAGATCACCCGAACCTGTTCCATGGCCTAGAGAAAGAAGGAGAGATTTTCAATTCTTTTCAAAAAGTCCAAATACTAGTGGCTTCAAAAGCTAACAAACCTTAACAAGGAGAAGCCAGCAATACCTTGAAAGAGCAATACCTCAGGGAATTTCTATTCTAAGAATACAAAAATAATTCAATATTAAGAAATCTATTCGTATAAGTCCCTACCTTAATAGATCAAAGGAAAAAAACCAAGCAATCATATAAATACATACCTAACAAAGGAATTTAGTAAAATTTAATACTCGTTCCTCATAAAAACTCTTAATAAGGTAGGACAATACGGATATAGGAATATGTGGTTATATCTGTAACATAATAACTAATGTATATTTAGGGAAGGATAAGTAACTATGTAGATCTCAAAAGAAGCAGCTTAACACTTAAAGGTGAATAACTATAGAAACACTTGTTAAAATCCAGAAGAATGAAAGTTATCCATGTCTCTACTATTGTCTAGCAATAGCCCGGTGGTTAACTGCAATTAGACAAGAGGACAAAGGTGAGTTTTACAAGTGTCAACCATTGCTGTACCAGACCCCTCTGTGGAACCAGCAGAATGACAACTAGACTCTTACATGACCAAGGCTTCCTCCGGTCTCTCTCCCTCCTTCCAAACCTGCCATAGCCTCTTTCTTAATCAGTACAACAGTGAAATGGTGAACAGTGATACTCATTTCCTTTCCATGTGGTGAGCCCAACCTTTCCCCAGTCCGTAAGCCCCAGTACCAGTTCTTTATGTTTTCTTGGGATGCCTGAGAGCCCCACATGACCCGCCAGTCCTTTGCAGTAATTCCGAGCTCCTGTCCCATCTCATCAGGACTATGCTCTCAGCCAGACCAGGCAGATAAACACAGCCTTGCCATGACCTCAATAAGGGCCGATGGGTTGAGGTTGGACTCTTCCCAATAGCATGTTTTCATTGTAACTTAGCAGCTTTCAAAAGACCAAATATCTTACCTAAAAGGAGGGACCCTGATGGAGGGGATTTCAAGTAACAGTGGCAGATACATGGTCCTCAAGAAGGAATTCCTGTCCTAGCTAAGCCTTTCAAATGCAATAGCTACTGATTCTATCTTTATTTGAAGGCTGTCCCGCATCTAACTGGCTTACTGTTGCTGTTCGTTTATTAATATTACATCTTGGGCCTGCTTCCAAAATGGAAGTAACTTGCAATAAAAAAGAATTAAAAATCACCGAAAGTAAATATGTGAGGACTGAGCTTCCAGGAAGCCAAGGCAAAAAATGAAATGCAGCATGTTACATACTTCTCACTGTTTGGTAAATAGCACTATCAGCTTCTCAGAAGAAGAAAAGTTCTTTCTGGCATGAAATACCAAAACACACACATGCACACGTATGCACACACACACAAGCATGCATGTCCAGATGCCCCTTCAGAACTATCCTTAGAGAACTAATGTTCAGAACAAGGTTATCTGACAAGAATTCTGCAAAAGAGATAAAAGATTCTGTCCTTTTATTGGGAGATACCTCTTTGGGGAGAAGGGCACTGGCATACTGCAAAGGCAAAAGTAGGGGGAAGATAAAAAAAAAAACAAAACTTGCTGAGCTTGGTCACAAATGTGAAAGTAAGCTTAATTAGTTCGTACATGAGAAACACTACAGAACCTGAATAAAGGCTCTCCACAAAGTAGTCTTCGTTATTATTATTCATCAGGGTAAATGTGTGGTTTGCTTTCAGTTCTTCTGTATTGAAGCTAGTGAGACATGAAGATAAAGTTCCAAGACAACGTTAAATTACTAGTGCCTCTTATCAGAAAGCCGCATATTTCTTTTCAGGGTTATGTACTGCCATTTTTCTTATTCATTACTGGTGTAACATCAAGCTGTGAACTTCTTCAAGGCTGGAAATAATTCATGCAACCAACCTTCTTTAACAAACTAATCATCTCTCCCCTTCAGGAGGTACAAGATATGGAACACTGGTGATGATTATGAAAAATAACAGTATTTATAGGAATCCACTGGGCTCCACACTATCTTCAGTATAGCGAAGGAAACTTGAGCTGTGTTTAATGATCCTTCCACTAATACTCTCATTGAGCCAGGCAGGGCCTGTCACATCATTTTAGGACAGAAGTTCTCAAACATTTTGTCCTCAGAACTCCTTAACATTCTGATCAAAGTTATTAAATACCCACAAAGAGCTATTGTTTAGATGTGTTATGAGTACTGACATTTGCTATATTAGAAATTAAAGGTGAAATTTTTAAATACATATTTGCTAATCTTATCAAGATAAAACTTATTACAACATTTTTATAAAGCACAACTATATTTTCCAAAACAAAAACATCTGTAAGAAGAGTGATATTGTTTTACATTTTTTGCTAATCTCTTTAATGCCTGGTTTCATAGTAGATAGCTGGATTCTCATATCTGCCCCTCTATTCAGTCTGTTCCAATATTACATGTCATGTAGCATCTGGAAAGCCCCAGCGCACACTCATGAGAGAATGAGAGTGAGAACGGAGGTAACAACTTGGTATTACTATTAAGACAGTTTTGTCCTCACAGTGTCTCAGGGGCTACCAGAGTTCCCTCCACATATTTTGAGAACTGCTGATTTGGGATCAGACTGACTCCCATAAAAGTGAAATTAAGTTAAATTTACTTTCTAGTAAAAAAAAAAAAAAAAAAGCACAAGACTTAGAAGAGTAAAAGTTCCATCCTATATATGTAAACTAAACAGAAGGAGATAAACGTGTCTATTTTAAGGGGCTTAAATTTTATCTTGCCTAGGGTAAGGAGGCATATTGCACTACTCTTCAAAATGTCTGCTGCCCCTCTTACCTGATACTCCTCAGTGGGTCTCCCAACACAGAAGATTATACTCTTCCCACGCGACTGTGTTTCCGTCTGGCCACCTGACCCACTTTGGCCAGTGAAATGCGAGTGGAGGCGACATGCGCTGCTTCTGTGCCGAAGCTTTACGGGCTATTGCGTGACTCCTCCATCCGTGTCCTCTCCCATCCCACTCACGATGTCCCAGCAAAGGGCTGCTTCTTCAGCCTACACCCTGAAATGAAGGAACATGGAGCAGAGTGGCAGTCAATCTACAAAGTACATGTAACAGAAGAGGAGTCCTCTGAGATTTTTGGAATTGTTTATTACTGCAGCACAACTTAGCCTATAGTGACTGATAAAGGTAAGATAATTACAGAAAACCTTACACACTAAAGAAAGTATCATAATAATTATTCCTACATATTAAAGAATAAAAAGCGAAGGTGATCTATGTCAGTATCCTCAAGCTTTTTTCGCAAATATTTTATTAAATATAACAAGCATTATAGAGTGAAACCTTACACGGAACATCAAATATTCAGGGGTAAGACATGATCTCAGCATGAAAGGCGAGGATGGGAAGCATGACTTTGACATTAGACCTAGACTGGAAGCCTAGTTCTGCCGCTCCCAACTATATGACCTCAGTAAGTTTTCTTGGAGTCTTATTGTTCTCATCTGTAAGATGAAAATCATAGAACCTACTAAAGATGGTTTTGAAAACTAAATAATACGATTATATAAAGTACATAGCAGATAGCCCAGCATACTGTGTGTTTTCATTGAAGATTACTTTCCTTCATCCTTCGTCTCTCCATCTCCCACCCCGACTCCCAGATGAGGATCTAGGGATTCTAGACTTAGCTCTATCTACTGGGTTTCTCATTTACTTTTATAAATTTTAGTCCTTCCAAAAATAAAAAAATTGGGGACACCTGGGTAGCTCAGTCGGTTCTGTCTGCCTTCAGCTCAGGTCATGATCCCAGGGTCCTGAATTAGGCTCCTTGCTCAGCGGGAAGCCTGCTTCTCCCTCTGCCTGCCACTCCCCCTGCTTGTGCCCAAGCGAGCTCACTCTCTCTCTGACAAATAAATAAAGCCTTTTAAAAAAATTGAAAATTGTACCTGTACAACATACATACACACACAAATAGTCCTTTAGTCTGTCACTCAACTTTTATTAAATACTATACTCATTTTACAAATAAGATACCTCAAGCAGTAAGAGGTTTCATAACTTCCCCAAGGTCATATGTCAGAACAAATATATTTACCTCATTTTTTAATGGCTGATAATATTCAACAGTATTGATAAATTACAATTGACTTAATCCCCATTCCTTTTTGATGGACATTTTCAAGCTGTGTTATGTGTTTACCATCACAAAAAAGAAATCTCCTTATACATATGTCACGATATTTGTAGGGTAAATTCTAAGAATTGGATTGCTAGGCCAAAGAGTATAGAAATTGGGGCACCTGGGTGGCTCATTCGTTAAGCGTCTACCTTACCTTCGGCTCAGGTCATGGTCCCAGGGTCCTGGGATCGAGCCCCACATCGGGCTCCCTGCTCAGCCGGAAGCCTGTTTCTCCCTCTCCCACTCCCCCTGCTTGTGTTCCCTCTCTCGCTGTCTCTCTCTGTTAAATAAATAAATAAAATCTTTAAAAAAAAAATAAGAATTAAAAAAAAAAAAAGAGTATAGAAATTTAAATCCTGATAGATACTGCAAAACTGCCTCTTGGAAATGTCTTTGCCAATTTATCCTCCTGTGCTCAGGGTAGGAACACGCCCTTTCCCCAGACCTTCATCTACACTGTCCCCTTAACCTGCAGCAGCTTGTGCCTCTGGATCAATGTTTGCCAAACCATGTTCCCAAGAATACCCTCACTGGGCACTATTTAGGAAAGGCTCCTGCCTGGAGAGCATCCCTCTTTCTTGTCTCTGGTAGGTTAATGTTTTCTTTCTCTGCTTTCACACATAATGCATTTGGGGAGTCTGGCTGGAAGTGAGCTCTGTTCTGCTCTGAACTACTCAAGAATAATTCATCTCTCTGAAAGGTAACTTGTATATTGATCCAGAAACATTGCAGGACTGTAGCTTTTTCATTGATTATTTGATAATGGGTCATTTCATTTCTATCTACTTCTGACTCCTCTAACTCGGATAAAAAACCAGGTGACCCTGAGCCCATAATTCATCTCAGTGGAAAGCATTTTGCCTGCCAATTCACATTAGCTCAAAAAGTGACCCTGCAATCCTCCAAATCATTTAGAACAACACATTCCAGAGATGCCTCTCCCAACCTGCCTTATTCTTGTTTAATATTTGGGCAAGAAACTAAAGGAGTTTGAAGCAAATTGCATCTCGTATTTTCTTGGAAGGAGGCAAAAGCAGATCTAAAACATCTTTCAATGGAGTGAGCCCACATGGACAAGAGCACTTGTAATCGCTTCCATTGTGTGTTCTTGGCCAATTTACAACTACATTCATTGAATTAATAATGATCAGCTGGGACTCACAGAGGCCTACTACCCAGGGCTCCACTGGAGGTTGCTGGCCAATAAATATTTATTGATGATAACTGGGTGACAGAGAGAGATGGGCTTAGCCAGAAATTCAATCTTCCTGCAAAAGTGTGCTAGCCAAGATTCCTCCTCAAGCTACATAGATGCAGTACCCAGAGAAATGGGGGTGAAAAGAACCTTGAAGATATGTGAAAACTAAGAAATTGAGTTCTATGATTGCTTTGTTTGGTGAAAAGTAAAGTAAACTCCTTAAACATTATCTTTTTAACCAAACTGTCAACAAAGGGAAGAGAATTTGGAATTCAACATTTTGCTTTCCTGGATTCTGAATTTTCCTTCCTATTTCAAAAAAATATTTGAGTGGTACTAGGCAGCAGGCATTCAAGTTGTATAGAGATTAAAAGGAGGCCCAGGGCAAGGAATGAAAGAAGGAGAAAGCAGAGAAAAAATGGCAGGAGAGGGGAAAGAAAATACTGAAAAAATTATAAGAGACTCTTTCAACCCATGACCTATCTCATTGGCACTGAAAAACATTTGATCATTATTTCTCCCAAACATGATTCAGCCTGCTGCCTCTACCTGACAAACAGGAAAATTACAGAGATAATTTAGCTATCAGTGTTAATCGTCTTATTGGAGGATGTGTTAGTCTAGTCAAGATATGACAGGTTATGCTGCAGTAACAAAGGACCCCAAAATCTTAACGACTAAAAACCACGAAGGTTCATTTCATGCTCAAACCACATGTCCATCTCAGGCTGCCAGGGCATTCTGCTCATCAGAGTAACCCAAGGACACAGGTGGACAGAAGAGCCAATTGCCTTTCAGAAGGAGACTCTTGCATCAGCAATAAAACGTTCTGGCCTGGAAGTAAAGAGCACTGATCACTACCACAGAGGCAAAGCTTAAGACAGGTCTAGCTTTGAATCCCTCCCTGCTTCTCATTAACCAAGTGAACTTGAACACATCACTTAAACTCTTGGAGATTCCTTATCTGAAAAATGGGAATAATACAACTTATCATGAAGTTGCTGTCAAGAGTAAATGAGATAGCATGGAGCACTGGGTGTTATGTACAAATAATGAATCATGGAACACTACATCAAAAATTCATGACATAATGTATGGTGATTAACATAACAATAAAAAAGTTTAAAAAAAGAGTAAATGATCTGCTAGCATTTTGTTCTCTCATTAATCTATTCTCCTCTGCACAAAATGACAAACGGAAAAAATCACCTCAACAAAAAGAACAAGAGGTAGCCGACTGCCAGGGACCTACTCAATACGGACATTAGTATGATGTCAGATCTAGAGATCAGAATCATCACTTTAAAGATACTAGCTGGGCTTGAAAAAAATATGGAAGTTATTAGAGAAACCCTTTCTGGAGAAGTAAAAGAGCTAAAATCTAACCAAGTAGATATCAAAAAGGCTATTAATGAGGTGCAATCAAATACGGGGGCACTAACTGCTAGGATAAATGAGGCAGAAGAGAGAATCAGTGATATAGAAGACCAAATGATGGAAAATAAAGAAGCTGAGAAAAAGAGAGATAAACAACTACTGGATCACGAGGGCAGAATTCGAGAGATAAGCGATACCGTAAGACGAAACAACATTAGAATAATTGGGATCCCAGAAGAAGAAAGAGAGAGAGGGGCAGAAGGTATAATGGAGCAAATTATAGCAGAGAACTTCCCTAATTTGGGGAAGGAAACAGGCATCAAAATCCAGGAGGCACAGAGAACCCCCCTCAAAATGAATAAAAATAGGTCAACACCCCGACATCTAATAGTAAAACTTACGAGTCTCATAGACAAAGAGAAAATCCTGAAAGCAGCTCGGGAGAAGAGATATGTAACCTACAAGGGTAGAAACATTAGACTGGCAACAGACCTATCCACAGAGACCTGGCAGGCCAGAAAGGACTGGCAGGATATATTCAGAGCACTAAATGAGAAAAATATGCAGCCAAGAATACTATATCCAGCTAGGCTGTCATTGAAAATTGAAGGAGAGATAAAAAGCTTCCAGGACAAACAAAAACTAAAGGAATTTGCAAACACAAAACCAGCCCTACAAGAAATCTTGAAAGGGGTCCTCTAAGCAAAGAGAGAGCCTAAAAGCAACATAGACCAGAAAGGAACACAGACAATATACGGTAACAGTCACCTTACAGGCAATACAATGGCACTAAATTGTATCTTTCAATAGTTACCCTGAATGTAAATGGGCTAAATGCCCCAATTAAAAGACACAGGCTATCAGACTGGATTAAAAAACAAGACCCATCGATATGCTGTCTGCAAGAGATTAATTTTAGAACCAAAGACACCTCCAGTTTGAAAGTGAGGGGGTGGAAAACCATTTACCATGCTAATGGACACCAAAAGAAAGCTGGGGTGGCAATCTTTATATCAGACAAATTAGATTTTAAACCAAAGACTGTAATAAGAGATGAGGAAGGACATTATATCCTACTTAAAGGGTCTATCCAACAAGAAGATCTAACAATTGTAAATATCTATGCCCCTAACATGGGAGCAGCCAATTATATAAGGCAATTAATAACAAAAGCAAAGAAACACATCGACAACAATACAATAATAGTGGGGGACTTTAACACCCCCCTCACTGAAATGGACAGATCATCTACGCAAAAGATCAACAAGGAAATAAAGACTTTAAATGACACACTGGACCAAATGGACTTCACAGACATATTCAGAACATTCCATCCCAAAGCAACGGAATACACATTCTTCTCTAGTCCCCATGGAACATTCTCCAGAATAGATCACATCCTAGGTCATAAATCAGGTCTCAACTGGTGCCAAAAGATTGGGATCATTCCCTGCCTATTTTCAGACCACAATGCTTTGAAACTAGAACTCAATCACAAGAGGAAAGTCGGAAAGAACTCAAATACATGGAGGCTAAAGAGCATCCTACTGAAGAATGAATGGGTCAACCAGGAAATTAAAGAAGAATTTAAAAAATACATGGAACCAATGAAAATGAAAACACAACTATTCAAAATCTTTGGGATGCAGCAAAGGCAGTCCTAAGAGGAAAGTATATAGCAATACAAGCCTTTCTCAAGAAACAAGAAAGTTCTCAAGTACACAACCTAACCCTACACCTAAAGGAGCTGGAGAAAGAACAGCAAATAAAGCCTAAACCCAGCAGGAGAAGAGAAATAATAAAGATCAGAGCAGAAATCAATGAAATAGAAACCAAAAGAACAGTAGAACAGATCAACGAAACTAGGAACTGGTTCTTTGAAAGAATTAACAAGATTGATAAACCCCTGGCCAGACTTACCAAAAAGAAAAGAGAAATGACCCAAATCAACAAAATCATGAATGAAAGAGGAGAGATCACAACCAACACCAAAGAAATACAAACAATTATAAGAACATATTATGAGCAACTCTATGCCAGCAAATTAGATAACCTGGAAGAAATGGATGCATTCCTAGAGACGTATCAACTACCAAAACTGAACCAGGAAGAAATAGAAAACCTGAACAGACGTATAACCACTAAGGAAATTGAAGCAGTCATCAAAAATCTCCCAAAAAACAAAAGCCCAGGGTCAGATGGCTTCCCAGGGGAATTCTACCAAACATTTCAAGAAGAATTAATACCTATTCTTCTGAAACTGTTCCAAAAAATAGAAATGGAAGGAAAACTTCCAAACTCATTTTATGAGGCCAGCATTACCTTGATCCCAAAACCAGACAAAGACCCCATCAAAAAGGAGAATTACAGACCAATATCCCTGATGAACATGGATGCAAAAATTCTCACCAAAATACTAGCCAATAGGATCCAACAGTACATTAAAAGGATTATTCACCATGATCAAGTGGGATTTATCCCTGGGCTGCAAGGTTGGTTCAACATCTGTAAATCAATCAATGTGATACAATACATTAACAAAAGAAAGAACAAGAACCATATGATCCTCTCAATATATGCAGAAAAAGCTTTTGACAAAGTACAGCATCCTTTCTTGATCAAAACTCTTCAGAGTATAGGCATAGAGGGTACATACCTCAATATCATAAAAGCCATCTATGAAAAACCTACAGCGAATATCATTCTCAATGGGGAAAAACTGAGAGCTTTCCCCCTAAGGTCAGGAACGCGGCAGGGATGTCCACTATCACCAGTGCTATTCAACATAGTATTGGAAGTCCTAGTCACAGCAATCAGACAACAAAAAGAAATAAAAGCATCCAAATCAGCAAAGAAGAAGTCAAACTCTCACTCTTTGCAGATGATATGATACTTTATGTGGAAAAAAACCCAAAAGACTCCACCCCAAAACTGCTAGAACTCATACAGGAATTCAGTAAAGTGGCAGGATATAAAATCAATGCACAGAAGTCAGTGGCATTCCTATACACCAACAACAAGACAGAAGAAAGAGAAATTAAGGAGTCGATCCCATTTACAATTGCACCCAAAACCATAAGATACCTAGGAATAAATCTAACCAAAGAGACAAAGGATCTGTACTCAGAAAACTAGAAAATACTCATGAAAGAAATTGAGGAAGACACAAAGAAATGGAAAAACGTTCCATGCTCATGGATTGGAAGAACAAATATTGTGAAGATGGCAATGCTACCTAGAGCAATCTACACATTCAATGCAATCCCCATCAAAATACCATCCACTTTTTTCAAAGAAATGGAACAAATAATCCTAAAATTTGTATGGAACCAGAAAAGACCCCACATAGCCAGAGGAATGTTGAAAAAGAAAAGCAAAGCCGGCGGCATCACAATTCCGGACTTCCAGCTCTATTACAAAGCTGTCATCATCAAGACAGTATGGTACTGGCACAAAAACAGACACATAGATCAATGGAACAGGAGAGCCCAGAAATGGACCCTCAACTCTATGGTCAACTCATCTTTGACAAAGCAGGAAAGAATGTCCAATGGAAAAAAGACAGTCTCTTCAACAAATGGTGTTGGAAAAATTGGATAGCCACATGCAGAAGAATGAAACTGGACCATTTCCTTACACCACACACAAAAATAGACTCCAAATGGTTGAAAGACCTCAATGTGAGACAGGAGTCCATCAAAATCCTAAAGGAGAACACAGGCAGCAACCTCTTTGACATCAGCCGCAGCAAATTCTTCCTAGAAACATCGCCAAAGGCAAGGGAAGCAAGGGCAAAAATGAACTATTGGGACTTCATCAAGATAAAAAGCTTCTGCAAAGCAAAGGAAACAGTCAACAAAACCAAAAGACAACCGACAGAATGGGAGAAGATATTTACAAATGACATATCAGATAAAGGGCTAGTATCCAAAATCTATAAAGAACTCATCAAACTCAACACCCAAAGAACAAATGATCCAATCAAGAAATAGGCAGAAGACATGAACAGACATTTTTCCAAAGAAGACATCCAAATGGCCAACAGACACATGAAAAAGTGCTCAATATCGCTCGGCATCAGGGAAATCCAAATCAAAACCTCAATGAGATACCACCTCACACCAGACAGAATGGCTAAAATTAACAAGTCAGGAAACGACAGATGTTGGCGGGGATGCGGAGAAAGGGGAACCCTCCTCCACTGTTGGTGGGAATGCAAGCTGGTGCAGCCACTCTGGAAAACAGTATGGAGGTTCCTCAAAAAGTTGAAAATAGAGCTACCCTATGGCCCAGCAATTGCACTACTGGGTATTTACCCCAAAGATACAAAAGTAGGGATCCGAAAGGGTACGTGCACCCCGATGTTTATAGCAGCAATGTCCACAATAGCCAGACTGTGGAAAGAGCCAAGATGTCCATCGACAGATGAATGGATAAAGAAGATGTGATATATATATACCATGGAATATTATGCAGCCATCAAAAGGAATAAAATCTTGCCATTTGCAACAACATGGATGGAACTGGAGGGTATTATGTTGAGCAAAATAAGTCAAACAGAGAAAGACATGTATCATATGACCTCACTGATATGAGGAATTCTTAATCGCAGGAAACAAACTGAGTGCTGTTGGAGTGGGGGGTGGGGTGGGAGGGATGGGGTGACTGGGTGATAGACACTGGGGAGGGTATGGTGCTCTGGTAAGTGCTGTGAATTGTGCAAGACTGTTGAATCTCAGATCTGTACCTCTGAAACAAATAATGCAATATATGTTAAGAAAAAAAAAAGAAGAAGAAGAAGGTAGCGGGAGGGGAAGAATGAAGCGGGGGAAATCGGAGGGGTAGACAAACCATGAGAGACGATGGACTCTGAAAAACAAACTGAGGGTTCTAGAGGGGAGGGGGTGGGAGGATGGGTTAGCCTGGTGGTGGGTATTGAGGAGGGCACATTCTGCATGGAGCACTGGGTGTTATGCACAAACAATGAATCATGGAACACTACCTCTAAAACTAATGATGTAATGTATGGGGATTAACATAAGAATAAAATAAAAAGAGTAAATGAGATAATAAACAAATAGAACTAGCACACACTTGGGGCTCAGTAAATGGTAGGCTTTTGTTTTTTACTATTTTAAAAGACTTCCAATGAGCCCAGTGAGTGCACACAGATGTGTGCTTTTGCTCATTTGCACATTATATACAAAATTCTTTAAAATATAAATTAAACCACTATATATATATATGTGTGTGTGTGTGTGTATACATATAGATCTCAAGGCTTTCACTGCCACCTACTGTGGTTCCTAATAGTTCAGTTTTGTACATGGGAAAGGTGACCTGAAGGTGATTGAAGAATTGAGCCAAAGTTGTTCTACAGTTAAGAAAATGTTAACATCCGGGGCACCTGGGTGGCTCAGTCATTAAGCATCTGCCTTCGGCTCAGGTCACAATCTTAGGGTCCTGGGATCGAGGGGTCCTGGGATCGAGCCCCACATCAGGCTCCCTGCTCTGTGGGAAGCCTGCTTCTCCCTCTCCCTCTCCCCCTGCTTGTGTTCCCTCTCTCGCTGTGTCTCTCTCTGTCAAATAAATAAAATCTCTAAAAAAAAAAAGATTTAACAAAAAAAAAAAGAAAGAAAGAAAGTGTTAATATCCAACTGTGTGTCTCCTGACTTCCAGTACAATCTTATTATCTCAATGCTATCCCCTACCTTTTGTGCGTCAGGGCCAGAGGGGAGAACAATATACTGCACCCCAATATCTTTGGCAGCAAACTTTTAGACAAGGACCAGGTAAAATCAAAAGATTATTTTCACTATTCATATATCATGACTATGCTTCACAACTATATTTCACATAATAACTAAAGAAAATTAAAGAAATAAAAAAATGATTACAATTACAGTAACCACAATAATGGCTAACATTTACTAAGAATTTACCCTGTGCCAGGTCCTTTTCTATAAACTTTTAAGAGGATTATCTCATTTAATCTTCACACTATAAGGTAGGTAAGTAATATCACCCCATTTTGCAGGGAACTGAGGCACCATGAAATGAGGTATCTTGCCTAGGTATCCTGAACAGTAAGTGGCATATTCAGGAGTCAAGCCCAGACAATCTTTTTCTGAAGCCCATATTCTTAGCTTCTTCACTACAGAGTCATTATTTTTGAAATCCTGCTTACCAGAAAAAGGTAATGGTGGCTGATGGAATTGCTCCATCAGTTCAAAGGCTGTGCTAAGAACTGTAGGTTCATTCAGACATACTGTTTTACTCTTATCCATGTTTATACTCAGCATCTCCTTAGTACCAGACAATTAACCAACAGATAAGTTCTTGAACATATAAAGAAAGAGCAGAAGAAAAGGGGCAGATCAGAGCATAGAGAAGGTGATGAACTGATAATTACTAAATGCATGAATGGCAATTCATCATCACCAACTGAAGAAAACTCAAATTAATGCTCTTCCTGTGTTAGTCAACAACATCCCCATCATAAATGAAATATGAAATTCATCATTTCAAATCTGTCAGCCCCTTAACACAAAATATGTGTGCCAGATTCTGAATATTGAACCTCATTGCACCACTGTCTTTTTATAAGCCAAGGAAGAGAGTTTATGGAACAAAGTGTTTTAAGGAAATGTCATAAGATAGAGGCAGGAGAGGGAACTCATGCTTATCTCCAGGGAGAAGGGGAGACCCCGTGGATGGAGCAGACAAGCTCCATCAGGCCTGAAAGTTACTACTTCCATGCTATGGGACCAAAAAATTGGAGAGAGAATTTAGCACCTGTTATTTTAATGCTCACCGAAAGAAAATTTTAAAATTCCATATCTATGAATTTTCAGGGAGGACCAAGTGGGCTATACTAACCCCAAGATGTCATGTTCTGTCAAACAAAACAAATCTTTCTCCAGATGAAGACAACATTAAATGTAATTCTTTGTGTGTTTTAAAATGCATAACCAATCAGTAATCACTTAGTCATGAACTAATAGAACTTACTAGGTTCCCCTTCCTGATTTCTCAGAAATATTTGGAAATTAATGGGATATGATTTATCAGACTAAGCCCATAAGCTATTTTCAAGCCCTTGTTCCCTTTTTCTTTCACATGACAAAGTGGGCTGCAACTAAGAATTTCTGTGATCCCAATGTATAATCACTATTGCTAAGTGGAAGCCGCAAGGGTAACACCAGTTTGCCAAGGTAGGTTAGTGTCACATATAAGACCTTGTCAGTCAACAACCCTCAGATCACACACTTCCACCTGCTGTCCACACCTCCTCAACTGTGCCTGTTGAGAAAGGCTCAGCCCCAGCAAGTTGGTGAACGGTCCATGGTATGCTCCAGCAATGGGGATCAGAAACATAATGGCATTGAAAATTTATGGGTGAGGTAGAATCAATCCAAACTTGTATACCCTAAAACAATTATGTAATAGTCACCAAAGTTATCAATTTGTTATCAGTAACTTTCAAGTCAAATGGAACAGACCAACTTCACTGCACCAACAGAGTCAAGATAACCCAAAAGGAAGCCCTTTGGCTTTCTGACTGTCCAGGGGCCTTGATTCAGAAATGGTGGAAGGAACTCTCCCGCTTAAATGTTGAGAAGACTATAGCTCTCAAGACTATAAGGGTCTTCCTCATATCTTTGGGGTTTTCTGGGCTAAGTTATGGTGGCCATGTTGGAAATGGGAACTTGACATCACCACCATACACATAACTATGTGTCTGTTTTAGAACTTAAGTTGTTACTTCCCTCTGGGCAGAAACTAACTCTCTCAAATGGCCTTGTATAGGAGTTACAGCACTGTATCCCCAATATTCAAAACCGCTTTTGTCAAACTGATACATATATTCTTTAACAGTATCATGATCTTGCCAATAAATACCAAATATATCAGCTCACACTTCCTGCGAGCATGGTAGGTTTTTACTGTTCCACAAAGTGCCAGGGTTTCCCGGAACGGCTCATAGACTGTCGCCAAGACAGGAAAGAGAAAGAGAAAGTCAAGAGGGTGGAGCATCTATCCCACCTCCACAACCAAGGCCTCTGCTTTATCTGTTTCATACAGTGGGGCTATAGTTTTCCACGTGAGAAAGGGTCTGCTTCTTTAAAAAGTGTGGAAACCGCTGTTCTAGGAGATGCCCAGATTATCAGAAAAAGTCCGTATCTAGTGTGCCCCATCAAAGAGAAGCAGCTATGGAGGTTCCATGTTTGTACCTGCCTCCCAGGAAGCAAAGTCCACGTGGTAACGGTGTTTCCTCCGTGCCCCTCCCTCCCACTCCTCCTCAACACCTGGCTCCACGCCCCAATTCTGACCCTAGCCCAGAGGGAGGGGAAGCCGAATGCCCCGGCCGGAGTCCAGCCAGAACGGACCGCACCTGCCCCATAAACAGCTCCGCCACCATTATTCAGATCAGCAAGGAGGAGGTGCGGCCCTTTACAGGGCAAAGGTGACCGAGAGTCAGCCACTTGTCAGAAGCCCCAGAGCCAGGCCATCCTCCCCCGGCTTTTCTGCTCTTCTGCCCACAGCGCAATGCCCCTGCTGGTGGAGGAGAACGGCGCTGTCCCCAGGACCCCAGTCCAGTACCTGCACCCTGGGGCCGAGGCCCGGGACGCGGAAGATCTGCGTGATCGTCACCCGGGATGAGCCCCGGGCACGCAGCCCCTTCCGGCCGTGAACAAGGCCGGCTTCCGCATCCCCGGCGCGACCGCAGGGCGGGCACCTGGCCCACGGGCTGCGGCGACCCCACGTGCGTGAGTTCCTGCAGCCAATGGGCGAGCTGTTCGAGCGCGTGCCCGTTCGCCAAGTGCGCAGACTCAGTAGCGGACCCGCGGGACCTGCGGGACCACGCGCCCGCCTCCCACGTCTTCCGTCCAGACAGCGCGGGACCGGTAGGACCCGTTTGTGGTGCTATATAAATATATATGTGTACGTAGATTTCTAGGGAAAGGGACAAGGGAAGGGTTGAGGTAGATACATCCTTCTTTCACCTCTTTCCTGGGCCCATAAATTGGAGAGAGGGAGGGAAAGGATTTTTACATTTTTTAAACTACTATTTTCTGAAGGAAACAGGCTAGGCCAAGGGGCCCCAGGCCCTGTCCTTTGTCCCTCACACCCTCTTTGTCACAATTATCCATTCATTCAAAACACATTTATTGAGCATCTACTCTGCCCAGTGTTGTGCTAGGCCCAGGAGCTGAGCAGGGTGGGGGGTGTCTCTACACCTACTTGGTGCCTCCCCCACCCACCGCATACTTAACCATTGCCTTTAGGGGAGCTGTGGGAAGTGAGACCCTTCTCGTGGGGTTTGGGGGGTCTCCAGGAAGCCTGACCAAGCTGTCCCCTCCACCGTGCCAACCCACCCCCTGTAGCCCCCTGCCTTGCCCCCTGCTGGCTGGGGGCAGCTGCCAGGACATCTTACAGCTCTGACTTCTTTATCTGAAACCCCTCCCCCCAAATGAGGAGTTGGAAGTCAAGGCCTTGGACTGTCCCCGGGGCCTAACCGTTAAGGGGATCCACATACCAGTGCCAAGGGGAGGGTGTCAAGTAGAGATGTCATTGCCCCTCTCCCCCAGTACTGGTGGCGGGAGGGAGGACAAGTTTGGCCTAAATCAGGTGACCTTCCCCTTTGAGTATCTTCTCTGACACTGAGAGCCCCACAGTGTTAAGAGAACTAAAGAGAATGCCAGAACCTTCCCCAACCCCACCCCCCCAAAAGAGAAGCAGCTCTGTGTATATAGCAGTGTTCTGGGTTTTCAGAGTAAGGTATTTTCCTTTCTCATCTGTGAACATTAGTTACCCCTCAGCACTCCAGGAGGAATCAGCAACCCTGAGTGCCTCAACAGCCTAATGGGGCCCCTACTTGATTAACCTTTAAAAAAGGGGGGAAAAAAGATATTAGAGGAAGGAGAAGAGATATGAACAAAACAAGTAGTAAAACAGAATGATGCCACCATGGAAATGCGATCTTGTCACCTTGTTTCATAGAAATTTACCCAGCCATCTTTATAGAAATGGTTCAGCCCAGCTATTAAAAGCTTGGCACAGACTGAAGGAAGTTGAGAGACCAAAGAACTTGAGTAGTGGCTGTGTCTGCATTCAAAAGGCTTGTGACAGCCTATCAGCTGACAGTCCTGCTGAGTCTACAGAGCAAGGGAAACCAGACCCCAGTCTGAATTGTCTGTAGTCAATTCTGGAGGCATCTCCAGACAAAACAACAGTCAGACACTCTGGCACCAAAGATATGACCAAGAAAACACTGGGAAATGATCTCTGTGTACAGGTCTATGATCCCAAAAGAACCCTATAGCAAAAAGTCTTTGACTCCAAATGCATCAGACTGTTTTCATCCTGGTTGTCCCCGAAACTGACGAGCTCCTTTCAGAGCAGGCCTAGGTAACTGCTGCTTCTGAGGCCAGAGCCCCAAGAAACCCAAATGGAACTTCTTGAGAAGCCCAGCGTGGATCACTTTAAATGACTTTTCCTCCAAGCACTGACAGTCTCAGTCTGAGGGGCATAGACGTCACAGTGTACCTCTCTGCATCAGGGCTGAGGATTTTGAGCTGGAAAAGGACAAAGCTGTGGATTATACACTGCTGGGTTGCTTTCCCAGCCCCTCAAAGACCTTCCTACATCTTATCTACAATCTGACCCAGCCTAAGGAACTCTGAAGTCATGAACTAATACTTTCTCTTCTCAAATAAGGCAGCTTCTTTCATACTGACATTACCAAGGCAGCCCCCCGTCATTAGCTTGGAATGGAGGTTCAGCAGCTTTGCTATGGGGTGGCTTTGATCTGATATTTTCATTATGATATCTACAGAAGAATTTGGAGACATTTCATAAACCCTAAAGGCCTAAATTGGATTTTTAGAGATTCATCACCTCATGAAATCTTAGGTTATGTCATTGTTGTGTGAGAGCCAATAGAAAGGGATCTGAAATATGTGTCTCTAGTGAGCACATGGTTTCTCACAGTGAGACTCCCCTACAGCCAGGGCCAACAGATGACCAAGTGACTAGCTAAAGGAGGTGGCATTGTCAGAGGACACCAGGACCTGTCAGCATTTTCTTAGTCCCTGTAGAGAAAAAAGTTCCAGTTCTTATTTCTTTGTTTGCCAACAAGATGCTCAGTTGTCTAGAATTCATCTGTGAAGAGTCCCACAGGAATCTGGCAGTCACATCAGAGCAAAGGAATTCATTCCAAGTGATTAGAATGGAAAGTTATAATAGTTAACTTGCTCATATCATTAATTCACAACAGAGATTTGCAGTCTTTGGGGGCTGAGCCATCATTTCGTTTATTAGGAAGGAATGATATCAGGCTCAATCAGAGGAATTTGGATCATCTAAGTACAATAGATTTAAAGGCTGAAAGCATACCTACCATTGCATAGATGAAAGAGAGAAGATTCAGCCTTATCAAGGCAGGTCCAGGTAAACAGCAAAGAAATGAAAGATGGTGGGAGAGGTCGTAGTCCTCTGATTCTGAATTCCCCATCCCAGACTTGCCATGGAGACATTGGAGATCAGTCTCCCTGATCAGAGCCCACATCTCCCACATAGCTGCTGGGTTCTGCTTCCCGTACTTTCTGGTCCATGGACAGAGTCCCTTCCCTTAAAACTGAATGGCATAGGACAGTGGCCTAGATGAAAAATTCAGAAGGAACTTCACTTTGAACTCCAAAGCCCATGTCCGACTACTCTTAGCCTAGATTCCTTAGGCAAGGATTAAAGGCTAATACTTTAGTTGGGAAGTTCAGTGCCAGGGCGATAAAGTGAAGGGAAAGGAAGGTTAGTTAGGGAAGGATGGAAAGTAAATGCAAGCTCATGTCTTACCGTGCTGTCCACTGCTTCCTGACAAGTCTTAAAAAGAGACAGCCATTGTCCAATGAGTGTACCTACTTGGCCACACACGACATCTCCAGGCTATAAAGAGAAAAAAATACATACCACAGGGCTGTCCATCACAGGGAAGAATGGAGAGGGAATTTACCCATCTCCAGTCTCACTGGCCAAAATGTGGCCCATTTAATTTCCCTGCCTTTCTGAGTTGCACTAAATGGCCCCTACCCCTGAGAAAGCTAGGAACCGCCCCCTACACACACACACACACACCCATGGCATGATGCTTATTCACATCCAGAAGTGCTGGAAGGAGACAGAAACTCTGGGCATCAGAACCACACCAGAGCCTTGCCAGAGTCGATCCCCACCGCAACAGCTGAGAGGGAGGAAACAGCTGTGTCTATGAGGCAGGTGAGGCCAAGAGAATAAGGGGGCACCCTGAGATGTGTCAGATAAAATGACATGATATGTAGTTAAAGGAAGTCATTAGTCTTTGCTCCTAATTTTCCGCACAGCTGCAATTGGCAAAATCTGGAGGTTGTGTGAGAGCCAACAGAAAGGGACCTGAAATATGTGTCTCTAGTGACCACAGGTTTCTCACAGTGAGACTCCCCTAGAGCCATAGGTGAGGCAAGGAGCTCCCTGCCCCTCCACCTCTCTAAGTGACCTTCAGGAATGGAAGACATCCAATGCTTTGTTGCACCTGCTCTCTGAGACAGGCTTTCCACTTTCCAGCCACAAACATAATGTTGACCAAATTAAATCAGTTTGGGCCCATTGGGCCTCCTCTCTAGCTCTTGGTTGGATGATGCACATTAGAAGCCAGAAAGAAGTATGCATGCGCTTTTCCATATATTGAGGCAGGCAGCATAGCATTAGGCCAAGGGTTTTATGTTGGGCTCTGGTGTCAGCCTAATGTACCTGGGGCCACCACTTCCCACTTATGTAACATCTCTCTCTCTCTCTCTCTGTGTTCTCTTGTATAAAAAATGGGCATAAAATTAGAACCTCTTCAGGGGCGCCTGGGTGGCTCAGTTGGTTAAGTGTCCAACTCTTGATTTCAGCTCATGTCACGATCTCAGGGTCCTGGGATCGAGCCCCATATTGGGCTCTGTGCTCAGTATGGAGGCTGCTTATCCTTCTCCCTCTGCCCCTAAAAAAATTGTTTATCTATTTATTTGAGAGAGAGTGCGAGAAAGAAGCACGAGTGTGTGTGTGTGGGGGGGGAGACAGAGGGAGGGAGAGAGAGAGAAGTAGACTCCTCACTGAGCAGGGAACCCGACAGAATGGGGCTCAATCCCAGGACCTGGAGATCATGACCTGAGCCGAAGGCAGATGCTTAACCATCTGAGCCACCCAGATGCCCCGTAAATAAAATCTTAAAAAAAAAAAAATAGAATCTCTTCATAGACCTGTCGTGAGGAGAAATAAGACATTCTCTGGCAAGTGTCTAAACAGCACCTAAAAGTCAAGAAATATTAGCTATTGGGGCGCCTGGGTGGCTCAGTTGGTTAAGCAACTGCCTTCGGCTCAGGTCATGATCCTGGAGTCCCGGGATCGAGTCCCGCATCGGGCTCCCTGCTTGGCGGGGAGTCTGCTTCTCCCTCTGACCCTCCTCCCTCTCATGCTCTCTGTCTCTCATTCTCTCTCTCTCTCAAATAAATAAATAAAAATCTTTAAAAAAAAAAAAGAAATATTAGCTATTATTATTAATAAATAGAAATTCTCTTGCCCGTTATTATACTTCATTTTTTTTTGCCCTAGCTGCCAAAAAGTTGGGAGGTAAATTGTGACTACATTTGATCCCATCATTTACAAACTTGTTTATTCCTCCTGACTTCTTGCTTTATTGTATTTGCATTGTCATGTGAATGTCCTTTATAATAAGCTGCATCTTTTACCTCTTTTGCCATGTGCTGTCCTCCTTTACTCAGCTTCATCCCATTCCCATTTTTCCAGGTAAAGAAACTGCAGCTGGTTTGTGTCCTGCCCAGTACCCTTTCTAGAGTAGGTGGCTGGCTGCAAAATGGCTGCTCCCTCCATTAAAAGGTGAGCCAGGGAGGCAGGATCACCTGTCTTCATCAGGAGTGCTGGGGGGCCCAGAGTGCTGAGGAAGAGGAGCTGGAGTAAGTCCTTAAAAATAGACAAGTTCCTCCTCAGACAGCTGCTCCCCAAAAGCCAGCTCCCCACTCCATGACCATCCTTGAGCCATTTAGTACTGGCCGACACTCTTCTGAGGATGTAGGAGGCATCCTATTTTCTCTTCCCCAAACGGGGCATTCTTTTCCTTACAACAGTGAGTCTCTTGGGTAATGGACAGGCAGTTCATTACTCCAGATGTAAAACCCCAAGCTTCAGAACACAAACAGAATCGCAGTTTCCTGCGATTCTAAACAGGAGGTTCTCTTCCATCCCACACAGCAGGAGTGAGACTTGTGGGGACCCACGGAAGTTATGTGGAAATCTGCAGCTTTAGTAGCAAGTCTCACTCACCCGTGTGATTCCTTCACAACTACCTAAAGGTCCCCAGCAGCTCGGAGCTAGTGGCTTTTCTGAGCTGCCGCCTCCCAACACAGCCTTTCATCCTGCAGAGAGAGATTGTACAGGGTGTGTGGGGGGGAGCCATGGCCTGTGCCCACCCTACCTCCCCCGCGCTCCATGCTGCCTTCCCCCGCCCCAGGTGCGGCATGCTTCCCCTTTCCCCCATGGTGCACCATGCTCACTGCAACTCCTCTGCCCAACGCTCACATCTAACCACCCCCACCAGCCAGGAAAGTTATTTGCACTGCTGAAAGAAAAACTGCAGCAAATGCTCCTGCTGTGTGGGATGGAAGAGAGCCTCCTGCTTCTTCAGGACTGCAGATGGTCTTCTACTGTGAGCATCTTTGGAGCCCCGTGTCCCCAGGACCTTTACAGTCCTATTCATCATCTCAGGCCATGGGGCACAGACTGAGAATAGGGAGTGAGCTCTGGAAATGTGGAAGAAGATCCACTGCAAACCACTCAGAGCCCTTCTGTTTCAGGAATCCCAGATGGGCCAGGAGAACTGGGCTAAAATAAGGAGTCTGGCTTCATAGTCCTGGGAAACCTTTTAATCCAGAACAAAGCAGGCAAAGAAAATTCAGATGCAGTCCACTCTTGGTAACACCAGAACAATGCCTGCTCATTTGTTCAGGCCCCAGCTAAACCCAACAAAATAAATATTGCCATTCAAATTTCATGGCCTTGACTTAGACTGTCAGGGTATAACATTAATTTTATATAAAGCATTTTTGGTATCTGAGCCCCCATTTTCCTGAAGGCAGTAAACTTAATCTTGTCAAATTTAAATCAATGTCAATGCACACCGTGTCTTCATCAGTCTGGACCTCTCTCAGCCCCTCCTTGCCCCTTTAGGGGGCATAGGACCTTTGGGTATTCTCATTGCACTAAGATGGGATACCAGGGTCCCACCAGGCTGCCTCAGGGCCCCCTGGCTATCCCCCCATCACTTGCGACTTCTCCACCTCTGTGGTCTTCAAGGACAGAGAACACAGGGGTCACTTAGACTTATCTGGAGTTTCTATCAACATCTCTCCTCTGCTGCTGGGCTCTCATGATATGATCCTTTCACTGAAATATTCCTAACATCAAATTCAATTTATTTGCTAATTCAAAAAATAAAACCAAAGAAATTTCTCCAAAGCCAATAAAAAGTTTGCATTTGTCAAGAAAGACTGTCCTTACTTATTTTTTCCAATCCTATTGTTTATGAAGTCAACCTTATCCTCCTCCAGGTTTTTTGACTTTTGGAACTCAATAATAACAGTAATAACAATAATAATGTAATTTTTAAGTAGCAACAGCATTTCTCCTCTTGGCAAGGAACTACAGGTTTCACTGCCCACGGAAGAGCCCAAGGAGCTATGCGATCCATAGGACCCATTTATTGAGCCTCCATTGTTCCAGGAGTCTGCCCTGGGTATTGAGCTTGAAAGAGCAAAGAAATAAAATGCTGGGTTTTTTAAATAAGCAGCCTTTTGGAATCCAAAGGAAGTAAAAATGTCTTACCCCAAACCAGTGCTATAAAAGCACTTGTCCAACAAAAACAGAAATGGCCTCTGCCTTCAAAGGCTGTGGCTCTCCCACAATCGTCTCAAAGGGAAACACCAGCTAATAACACAGGTTGCCCTTCAAATTGCCATTTCTTGATGATTTTCCCTCTTCTTTGTGAGATCCTTGTAACCAAAAAATAAAGCAAAGAAAATTGAGAGAGAAGATCAGAAAAGGAACAAGTAAATATCACAGGAATATTTACCAGCCTATAAAATTTGGAGACTTAAAAAAAAAAAAAATAGAGATTATTTTTCTGAGACACAAATGCATAAATAATTATTTTTTTAAAGATTTATTTATTTATTTTAGAGAGGGAGGGAGAGAGAGAGAGAGCAAGAGTGGGGAGAGGGACAGAGGGAGAGAGAGAGAAAGAAAGAATCTCAAGCAGACTCTGGGCTAAACACAGAGCCCGACCTGGGTGGGGCTGGATCTCTCACAACCCTGAGATCATGACCTGAGCTGAAACCAAGAGTTGGATACCCAACCAACTAAGCCACCCAGATGTCCCAATGACGAATGTTATTTTATTTCTAATTTAATTTTAACTTTTCCACTATTATACAAATTATAATTTCTAACATTGACATAATACTATTACAAGCCATATTCAGATTTCCTCAATTATCCTAATGCTGTCCTTTAAAGTCTGATTTTTCCCCAATATTCAGGATCCAATCAAGGATCATACATTGCATTTTTTTTTTTAATTTTATTTATTTGTTTGTCAGAAAGACAGAGAGCACAAGCAGAGGAGTGGCAGGCAGAGGGAGAAGCAGGCTCCCTGCTGAGCAAGGAGCCCCATACAGGACTCCATCCCAGGACCCTGGGATCATGACCTGAGCCAAAGGCAGGCACTTAACCGACTGAGCCACCCAGGCGTCCCATGCATTTATTTTTTTTTTAAAGATTTAATTTTAGAGAGAGGGAGAGAGCATGCACACGCGAGGTGAGGAGCAGAGGGAGAGAGAGAAAGATTCTCAGGGAGACTCCAGGCTAAATGTAGAGTCCTACGTGGGGCTCCATCTCATGACCTTGAGATCACGACCTGAGTGGAAAAGCAAGTCAGGTGCTTAACTGACTGCACCACGCAGACGCCTCCATACATCGCATTAGTTAAAATGTCTTGTTAATTTCCTTTACTCTGGGATAGCTCCCTGATTTGGGTGTTTGACTCTTTCTTCTTGATTAGATTCAGGCTCAACATTTTTGGCAAGAATCCCATGGGGGTGATACTGTATCTTCATGTGTCACATCAGAGGCCATGAGGTTGGTTTGTCCATTATTGGTGTTGTTTGATCACTTAGTTAAGGTGGTGTCTGCCAGATTTCTCCATCATAAAAGTGCCTTTTTCGCTTTGTAATTAGTAAGTGATGTAAGGGATGATGCTTTGAGACTGTAAGAATATCCCTCACCCAATGGCTCTAGCATCCATTAGTAATCCTTACCTGAATTAATTATGATAATGGTGGTTGAAAAATGATGGCTTTGTAATTCTGTCATTCCTCTGGATTTATTAACTGGCATTCTTCTACAAAGAAAGGCTTTTCCTTCACCCCTCTCTTATTTAGTATAAATGTAGACTGGTAGATTCTTTTGTTAATGCAATATGTTACTATCCATTACTGTCAATATTAATTTTGATACTCAAGTTGGTCCAAATTTGGTTAGGGAAACCCCTTTAAACAAATTATGTGTTCTTTTGACATGTCCCCTTTAGCTTTTCTGTGAACACACAAGAGCAGTATTTAAAATGAAAGAAAAATGGGGGTCTTGGGTGGCTCAGTGGGTTAAACATCTGCCTTCGGCTCAGGTCATGATCCCAGGGTCCTGGGATCAAGTGCTGCGTCAAGTTCCCTGCTTAGCTGGGAGCCTTGCTTCTCTCTCTGTCTGCTGCTTTCCCTGCTTGTGCTCTCTCTGCCCGCCCCCTGTCAAATAAGTAAATAAATAAAATCTTTAAAAAAATAATTTAAAAAAATAAAATGAAAGAAAAAGATTAAGGGAAATGTGGACGAAGGAAGAAGAACCATGAAGGACTGGACAAGAGGATACTTATGGTTTCAACTAAAACAGAGATCTTATCTTCAGCCAGAGCTTCCCATTGTCCACTATAGGGGTCCAGACATGCTCAGTAGCCATAGGAACCAGTCTAACAATAGTCTATATGCATGGGACATAGTCTTGTGGGAAGAACTCAAGATTTGTCCTCTAATATGTTCAAAAACTGTATTATGCCTGACAAATAACCTGTTTTCAGAGGGGAGGAAAAAGGTGGGAAACATTCTACGGGGAAGGAGTTCAGCACAAGTGATTGGTCCTTGGTTGTTAAAGGAGATAGAGGGTCTCGAGATAAAAGTGTGGGGGCTATTATATGAATCCACCTCCAGCTAGTCCTGAATGTGAGAGAGAGGCAACTCTCCATGGAAGCTTTAACAATACTGCTTTGGGACCCTTCTAACAGGTAGTAACACAAAAGTAAGAGAGCCACTCTTCCCTTTAGCAACAGAGCCCCATGCAGCTCTGTTGGTTCCAGGGAAGCCACAGAAGAATCTACTCTGGCTGAGAGATCATCTGATGAAACAGAATAGACACTGCAGGTGGGCTTCTTCAGGAGTACCCAGGGACTGACTCCCAGAAATACTTCAAGTAGGAGAGTAGGTGGACTATTTGGCTAATTCTGCATACACAGCAGAGACAAGAGCCAGATTAATATGGGTTACAAAATAAATAGTGCTTTGCCTGGATGGCAAACATGGAAATTGTAATTTCCCCTGAATCAAAGGCTCAGTGGGATTCCACTATGTCTCAAGGTCAACTAGCGAGTAAGGGGTATTCACCGGGCTTGAACTCCTAGTCCAACATTTTTTTCCACCTAGCAGAAGGGAGTTGAATTCTAGAAAAATGGAAAGAGAACACATCAAAGAGAAAAATGCAGATGACAATGACATAGAAATAGCCATCAAATGGTCTATATACAATAGTCAAAGAGGCCAGCTCAGAAGAACACTATTAAAGGGATAGGAAGGGTCAAGAATGTACCTTACTGTGGTGAAATGAAGTGGAGAGAAAGAAGGAGAAGCTGAACCTCCACAAAAACAAAAATGATCACAAAGGAGACAGAAGGCAAGAAGTCAGAGAACAAAGAGAAAGAGTCAATTCTTCACCTTTAATATCGTCCATTCATTTTGGGGGGCAATATCCACTATTCAAAACCATTCATAGGAGTTTAGGATGCCTTTGTGGAAACACTTCAACAAAAACACAAGATCAAACCTTGATGAGAATGGCTGCCAGCAAAACCTTTGCTTTTCTATCTTAAACCCCTGAGCATCACTTACAAGATCCACTTTGCTTCCAAGGCGAAGTCCGCTTATATGCATTGTCTGTTGCCTCCCCCTAGTGACTGCATACGTGATGTACACTAAGAACCCATCGACAGAGTTGGAAAATGAAATGACCCAATGATCACAGTAATCATGCTTCTTTTTACTCGGATAGCATCGCACAGTCCTCAAAATGCTTTCACACGTGTAAGCTCTGTATCCTGACCACAGCCCTGTGAAATAAGCAGGGTGCATGCTCTACCGCCGAACTGCCTCATGCTGACACTGCTTCCGAGCTTAGTCATCAAAACTGGGGAAAGAGAACAAGCTGGGGGTTTAGAGGCAAACCTTCCTTGCATCCCTTTGTGGTTTCCAGCCGGGGGCTTAGGTGCTGTGTCTCCGTGGCTGGGTGTGTGACACGGGATTGAGACTGCCTGTCTCACGGAGCTGCAGTAAGGACCGCTGAGTCCTATTTGTCCCGGCTTGTGCGTTGCGCCCGAGGCGAGCGAAGGCCCGTGCAAATGCTTCAGCTGCTGCTAAGGGCATCTTGGAGGAGCGGTTTCCACTTCCTTAGAAATCCACTATGGTTTCCGGACCTGCTCGGAGGCACTTCTTCCTTAACTGAAAAACACGTTGCTAGTAAGTGCTTAAATATACTTTCTTTCGTTCCAGTATCCTCATCTTCCAGTGACTTCTCTCCTTTGGGCCTGGCTTATCACCTGTTACACACTTTACTTCTAAAGAAGAATGTTGGCTTTACAGGAGTCCCCGTCTGCCATCCCTCACCTTTGGTCTCAGGTCTAGAGCCACGTGCAAACCCACAGCGCACTCTTTCCTGCTGTTCCCTCGACTCCTATGAGAGTGTCTCTGTCCACCCCCAGGTACCTGGGCACCTGAGCACAACCAGAAAAGCATGTTCAGACCGGGCTTTGTTCAGAATGGATTCTCTTACTCAAAGACTTTATACCCTGGTGGGGAAAGAGGAGCCAGTGATCATGAGGAAGTACAGAAAAATACATAGAGTCTTTAAGACTCTAAATCAGGGGCACCTGGGTGGCACAGTCAGGTAAGCAATGGACTCTTGGTTTCGGCTCAGGTTGTGATCTCAGGGTTGTGAGATCAAGCCCCAGGTTGGGCTCCATGCTCAGCGTGGAGTCTGCTTGTCCCTCTCCCCCTGCTCCTTCTCTCTCTCAAATAAATAAATAAATAAATAAATAAATAAATAAATAAATAAATAAATAAATAAA